>NC_140165.1:202138166-202555666 GCF_963971535.1 Notolepis coatsorum
TGTACAGTTTTTCAGTGGTAGCCGCATAGCTTGCTTCTGCGTTAGCTAATGGTTAGCGATAGCCGGGTTGAGCTAACTGTTAGCCAGTTAGCTGTTTAGGCTACGACGTTAGCTGCTCGTTTTCGCTCGGCTGGGAACGTTAGCTTGATGCTATCAGTTAGCCTAGAGTTAGCTGTTAGCTTGTGCTACGACCATTGACATTAGCCGTGAGAATAGCAGGCCCTGGCACTCTGACTACGACATCATCTTTGACAGAAGATGTAGTCGGGCCTGCACCATGACAAGGCTCCGGCCATAGCTTCTTTTTGTCCCGCCAGCGAGAGGCCTTTCGTCAACGTGGAGACCTGTGTTGCGGCCTTTCGCCCTGCGTTCCTTGGTGCAGGTAAGATGTCCATTGGACATTACCCCACTCTTCCTTCCTTCCCCTCCCGAATGTTGTTGTTAATAACAATGTTTTTTTCCAGGCAAGACATAATTACTTCACAACATTTGGAGATACAACATGTGCTGTGTGTGAATTGTCTTGGTCAGTTTGTGTAGCTTGGGTAGCGTTGGCCAAAGCTGTGTGTGGCCTGGTGTCAGTACCTGGCTACCTCTATTTGCAGGTTAGCCTATTTAGCTGATGTCGGCCATTGGCTCCTTGCTACTTTGTTTTCTCTGGTATAGACCCTCTTCTCTTTGGATTTAAGTGTTGATCTTTGTCACTTTTGGATCTATGTATATTCATGTTGCCTTTGTGAAGTTATCTTTTCCTTCTGTTTTGTTCTTCCATTAAAAGTTGAATATCCTTTAGGGGGCTCATCTTTGCTTATCTCTCTCATACATGCTCTCTCTCTAACACACAGACACACAGACATGCTCTCTCTCTCTAACACACAAACACACATGCTCTCTCTCTCTCTCTCTTCTCGCTCTCTCTCTCTCTCTCTCTCTCTCTCTCTCTCTCTCATCCTCTCTCTCTCTCTCTCTCTCTCTCTCTCTCCTCTCTCTCTTCTCATCTCTCTCTCATCTACTCCTCTCTCTCTCTCTCTCTAGACACACACAGACATGGTCTATATCTCTCTCTAACACACAAATGACATGATCTCTCTCTATATATTTATCTCTCTTTCTAACACACATATACATGCTCTCTCTCTAACACACACACACACAAACAGACATGCTCTCTCTCTATCTCTCCTCTTTCTAACACACACAACTGTGCAGCGATAACACTGTATATTGACTGTAGAACGGGAGCTCTCTCTCGCTCTCTCTCTTGCTATATGTTGACTGTATCATGCCCAGCCTCGGGCAGCGCTATTATTTAAGAATATGTTGACTGTATGAAAAAAAAATAAAAAATCATGCACAGTAAACATTTAAAAATACTGCATTTCCATTGATTTGGAAAGCTCCACCAACACAATCTGAGCATGATCATGTACTGATGACTTAGCTTCCAATACATTAGCCTTGGGTATTTGTGAGAATGTACAGAAACACAGGACATGTGTACACTAACATGCACAAGCATGTAACAAGGTTGAAACCTCACAGTAGTAGCCTCTTGGTGTAAACTACTAGGATTGGATCATTTTCATATATATTCATTCATATTCATTGGATCCCAACATATAATAAAAAAATCCCACCAACGACTGTACTTCCTAAGAAGGCTGAGAAAATTTGGCATGCCACACCAAATTCTCAGCAACTTCTGTAGAGTAGGCCTACGGTTGAGAGTGTCCATACCTCAATCACGGTCTGGTAGGGAAAACGGCACTGCTAAGGGGAGGAAGGCACTCCAGCGAGTGATTAAAACTGCTCAGTACATCTCTGGAGCAGCCTCACTACAGGAAATTTACTCTACCAGGGCCACCAGGAGAGCACACAACATAATTAAGGACAGCACACACCCCCAACACAGACTCTTCAACCTCCTGCCATCAGGCAGGCGATATAGGAGTCTGAAAGCCAGAACTACGAGACTGACAAACAGTTTCTACGCACAGGCCATCATCAGACTCTTGAATGCCTAGCCCCCCACCCCCACACACCTTCTCGGCAGACACTGACCTGATTACTGCTGTGAACACACTGTCACAACCTTCCCCCCCGAACTATGAACCACCAAAGACACTTTTAACTGCTGCTGTGACCCACTGTCACCTCCATGCACATGTAAATACTGATCGGAACGTGCAATGTAACTCACTGTGCCTTGTAGGCCTATATATTATTTGTATCTATTTTACCTTATTTTCTAGCACTCGCTTGTATTTAAATATGTTTAAGTTAAGTATTGTGTGATTTTGTGTGAAGGGTGGACTAGCAAAGTAAGATTTTCATTGTATGGCAAACTGTCTGTTTAACTGTGCATATGACAATAAACAATCTTGAATCTTGAATCTTGAATCTTTTCAGGGGATGGAATGGTTAAGACCATAGGATTTCAGGATTTCAGGGTCAGCTGCCGGTGAGCTGCCGGTGTGTGGCTTGTCAGGGGACAGGTGCAGAGTGCAAAGTGCCTGCCAGTAGAAGTGCCTGCCAGTAGAAGTGCTTGCCAGTAGAAGTGCCTGCCATGCCAGCTTGTGACCACCTGTTATACACACAAAAAGTAACAAGCCACACATGTCAAAATGTGCAAACACATATACACACAGTTGCTCTCAGGGCAACAGGATATAGTGTGGTGTCAGCTGCCAGAAGGAGGCTGGTGTACGGGTGAGTGAGCGGACAGATCTCTAGGTGAGTGCTCATGTCAAGCATGGAGCCTCTGCTCCTGTCACCCCCCGTCAACAAACAGTCTGGACGTCTTTACCAGCGCAGGGAGGAGGCTCTCAGAATGACAGGTCTGTGAGAGTCAGAGAGCATCTCGGTTGAGAGAGAGACTTTACCTCTGCTAATAAAACAGGAGTTTCCCTCCAGATAACCCTACTGCTACTTTTCCCCCCAACCTGTTTTCATTCTTCTCTGTGTCCTTTGGTCTTTATTACCAGGTGAATTTGTCATCTGAGAAACGAGAGGACATTCATCCTCCATTGTTATTGCACCAATTATGTCAGATTTCTTTATAAGGACCACTGTCCAAATCAAAGCGGCTAATGTTCTCATTAATCTCCTTTTGCTCAGAGGGCACCGGTTATGAGCTGGACAGAAAAGTCGGCCATGATCACTGGAAGACAGGTTGTTAGATCAATCAGATCTGTCAGTGTAGATTCTCACTCATTTATGCATGGCTTCACCTGGGCTGTCGGTTAGGCATATTATATAAGCAGAATTGTTGAAACGGTTATTAGAATATTCATAAGATATCGCATCAGAACTAGAGATGTCATTCCATTGACAATCCATGATCCACATTTCCTAGGAATGTTTTCTTTATTTGGGTAATTGTATTGGCTCCTAATTGGCTCCCAGTGGACGTTCTCAAATATTGAATGTTAAGGATACATATTACCCACAGTTCACACCATGAGAGCACATTGCCAAGCAGTGATTGACAGTGTTGACAGTCTATTGTGTATTAATGACTTGAGTCCAGTAATAAATCTGTAATAAAAGGCAACTTTGGCGGTTGGGAAGAATAGCCCAAGGAAGAATAGGCCAAGGAAGGCACATTTGAAAACCACCAGGGCTTCATGTTGTGGAGGCAGCCCTCTGGACCTTCCAGCCAGTAAAACAGTTGGAGACTGTCGTGTGGAAGTGGTGTCCGTTAGTGTCAGAACAGTTTATAATCACCCAGCTACTGTATAACAAGCTAATGTCTCTATAGACCTTGAGTGGTTGTCAGTCAAACCAGCAATCACAGTCACTGCCAAGTGTCAACATTGTCATTTATCCACTTCTAGCTGTCTCTCAAGTGGTTCTCAAACTTTTTACACCAAGTACCACCTGAGAACGTAGCTGGCTCTCCAAGTACCACCATATGACCGGCGTTAAAATACAGTCTATTCAGCTATGCACAGTTCACGCAGGAGGCAAATGTATTCCTAATACCATTATTTATTGTTAACTTTTGTCAGACACAGCCACAATGTACAAAGGGATAGCACTAGAACTAGAAAACGCTTCCACACAACTCATACAATGCAAGGGGCATTGAGAACATAATAACTAACATTCTCACATAGCAAGTGAGAAAATTAAGAACAACTGTATTTCAGCAAATGTACTTAATTCTCTCTCTCTCTCTCTCTCTCTCTCTCTCTCTCTCTCTCTCTCTCTCTCTCTCTCTCTCTCTCTCTCTCTCTCTCTCTCTCTCTCTCACACACACAGCAAGCAATTGTCCGTCATTCTTTCTCACACTCACACACAATTATTTGGTTACAAAAACTAAATTTCCTGCATTTTGATGCAGGAATTTTTGAATGTTTACCCTTTAAATGCCAGTGTTTGTGATGGGCATCACAAATTATTGTAAAAAAGAAAGGAAAAAACATATTCAATACATTTTTGAATGTTTACCCTTTAAATGCCAGTTTGTGTGATGGCATCACAAATTATTGTTAAAAAACACACAAAAAGTAAAATATTTACAATATATCAAATGCAAAGTACATTTTTCTGGGGGGGATTATTACAGGCTAGGCATGTGTCAATGATTAGCAGCAACACATATTTTGATGGATTTTTTGTAATGTCAGATTTAACACCAACTCTTTTCAGAAAAGTGGGAGTATTTCATTTTTTATCTGACATTACAAGAAATCTAAAAAGAAATGGTTATGATCAGGGCTGAAGTTGAATTAAAGATTTATGACTGTTTAGACTGTATTACTCTCTGTCACAGTGATCTCCTGGTTGTTCCCCACTTAGATTATCTAACTATCGCGCTGCCGCAACCAGAAACACTGCCCTGGCCTGCTTCTAAGTTCAGTGGCGTGACTGCAAAAAAAAAAAAAAAAATAAAAAAAAAGTTTTGTTGCTTTTTTGGGAATGTTTTCAAGTACCACCAGCAGTACCACCAAGTACCACTAGTGGTACGCGTACCACAGTTTGAGAACCACTGGTCTAGAGCACACAGACACACACACGCACGCACGCACGCACGCACGCACGCACGCACGCACGCACGCACGCACGCACGCACGCACGCACGCACACACACACACACACACACACACACACACACACACACACACACACACACACACACACACACACACACACACACACACACACACACACACACACACACACACAGAGACACACACACAGGCACACACACACAGGCACACAGCACACACACATTGTTGTGTTCTCTAACATTACAGGTGAAGCTGTACTCCCAAGAGTCTCCACATGGGGGGTAGTTAATAAATCTCTTCCAGGTCCTGGGATATTTTCAATGTTTTGGCAAATTTTGATTTAAATTGTATAATTCCCATTTTAAAATGTTTTACCATGGTATGCTTGGTATCTTTTTTTTCAGCACAGCCTCACATATATGACCTGACAGTTAGTTTTCATACTGTATAATACTGTATATGTATACTGCATAATGTACAACACAAAACACAAAATCGGATTGAGAAAATGTGTTCTTTTTAGTATGAACCAATGCAAACATATCAAATCAAGGATATAAAACAGTGGAAATGCACCCTCAGGTAGCATATTTACATAAACAAAAGAGAACAGATCAGAATTCAATTTACAAAGCATTATTTTCTCCATACACAGGTAATAAACACAGACGAAATTTTTATTCTCAACTGGAAATTATCACCAGCATGCTTTTTTTTTTTTTTTTTACAAAAAGTCAGTAAACGGATTTTTTTTACAAAATAAAGTTAAAAAAAAGTTTTACGGTAAAAAAGTTTAAAATAATTAAATAATTAAATTGTGGGATATTCAATATACATATATACAGTACACATATGACTAGAGTGCAGTCATATAGAGTGCAGGATGCCTGAGGCGTATCCAAAAAAAATATTGCACCTGTCAAACGGTAACGCTCAATTGTGGGATATTCAATATACATATACAGTACACATATGACTAGAGTGCAGTCATATAGAGTGCAGGATGCCTGAGGCGTATCCAAAAAAATTATTGCACATGTCAAACGGTAACGCTCAATTGTGGGATATTCAATATACATATATACAGTACACATATGACTAGAGTGCAGTCATATAGAGTGCAGGATGCCTGAAGCGTATCCAAAAAAAATATTGCACCTGTCAAACGGTAACGCTCAATTGTGGGATATTCAATATACATATACAGTACACATATGACTAGAGTGCAGTCATATAGAGTGCAGGATGCCTGAGGCGTATCCAAAAAAAATATTGCACCTGTCAAATGGTAACGCTCAATTGTGGGATATTCAATATACATATATACAGTACACATATGACTAGAGTGCAGTCATATAGAGTGCAGGATGCCTGAGGCGTATAAAAAAAAAAGATTGCACCTGTCAAACGGTAACGCTCAATTGTGCCACTCAGTAAAACAGTTTCGGTCTATAATTAGACAGAGGGCGACATCGCATCTCTGGCATTTCCACACGGTCAGATTCCTTCTCCCCTCCTTGGTGCACCGGACACAGGTCTTACGGCCAGCGGTGGCTTTCTGGCTCTTGTCCGCGTCCGCTGCGGGAGGGGCGATGGGAACAGGGAGATGGCTTGCGTTCCTGTCAAGAGGAGCTCCTGTTCTGTCCAGTCCACACAGCTCGCCCATCATCACTGAAATGAACTCCTTGTGGGAGAGATGCGCTTCCTGCTTCGCCTCACAGATCTCGCAGTGCAGAATGTAGGCGTTGGTGGTAGCAATGTCGAGACAGTGAAAGAAGATGGTGCGATACCACCGGCCAGTTCTCTGGTGGGTTGAGTAGTACTGTATGAGCTGGTCTGATAAGTTGACTCCACCCATGTGTTTGTTGTACTCTACGATAGGGGTGGGGCACGGAAACCAGACAACCGACCAGGTCCCATCGGCCGCCTTGACCCTCCTCTTGACCTTCTGACCAGGAGGTGTAATCGCTGGGTGGATGGTGGAGCACACAGACACCTAGATAGAATAGAATAGAAATGAATCATTAGAAATTTGACACTACAAATTGCTCACAGTAGACATTTAGACAGAACAAAGTCACAAATAAGAATAACAAAACAAATACATACATACATACATACATACACACACATACATACCAACTTTGTGTCTTTCCACTTTACGAAGACCAGGGACCCGTCTCTGATCCAGCGGATGAGACCTCTCTCACACTTCATCTTGAGGGCATTAGCTCTCCTCTTGGGAACGTCTCTCCTGTTCTCCCTGTAGGTTCCACAGGCTCCCAGCTTCATGGCCAGCAAGTCCAGGAACAGCTTGGGACTGGTGTAGTAATTATCAACATAAATGTGATATCCATTCCCAAGCCATCCTGGCTCAAGGAGGTCCACAACAGCATCATAAGTGATGCCGTGTTCACTTGTATGGATGTGTGCCTTCCCAAGGTAAACATTGAAGCCAATGGTGTAGCCGTTATCAGAGTCAGCGAGCACGAACAGTTTGACCCCCCATTTGGTCGGCTTGTCCTTCATGTATTGCGTCATGCCGGTGTGTGCCCTCGTGGCCACCATCCTCTCATCCACTGCCAGGTTCCGCTTAATAGAATGATGTTATGCCTACAGGAAGTGCAGAAGAAGAGTACACATGCTGTATGATGATTCCCTGCTGTACCATGCTGTAACCTAACGTGCTATGCTTAACTAAAAGGCTAACGAGTAATCCTGCTTCCTGAGTCTTATTACTACACCTCTACATACTTACAAAATACTACGGACGTACAACATAACACACATTATACTTTTGTATCAATGTCCATAGCTCCGCCATTTTTTACCGGATTGCGACACGGTTCACAGAAAGGTAAAGAAACAATATACATTGTATTTTATGGCAATACCGTTGAGGTTTGTTTGACCCGTGAGATATAAATAGTTTTATGAAATGTAGACATCCATCGAAAGCCCTGGGTCTCCTCTTTCTTAGGACTACAATGATGTCATAACGGCTTCCTGTCCTCATGTCTAAATCGTCTGTTTTGCTTTTTTTTTCAAATGTAGCCAAGAGTAAAGACCCTAACCCTGTCAAAACAGCAGTCAAAGTGTATATTTTCAGAACTACGTTTGTTTACCAATGGTTTTAAGTGTTATTAGTGAAATATTTGTTATAGAAATCTAGTCGGAAAAAGGTGAGGATTGACGCGAGGAAATGACACCGCCATTTTATTTGTAGTCCTATGAGGGGATGAGACCCAGGAGTTTCAATGGGCTTTCGAATTTCAGAAAACTACACGGCCTAGTTCACACCAGCCCCTGCCAATCATCTGAATTCTAGATTAACTTTTTTATTTATCTTATTTTTCGGGATCATATCCCACAAACCTGAACGTTATTGCCATAAAGTAGAACGCAGTTAGTTTCTTTACTTATCTTTGAACGTCTAGCAAAAAACAGCGTTGTAATCTGATGAAAAATTTCTGAGAAATGTACATTATAAAAAGGTAACTGTACTTACAGTAGATTTCATTCACGGTTTGTGAATCGTGTGATACTAAATCCAGATGGAATTCTGCCATTGGAAAGGGGAGATTTGGCCGATCCATAGATGTGCGACTTGGCCATTATAAGGTAATTTATAGGCCTGATATTTTATATTCTATAATCATATTTCAAATAGCATGTATTCAGTACTGTCTCTACAAAATCTCCTGTTTAATCATCTTCCCTTTATTCATTTGCTTAGATTTTTTTTAACTTCAAATTTTCTTTTGTATATGATATGAAAGTACAGGTTCATACCTTCAAAATAAGCCATAACTTGTACAAATCGGGTGGATACTTTTCAATCTATGTCTTATTAACAAATCTAAAACAATCTATGTATGATAACACAATAGCCCGGTTTGAGCTACAGAGCTTCAAAGGGGCTGTTGGCTTTTCTCTTAAAGGCCCACTTGCAGGTTGTATTTTTGTTCAATAAACAATGTGGACTAGGCCAACGGTGACTTTCATGAAGAGGGGAAAAAAATTATCGAAATTGACCCAGTTTTTGCGTTTTTATCAAACATTTTGTCCGCCCAACCACAACCACCACGCACATGCATATTTTAATCCATGTTTCATAGCGTGCGTGTGTCATCGTAATGATGACGTCACACGAGGTATCAGGGCAGCAGGGGGTGCTGAGAATCACACGCAGGTAGTGGCAGGAAGCAAAGAGCCTTCTTGTTACTACTAGCCGAGGAATCTGTTGCTAGTATCTGTTTCACCTAACACTCTGTGATCATAGCCATTTATCTCTAAAGCTAACCACTATTTGTAAAAGCCACAACCACGTTACCTATTTGTAAATACTAAATACTAATGTAAATCATTGTGTCGTTGTACATATTGTGTATATAACGTTAGTAGCTAGCTTGCTAGACGGCATTCTCGAAACTCCTAACTCCTGTATACGTTTGTCCTCACAAACAAAGTATTCTGCCAGGGAACTTATGGACACAACGGTAGTAGATTTGTAGTAGATTTGTTTTGGCAGTCTGAGAGCTGTATGTTGAGTTGTTTTTTTGTGGAGGACATCTTCGGTTTTGCAGGATTTTTGGAGAAGGCATGGCACCTGAGACAAAACACACTGTATCCTATATAATTGTATTTGAATTCACCTTGTTTTTCTGTTTATTTATTTACATTGAGTACAGCTTGTGTTATATTACGTTTTATTGTATTTTCTTGTATTTTTCTTTTTTTTATGGCCATCTTGGTCTATGTCATTTGTTAAGTAATTGGTAAAGTATATTATTATATACTTATTGTTATGTGTCTTGTAAGCCCATATGGGCTGGGCATACATCTGTATGTAAGACACGAAAATAAAAAAAATATCAAATCAAAAATCAAATTAGTAGTAGTTATAAGGTGTTTGAGCTTGTAACGTTAACGTTAGTTAGCTATCGTGGTAGCCCGTCTCGTGACTGTGATGCACCGAGTGCATCACAGTCACGAAAGGGGCTACTATCGTATCAACATGCCGTGACGTGTAGCTAGCTTGTTAGCCGGCATGATGCATGCAGTGCTTTGCCCCACAGGTCTGAGAAGAGGACCTGCACATTTTACTCGTTCCCAAAACTCCTCTACATGCCCCGATTTAAAATGGTTCACGACAGTAGACATAATGCTAACGTTAACGTTAGCTAGCTAGCTTGGTACTATGACCCGTGATGGGGATAAGGCGACAGCCAATAGCGTTGCATACTGAACAACAGGCTGCCTAGTGGTAAATGTAGTTCTTTTTTTACGACATTAAAAACCTTATAACTACCTTTGTTTCAACCAAAAATGCAGTAGTAGCTGGTCCATCAAAGTCTCTCCGACGATTAAACCCATTTTCGTCTTGTAAGGCATCCATTTGGATCAAGGAAATGGCTTTCCGCGCTTGTGTATGAGAGGTAGGGAAAAGTTACCTGCAGTGACATCATGGCACTGATAACGTCTGATAAGCTTTTTTCATTGGCTCCATACATGTTATTTGTGCGTGGAAATTTTTAACCCTTTCTGAGTGGAATTTACAGCATCAAATGGAAAAACATAAATAATAAAAATAGATACCAATGATGTAAACTACACATAATTGAAGACTAGGGTTTAACCTGCAAGTGGCACCTTAAGATGCATGCAGAACTACAAATACCCACTGGCCTTTGCCACCTAACGCCTCCCCCACCTAACACCTTTTCAAGGTGAGAGGCATTCACTGGTAGGTGGTAGGTGCGCGAAAGTTATAGCTCAGTACACTGTCTCTATGGGCTAGATCCACAAAGAATGAATTGCACGGAGCAAGTTGCACCCATACTTAAAATTCATTATGAATTTAAAATGGGGGACCCTGATGTAAACAAGACGAAAGTCTTTCTCTGGTCTGCATTCCCTTAACAATTGTGTGTATTGAGCCATACTGTATTGTACCCATTCTGCAATCTGTTAATAAAATGTTCATTCAATCAATCAATCAATCTGCACGGTGATTGATTGAATGAAAATTGTATTAACAGATTGCAGAATGTACAATACAGTACGGCTCAATACACACAATTGTTAACACATTCATGGCCATTTGGATCCGTCTAAAATCACTGTAGACGGCCAGCATTTCTAAACAGACTTACATAGTCCGTGGGGCTGTTTGTAGAGCTAAATCTATACTTTATATTATTGCTATCTGTCCATTCTCATTATCAATTGAGACCATAAACCGTCCCTTCAAAATGGCTTAGAGAAAAAAAAATGTCATCAATACGTTGAAATTTTATAGCGTCTTGAATATTTATAAGGGATTTGGGCTAGGATATTTCCTGGAACGCGGGATACAGGGCTAATAGCTACTAACGTTAAATCCAATGGCATTTCGGATATACAGAACCTACAGTTAAAATGCAAACTGCATATGATCTGTATGATGGTCCACCACGAATGCATGAAAGGGGGGAGGGGCGGGGGACGTCGTTTCTGATTATTGATTACCAATAACCGCGTTAGCCTCATTAGCCTCATTCGCTGATCGGGTGGATGGCTATCATAACAAGGCCTGATCAGCATGTAATTTACGTGAAAAAGATCTTACCGTGGGCCGGTTGGATCCCCCAAAGCATTTCCCAGTTATCGATCGCCATCTGGTAGATCCATATGTCCATTGGCTGATGATATATTCCTTTACTGCATAGTGAATTCGGCATCGCAAAAGGTCCCTAAGAGGATCTGGCCGGTAATGCACTTTTCAGAATACAATGGAATAAAAGCCAATTTAAGCAAGCCTAGTAATATACACAATATTTCTGACACATCCATAGATGTCCCTAGATACCAAGAATATGCAAATGCACCTTGTAGAAGTGGAGCAATATTCCATTTACTTAGGTATGTATTTTAGGCGGATTTTCTGAAAATAGGGCTCTGGGCTTAAGAGGTATTAAGTAAGGGATAATGTATAGCTACGAGGTCATTGTCGCAAAATAATTGACCAACACAGAGTTTAAAATACCGAGGCGCCGCGCCGAGGTGTTTTAAACGTCAGTGAAGGTAAATTATTTTGCTACAATGACCGAGTATAGGCTATACATTATCCCGCTTATTACATGGCTAACTTACTAACAATATACCTAATTCATTTTACGAGATCAAATGCAGACGCAGTTCTGTTCTGTCGTTTCCGCTGTCATCGCCGGCAGCTTGCACTGATGACTGAATGCAGCTGTGCATATGCTGAGCAGCTGAAACAGTGTGTGTCAGTGGCCTTGATTACTCCAGCTGCGAAAAACAATAATCACCGGTGGTTATCGAAAAATAATTCACCGCTGTCGGGGGCTATTGACCAATCACAATCAAGCATTTCGGCGAATGTTAAAACGCCATGTAATAATGCTACTTAATGATAGAGACCTGCCCACCAGACTATAGTGTTGTAATTCAAAACTGAACTTTGTAAAGAAACTCAAAGTTGAGAGCGATGCACTGCTCTGTTGTTATGTTGTGAGCGACGCACTGCTCTGTTGTTCTATAAGGTCATTTAGAACTGTACTTTGTAAAGAAACTCAAAGTGTTAAGAGCGATGCACTGATCTGTTGTATGTTAGAACTTTGTAAATAAACTCAAAGTATTAAGAGCGTTGCACTGCTCTGTTGTTCTATTAAGTGTTATGAGCGATGGTCTGTTGTAAATGTTATTGTATATTTTTATTGAACTATTTTATCACACTTTTTACTCTGTCTGTTCTATTATTTTTAGTATTGCCTATTTTTAAACTGAATCAAACAGCACTTTTGTATTAGTTTTATTACTGAATGAAACTGTAAACAGAGAGGCCTA
Source organism: Notolepis coatsorum (assembly GCF_963971535.1). NCBI lineage: Eukaryota > Metazoa > Chordata > Actinopteri > Aulopiformes > Paralepididae > Notolepis > Notolepis coatsorum. The sequence goes on from NC_140165.1 coordinate 202,151,033, forward strand.
TTGGGATGCTTGATTTTAATGTGAAAAACTGTGATTTACTTTACCTTGCTGCCTCTCTATCTTTTTTATGGTTGCTTATGCCTGTACTTTTTACTGCTGTGAAGCACTTTGAACTGCAATGTCTCTATGAAAAGTGCTATACAAATAAAGTTATTCTTATTATTAATATAAATGCTCTTTTTAGTTTTCATCATATTTAGTCACCTTTATCTATTTTTTGTTTTAGTCATCATCAACAAACATTTATTTGAATAGGCAGGTTAATTAAGAACACGTTCTTATTTTCAATAACGGCCTATTTGGGGGTAAACAGTCAACTACAGGTCTGAGCATTTTAGTCTTAGTCTTTTTCGTTTAGTCTTGATTTGGTCTTTTTTGTTTAGTCTCGCCACTCAGTTCTGTATCGTTAGTGGCTTAGCTTGGCATCACTACTGCACTATCTCGCGTACGTGCACGCGTACTGAATAAACCACAAATGTACCTCTAATACCAGTATTAGTCTGACCACACCTCTCATCAGCTTACCTTCATAAGCAGGTGTGTGGTCACCTGCTCTCCTCCTTCTCGCTTTCACCACAAGGAAGAAGTGCCTCGGTAGATCCCCACACTTGACACCATGATGGAAGAAATTGGATTAGGAACAGCTTTGGGAAACAAGGATACGTTGACATCATATCTTTATTTTCTCTCTCACTATTTTCGAGAAAATACGGCGATATTGTCTTCGTACTGGAGTGTCTGGAAGATTATGATCATTCTAAAAACCCTCCACCGGTTTTCGTATTGGGAGCACGCCGCTGCATGCTTCTCAACTGCAGTTCCTTGCTGTGTTTGTTGGGGTGAAACCTGTCAGGCCACAGCTGAACTGTCGGACATGCCGCTGTTGTGAGAAGCGGTGCGTTCCAGGTTGGGTGAGTAGTGTTTGCTGGCGGGCTCCACTTGTCTGTTAGTGCTATGGGGGCTACTTGACAAAGTTTATGGAAACCGGCCCCAGACTAGGGTCTTTTGTTCAGCCACCTAGGCGACAGAAGGCCTTGGTCTGGAGACCATTAGTTTTAACTAGTGGGCCGCGACCATTGACACTGGTGATCCCTGTGTGTTCTGGACGAGTGGATTCTCTCTGTCACCGTGTTAAGGCCCCATCTTTCATATCCAAATGAGAGTATTCCTTCACGAGGGGATATGTGCATGTAATGTGCGATAGCGGCAGATTCATGTTCTAAGTCAGCTACACAGGCCAGTTGGTACTGTGCTGATCCGTCGGATGTGGTAATGTCACCGTTGTGAAGCGGTGTTGACATCTTGTTTTCTCTTTTCTCTTAAAAAGTGAGGAGAGGTTCAGAACGGCGGCCTGTCTGGGTGAGTGTTATGTCATTGTTTACATGTTCATAGCTTACGGTTAGCCGGTCAGCTGTTAACTGCTGCGTTAGCCTGCTGGATCGCTGCATGGCCTGCTTAAGGCCTACTATTAGCCAGTCAGCTGTTAGCTGCGGGGCTAGCATGTCGTGGTCGCTAGGTGACGTTAGCTTGCTGCTATGGCCATGGCCTGGCGCGGGGTAGCTTAGCTTCTCGCGCGCCGCCGGGAGCTCGCTTCTGATCGCGTGCGTCGTTAGATCGGCGTCTCGCGAGCAGAGGCGATAGCACCCGAACGGTTGGAGCAGCCGTTAGCTTGATGCTATTCTGTTGAACGTGCTTTGATTTTAACATGTTTTACACTCTTGACCACGACGTCGTCCTTGACAGGGGATGTTCGTCGACCCTGCCCTGAGCCTGGACGGGGATTGCGTCAACAAAGAGGACTGTAGCGACTGGTTGGAGCGGCGACGCTGCCCGGATCGAACAACACAGGACGGCTGTGTTCTACGGTGTCTTGTGACTGCACTTCGCTGATCTGCGTTCCGGGTAGGTACGGGGTTGGCCAGACCTCATAACACGTCTTCTGGTTTTACTTTGCTAAATGTATTGTGAATAACGGTGTTTTTCCCAAAACGTGTTTGCTACAATGCATTTAGGATACGTTGCGGGTTATGTGTGAGCTGTTTTTGTCACTGGCAGTTAGCTTCTCCGTGCAAACGGGATGTAATGATCTGGTTGTTGTGTGAGTAACACGGCCGTGTACTCACAACTAAGGTAACTAACCTATGAAGCTATGCTTGGTGACAAGTGAGTAAAAGAATGTTCTTTCTCAGACTGTAATGACAATGAACAGTGTGTTCACACATTAACAGGTTTTCCTGTTTTAACTGGCCGTATTGAGGGTAAAATAGGAGGATTGTGTTTTTCCCCCCCCGGTTCCCTGGGGACTTTATCACCTCCTATCAGACATGTTGTGCATTAATTGTGTCTTTTGTGTGGTAGGGATACGATGTAACTCTTAGCTTGATTGCTGAGGTTGTGCTAGATCTGCTGGAGAAACTTATTTCCTAAAGGGAAATTGGTTTGGTTGCTGTCATGTGTGCTTAGCAAGGCCTGTGGTCGATACTAATCAAGAATGATGTATTCTCTCATTGTGAAAAAAACGGCGTTCCTCTGTTGAGTGTTTTTGCCATTTTTTGTAGGTGATGATGGGTTGTGTGTGTCATGTGACCTACAACTGGGTTGTACTGGCCACAGAAGCACATGTGTATGTTGGACCGGGGTTCTTAGAGCCCTCTCTATTCTGTGTTTTTCCTTAGTAAAAATCAGATGGCAGGTTAGCTCATGCGCTGTGTGGAGCTGTGAAACGCTTCATAGAGCTGACTATGACTGTGTCATATTCTCTTTTTGTCGTTACGTCGTATCATGGGTGTGGGGTCGTAAAGGGGTGAACTGGTAACCTTTCCTCTCCCCATTGTTCTGTCGGTCAGGGGTACACCCCCTGTCCTTCAAGGTTCCCGTCACGTGGCGGTTTCGGCACGTTACGGGGGGCGGGGGGGGGGGGGGGGAGGGAGTTCCTGGTCCCACGGCCTGGTATATTGGGCGTGTGCACCGCAGGAATTCCCCCGCCATAGAGTACGTCACCGTGCGCGTCTCTGTTGGTAGGACTTCCGTGTGCTGTTCAGGTCCATGTGATGGATCTGTTTTCAGGGGGGGTGGTCAGGGCTCCTCCTCACCGAGCGCCTATTCGGGCCTTCTGTGAGTTCGGACTCCTTCTTCCATGTGAGGAAGCCTCCATCAGAGTACAGAGCCTTCCTCCTCAGATTGTCAAAGTGAGTGGACCCTCTAGAAGGGTCCTTTTCTATTGTATGTATATTCGATTCAATTCGTTTATCGAGTGTGTATGGGTTCAGTGCCTCTTCCCCGGAGGCCCTAAAACCAGTTTTTTACATGGCTCAAGGTGCAATATATTCTTTTCAATCTGTACAGCTCGCGTGGGAAGTTTCTCTGGGGATCCCCGTCTCTTTCCTATGGGAGGGTGGTGGGATGTAAAAATGTGAACATTTTTTACCCCGGCTGTGTAGACTGGGATACATACTGTTGATGCTTCCTTCTTTCTATTCCAGAAGTGTTGGAGTTAGGGAGTGTCACACCCCTCTTGTCGTTCCCCTGGGCGCCTTGGGGATTCAATGACAGGTCTAAATAGCCTGTTCATTGATGGGGGTGTGTCCCGACGCACGTATAGTGCTAGCTCGCTGTAAACGGGCGATTGACTGGCACGCCTTGGTTGCTTGTGGTTGAAACAGCGTTTTTATAAAGCAACTGAGATGGGGGTTTTTCCTCTTCCGACGACCACATCCCATGACCTGGGTGGGTTGTCGACGGATTCTCGTTCATGTCTGGGGGATGATGACGGGATGGATCTGAACATATGTAGTGGGGTCTCACGCCCTTGGGGTGGGCCACCAGGCGCGGTTCGTCCGAACGTCTGGGTGGCGCCTTCTTTTCATGTTAAGATCAACACGCATATCTGCCCTTCTCCTGGAGTAGGCATGTCGGCGTGGTTAGGGCACGGGACTGGTTCTGGTCACGCTGGTCCAGATCAGTTGAACCCGTTGTCCGCCGGGGATGCAGATCTGCTGTTCTGGTACCCTGAGGGACTTGGGCTTTTTTCAGGGGGAAAAATGCCGGGTCGGTCTGGGTGTCACAGGGTTAAGCGCTATGGAGACCCTGGTTGGGTATGTTTTTACTCAGCACTGTCGTCATGGCTTACAGCCATGCCATTCTGTACGCGCTCGATCTCGTCGGATCTCGGCCGCTACACAGGTTGGTCCTGGTTAGTACTTGGTTGGGAGACCGCCGGGGAATACCAGGTACGGTGTGCTTAGGGGCTGGTTCTCCATTATTTTTCGCTCCTCTCTCACGCATGGCGAAGAGGGGCCTGTGGGGGTGGTTTTTTGACCTCCTCTGGTGACCCTGTGCTTCCCGTACCGCCAGGCCCGGTCCGAAGTGATGTTTGCGACCCGTAGGCCTGGGTTAACCCTTTTTGGAAACTGAAACACTTGTACTGCGGTATAGCCGGTGTATGCCCGCAGGTGTGTTTTGGAGTTTTTTCTTGAGGGGTTATAGGAACAACCACCGCATTGGGTAACACCGAGGTGGTTGATTCCCTGGTGTGTTGGAGCAGTGTCAACTCCCGGGTTCACCGTTTGAGGGTGCCCCTGCACGTTCATGACGTCTGCCAATCGTGTCAGCCTTCTCTGCCTCGACCCCTCTGGGTGGGGGTTTTTAAATGGAGGCTTGGTCATGCAACACCGCCAGCTTACGCTCCTTCCGCCGGGGCGGCTGTGTTCAGCTGTCCCCTCTGGCGCCTGTCTCGTCCGCAGTCTCCAGGCTAGGGTTAACAGCCTGTTGCCTGGTTTTTCCCCGGTGCGCTGCCTGCTTCCGTTGGTTAACCTTTTTTGTGCTTACGGCCATGCTGACTGCCTGTTCTGCAGGGTCAGTGTGCCAGGCGGTGTACTATTGGGGGGACGGGGCCCGCTCGGCTTACGGCCATACCAACCTGAACACGCCCGATCTCGTCCGATCTCGGAAGCTAAGCAGGTTCTGGCCTGGTTGGTACTTGGATGGGATTCCGCCTGGGAATACCAGGTGCAGTAACTGAGGGGCCTTTGTCCGAATACGCTGGCGATGTGGGGGGCGGGGCACTACGTGCCCACCTGGTGGGGTCTTGATGCTGGCATCATGGACTTCTCCGGGCCCCCATTCCAGGGAGTCCAGTCCTTTTGGTGGGTCTGGGTCTTCCTTCGCGCTCCGCTGCTACGGCCTTGCCACGGGGTTGGGTTTGCCCTTGGCCCCGTGATTCTGGGGGCAGTAACGAGGTTGTTCCTCCGTTCGTTCCCGGGTGGCATGCGGGTTGTGCGTGTGTGTAGTCGTGGGGTCAAGCCACGGTCTGCTCACCCTGTGCGTTAAGTTGCTTGAGTGCCTCTTCGCACGGTCGGGTCCGTCGCCTTCCCGTGAAGCCTCTAATAGGGGGGATACCCTCCATTAGGGGGGGTCGGGGGGGCTCGGCCCTCCCTGTTCTGATGGTTTTGGGGGGCTGTCAGCGGGGTGTATTTGTCAGCCAAGTGGCTCCGCTTGGCCTCCCTTGTGCAGTAGTGATGCCAAGCTAAGCCACTAACGATACAGAACGATAGGTTATGACTATAACCAAGTTCTGTTAGTTAGGGGCGATGCTTGGCATCGGACGGCCGCTGCAGCCCTTGTCCTCACCTTGTGGTGAAAGCTTGGGAAGGAGGAGAGCAGGTGACCACACACCTGCTTATGAAGGTAAGCTGATGAGGGGTGTGGTCAGACTAATACTGGTATTAGAGGTACATTTGTGGTTTATTCAGTACGCGTGCACGTACGCGAGATAGTGCAGTAGTGATGCCAAGCATCGCCCCTAACTAACAGAACTTGGTTATAGTCATAACCTATCGTTACAGCCTCATACATTGGTGTGAGCTTTTTCTAAACAAGCTAACGTTAGTGCTAGCTGGTTATACTTATGTAAGCTATTTAACACAATGTCTGCCACGCAGTTTGACCATCTTATACCTCTCTCTGCCAGTGCTGTAAGCCTATGGAGTGGCTCACCTTCTTTGCAGGGCTATAACTTTTTAAATATTATAGCTATATCGACATTACTATGGCCCATTCAACATCGGGTATCTATCGTTCCGGATGTGGGAACGTTATATTTGTCCATTCATACATTGTCGCGTTAATACCGTTGTGAATATAAGTATGGTTTTAGAGTGTTCTGCAGTAATTCCTAGAATGCGAGTTATATTATCGTACTTGGCCATCGCGTCCCGCTCTTAAGCCTATCGAGATATCCCTTATCTCATGTATCTACTGTACTCCACTAACGAAAAACAAATACGCCCACACCTGCCGGGTCCCGCCCCTATGGAGTCGTAGCCTATAAGACACTAGGCATGGTCACCAAACACTCTTCCTCTATTTCGTTTCCATCATAACGGTCGCAGTGCGCCTTATGTAACTAGTTGTTATGAAAAGATTAGAGAAATTGCGTAATGTTGAAAGCTTACCGGAGGTTTGTTTACCCCTGGAATCTTCGGGGCATGTTTCAGCAACACGTCGGGCCTATGTTGATGTTTCCTCGTCTGACGGCAGCAGACCAAGGGGCAGCGTACAAGGTTTGGCTATCGGGCCAGCTGGTACACAGGTAGGTCCTGTGTCATCAGGCATTGATGTTGGTGTTTGTAATGCTGTGAAGTGTGTTTCGGCGCCAGGGCCGGGGTGGCTTGGTGAACGTTCCACTGCAGTGGACGATTTCCTGGCTATCCTGGAGCATGCTGCTTACACTAATGCTACTAATGCTACTGCTAATGCTAATGTTGATGCTGAAATGGGTCGTTGTTCTAATACTCCCCGCCGAGGGACGTTGCCGCTTTTCCCTCCTCTTGCCCGGTTCATTGATGAAGGTCAGTCGGTTGCTAATGTGGGGGATTCCGCTGAGTCTTATTTACCTTTTTTACGGGTAAAAGGGCTAACAACAGGGTGCAGGCTGAGTGTACCGTGGCTGCGTAGCCAGGTAGCTTTGATCCTGTGTCCCGGTGGGGATGAACGATGTCCCACCCGGCCAATGCTTGAGAGCGAATCGGCTCGGAGGGTGGCAGTATGGACGGATGAGTGGTATACTGCTGCAGGATGGTTTGTCATTCTGCCGTGAGCAGCCCGCTCCCCGTTCAATCCTCTCTCTGTTACCCACGGAAGCGGGGCTCTGATCGTTTTCCTTTGGCTGCGGGCCGCGAACCTTCTTTGAAGCGCATGCGGCCCCATTCTTCACTTCTCATGGGGACAGGGGCTGACACCCAGTTAATGGCTGAGCATGGGTCTGTCCGTGAGAATGTTGTACTGTCGCGTGGCTCCTGCACCACACGGTGTGTGATGGGAGAGTCTGGTGTTACGGCTGCCACTAGCTACAGTGGTCAGCAGGGGGACTCGAGGCCTCTTCTGTTGAATGCACAGCAAGGGTTACCCCGGCCTCGCCTTCGCCAGGCGGGGTATCACACTGATGCCTCCCACTCCCGTGAGAGCAGCAGTGGTCTGCAAAGAAGAGGCGAGCGTGATTTGGGTGATAGCAATATCACTGCAGGGCTTCGGCGTGTCTAGCTGTAGAACAACTCCTCAGCATGCGCTAGAGGGGTGTTCAGGGGGGGGGTGTGTGAACCAGTTTGATGACAGCTTCTCCCGTATCGAACCGGCCCTTTCTGTCGGGGTCCCCCCTTGGGTGCGTCGCACAGCGGGAGGGACCGGGCCAACTATCTACTGTTCCTTGCGGCCCAGCGTCAGTTGACGGCGGGTGCGCTGTGGGATTATTTTCACATATGGCGACAAGAATGCCGTTTGGGGGTGTGGATAGAGAGAACGTTGAAAGAGGGGCTTGTGTTGCAGTTCGCGCAACCCCAACCTCCGTTCTCAGGTTTGGTGCCGACCCTATTGTCAGGGTCAGAAGCAGTGACAGCCCTGGCCGACGACATCCGATCTCTGTTGGCGAAGCAGGCCGTAGTCGTGGTCCCGAGAGAGGACGCGATGTCAGGCGTCTACTCCCGTTATTTTCTGGTGCCCAAGAAAAAGGGGGGGGTCAGACCTATACTGGATCTGTCCGCGTTCAATCGGTTGATTGTAGCGAGACCGTTCAGGATGTTGACCGTCAAACTCCTTCTGCTTGCTGTCAGAAGGGGAGACTGGTTCACCTCCATAGACCTGAAGGACGCGTATTTTCACATCCCGATTTTCCCTCCTCACAGGAAGTTCCTGCGGTTCCTGTTTCAGGGCGTAGCGTACGAGTACCAGAGGTTGGCGTTCGGCTATTCTCTGGCTCCCCGCACATTCACCACGTGCGTAGCGACTGCGCTGGAGCCTCTGAGTCGTCGGGGAATACGGGTTCTGTTCTATCTCGACGACATTCTACTCCTCAGTCGTTCGGAGGAGGTTGCCAGGTCTCATACCAGGCTGGTGGTGGAATTCCTCACCAGGCTGGGTGTTGCTATGAACTGGAAGAAAAGTACGCCTATTCCCAGTCAACAGGTGGAGTACTTGGGCTTGACGTTGAGGTCAAGGCCCATGATTGTAACCCTCTCGGAGCAGCGGCGGGTGTCTATCCTTCGCACGCTCAGGGGTTTCCGTCTGGGAGGGACAGTCACGGCGCTGCAAGTGATGCGCCTGCTCGGTATGATGGCATCTGCTCACACGGTGGTTCCTCTTGGCCTCCTCTTCATGAGGAGGATACAGAGGTGGTTCTTCTCTATGGGAATAGATACGGTGTGAGGGACAAATGGAAACGGTTGACGGTTCCTTTTTCGATATGGGGAGATCTCGCCCATTGGAGGAGGCTGGGTATCCTCACCATTGGGGTCCCCATGGGCAGCAGGCGCTCACACGTCACGGTCTTCACCGACGCCTCTCTCACGGGTTGGGGAGGGATGTGTCGGACCCACGCAGTGGGGGGCAGCTGGACAAAGGTCCGTGCTGGCCCGTCTACCCCGCACATCAATGTGTTGGAATTGAAGGCGGTCCTCCTGGTCCTCAAACGGTTCGACCACCTGGTGGTAGGCGAGCACGTTTTGGTCAGGACAGACAGTATGACGGCAGCGGCGTATATCAACAGGCAGGGTGGGACTCGTTCCATCCGCCTGCACCGGGCGGTGGTCGAACTTTGGCTATGGGCATCTCGCAGGCTGCACAGTCTGAGGGCGCTCCACATCCCTGGTGCAGAGAATGTGGGCGCGGATATGATGTCTCGGGGCGGTCCTCGTTACGACGAGTGGGAACTCCGCTCCGACATAGTCAGACAGATCTGGGATCGTTTCGGGGAGGCCTCGATAGATCTGTTTGCGAGCCGACGCTCTCACAAGTGCCCCTTGTGGTTCTCGGTCAGTCGAGCAGATCATCCCCCCTTGGGGGTGGATGCCTTCTCGACCTTTCCATGGCCGCACGGTCTTCTGTAAGCCTTTCCTCCTGTACAGCTGTTGGGTCAGCTGTTGGAGCGGATACAGAGGGAGTGCAGGACGGTGATCCTGGTCGCGCCGGACCGGGGCACAGCAGTGTGGTTTCCGGTCTTGAATCAGCTACTCGTCGCTCCGCCTTGGGTTATTCCTTGGTCGGCGACGGCCCTCTCTCAGCAACACGGGTCGCTGTTCCAGTGCCCGGTGTTTGGCCAACGCCTGTTGGTGAGGCTGGTGAGAGGGTAGGTCTGGAGAGGATGGACCCTTCTGTGGTTAATACCAATACGGAATGCGCATGCTCCCTCCACTGTCGTGCTTTACGCGGGCAGATGGCGTATGTTCCAAGAGTGGTGTAAGGCTCCTGCCCCCTGGATGCTGTCCTTAGTTTTCAAGTTTCAAGTTTCTTTAATAGTTGTCATACTGAAGTACAGAATACTTTCATACAAAATGCTTCTTACTGTTACGCTCCAGAGACTGTGCTAGACAAGATAGTATCAAATAAGGGGAGTTATCTTCAGTCTCTCCTTGGTAGACTGTCGGCTTCGACGGTAAGGGTATATGCAGCAGCTATATCCTCCTATCATGAGGGGTTTGAGGGGGATGTCTTGTTCAGCCACCCTCTTGTGAAGCGTTTCCTGCTTGGCGCTCGACGCGTTAAGCCGGTGCAACGCTCTTTGGCTCTGAGTTGGGATCTTCAATTGGTCCTCGGTCGGTTGTCATTGGCCCCGTTTGAGCCGCTTGAGCAAGCGCCGTTGGGACAGTTGTCCTTCAAAACCGCGTTCTTGCTGGCTGTCACCTCCGCTAAACGCGTGGGTGAGCTCTGTGCTCTTTCGGTACGTCCAGATTGCCTGTCTTTTCGTTCCGATTGCGGTGCCACTCTGCGGCCTAATCCTGCTTTCGTGCCTAAGAATATCCGGAGTTCCTTCCGCTCCAGGGATATTGTGGTTCAGGCGTTTCGTCCGCCCCCTCACGCTAGTGAGTTAGATGCGGGCCTTCACCTGTCATGTCCGGTCCGTGCTTTGGGAATTTACCTCAGCCGTACTCAGGACCTCAGGGTTACCGATCAGCTTTTTGTCTGTCACGGTGGTTCTCGTGCCGGTAAGGCACTATCGAAACAGCGCCTGTCCCATTGGTTGTGCGAGGGCATTGCCCTCTGCTACACGTTGGCCGGGCTGGATCCCCCTGGGGGCGTCAGGGCTCACTCCACTCGTGGGGTGGCTGCCTCTGCCACTCTGCTGGGTGGGGCTTCGGTGGAGGACATCTGTGCTGCAGCTTCATGTTCCTCCCCGGGCCCCTTTGTAAAGTTTTACCTCATGGACATGACCGGGGGTTCTGTCTCCCAGGCGGTTCTGGGGTCTGTGGCCTTTCCTTCTTCCCGTCCTTTGGTAGGGTAGCATGAGTGTGTGGGTATGGGCCACTGTTTGTTAGTTCACACGTGGTTCCGCCTGTGCTGTGTGTTCAAGGGGTTCTAGTTCCCTCTTGCTCGCACTCGGTGGAGTTGACTGCGCCCCCCCTTCATTAGGAAGGATGGGGTGACGGGACTCCCCAACCCCTTGATGTGGGCTTACGGGTCCTCAGGGGGTGCATTTGTCGGGCCTCGCGTCCGCTCTACCCCATATCTCGATAGGCTTAAGAGCGGGACGCGATGGCCAAGTACGATAATATAACGTAAGGTTATGTATATAACCTAGTTATATGAGTACTGGCTGAGCGTCCCTTTCTTAACGGCCCTGAGTCCCCGTTTTGAGGAATCTTTTCCTGGAAACAGGTTTTTTGGCGAGGAAGAGTGTTTGGTGACCATGCCTAGTGTCTTATAGGCTACGCCTCCATAGGGGCGGGACCCGGCAGGTGTGGGCGTATTTGTTTTTCGTTAGTGGAGTACAGTAGGTACATGAGATAAGGGATATCTCGATAGGCTTAAGAGCGGGATGCTCAGCCAGTACTCATATAACTAGGTTATATACATAACCTTACGTTATAGGCCCAGATGCATATTATACATAATCGTTTGGCGTTATGTTCCTATACACGCTATATTAAAAAATTTAAATGCATATGATCGGTATACATTATGCTCCATCATGCGTGATGGAAAGGGGGGGGAGGGGGTCATTTATGATTCCTTTATTGTCAGTAACGGCTTTCTTTAGTATGACATACGTTGATCAGATGGATTGCAATGAAATAAATGGACAATCAAGCTGGAATTAACGTTGCATTCCTCTTACCTGTGGCCGATAATTCTGGAGAAAAAAAATTCTAATTATTTGATTTCCATCTGCTAGATCCGTTTTCCGTTTGTACAACGCAATAAACACAGAAAGATTATTGATTCTTGTGTCTCGAAAGTGATCCAATCCACTAGAGTGTTTGTCTGGATCCACATAACAAGAGAGATCTGCCCGGAAATTTTTCGCCGATGCACAGAACGCACCATCCGTTTGAGAGTGGAGTGCAACTCGCCGAAATCCACCATCCCGGAGCCTTGTTGGATGAATTATGAATGGCAATAGCGAATAAAGGAAATAACGATCATAAAAATGTGTTAACTCGTTTCTGGCACTCAACGCATTGTCGGCCAATAACGAGTATACTCGTTAATGGCGCAGAAACGGTTAATGTGTTCTATGTTATTATTGATGCTGACGTTATTAGGTGGAGTTGCAGGGCGCGCGCCTGTGACAGGTCCATTGTTGTGTTGTGGAGTGGTTATGTTGATGATCAGATATCAATTATCCTGTGATTTTATTTTACTATAGTTTGAAAGTATAGGTGGACTATTCCTCGGTTACATTGGTGGCAGCGGTGGGATTGTTTCCTGCATTAGTGTCCCTCGCAGTGGCGGCTGGTGAAAATTATTCTAGGTGGGGCGGAACTATGTGTTGGGGTTCTGCACTGACAATATTGTTGGTTGCTTTCCTGTCAGCAAATCAGCTCCAGTTAGCTAGCATTAGCAAGCAGACAGTTTTGACGTTGTATTGATGTCAAACCTTAGCACTTTGAGATTTGGTTCCAAATGTAAAGTGCACTACAAATTAAATGTATTGTTATTATTATGTTGAATAAATGTTAATAAACTATTTTACCCAAGGATATATCCATGAAATTCGGATTTCAGACGGAGCAGTTGTTAAGCCATCTATCTATCTATAAGATAACAAGTGATAACTTCTGTTTAACTCAAATGTTGAAGCATATTTTTCGCGTGCTTACCTTTGAGCATACAGCCTTGTTGTTGATGTTGATGTCCACCGTCCACAAGCCTTAATCCACCTTTTTTTTTTTTTTTTTTTAAAGCTGTGTCGCGGCTTGAACTTTCCATAACCGTGTCCATATAAATCCATTTTGTTAGATCCAAGTCCAACACTGTCTGAATGTACAGTATCTTGTGATTATTATCAATTTCCGACTACGACGAGTTACAACAATCATAGACATATATCTATGACAACAATTAGTAGCCGAGCGGAGCGTATGGGATTTTCCAAGCCAAGAATAGAGTCAATAGACAATTCGACAATGACTCTACTTCGGGCACTAGAGAAAAGCGCCCACAGGCATCATATTAGATTACATTTTGTTGCTAGGTTCATTTATTTATTTTTCAATTGGCTGAGTTTAGTGCCCAAGGACCCTTTGAGTTCTATGTATGCACCTGCCTGCCTTCTATTTCCTTCCATTTTGCATTATAATCAGGATTGCACCAACACACACATGGTCTTAGTTGGGCAGCATAATAGTAATATTTAAAGCAGGGGATTCATTGACTCTGCTTCCCATTTTATGTAATATTTTTAAAGGTAAAAAACATATTTGTGATACAAAAGCCTCTGTTCCTCTCCTTCCTTTAATGGAAACCCTGTGTTGGGATTTAACTCAAAGTTTAAAGTAAGACTGTAAACATCTCACATCATCACATCATAATAACAAAGCCACATTTCTGCTCTCCTGTGTGGTCTTTTGTTTGGTCTTTTACTGTTTTATCCTTTATGGTATGGTTCATTTGAGCTATTGTTAATACAGGTCAAATTTGTTTTATATGTTATAAAATGAGCCAGCTCTAGTTTGTACTTTATTTTCAATGATAATACAATCTTGAATCTTGTCTACTTTTCTATTTTCCTTTATCCTGTAGCTGGGTCATAAGATCACAATTAGAGAGATCTCTCTCATCATCATATCATACTAACAAAGCCAATTGCCTTCTCTCCTGCAGTTCACCTGGAAGCTGTTAGGTGGGGGGGTATGTGTAATTGCAATGGCCCGTGGGTAAAGTATTTCAGCATGCATTGTTAACAGAAACAGCTCCAAGCTTTGAAGGTCAAGCTATTGTGGTATAATCATGGTTCATAAGACAGATTGAACAGTATCCGCCCGGTTTGTGCAAGTGATGGCTTATTTTGAAGTTATGAACCTGTACTTTCATATAATGTAAAATACATTTTTGAAGATGGCTCAAGACCCTAAAGTCTGTGCCTGGTCACATATTTTAGGTTAAAAAATAAAATGTTGGGCTGTTTGTGTTGCAGCCATATTCCGACTTAACTGAATGCACATGTGTGTGTGTGTGTGTGGACTGCTGTACTATTGCAGGTATTGAGATGAACAGTGCAACTTCCTTATACAAAAAAATAAAAAATAAATCGGGAAATGAGTATTGAAACAGTTTTAAATATTCAGAATCGATATGTATCGATTTTTCAATATTCTTGACAACACTACTATGTATGTATGTATATGTGTGTATATATATATATATATGTATATATATGTATATGTGTGTGTATGTGTATATATGTAATGTGTGTATATATGTCAGAGAATTGGCCCCTTGCGTCCTTAGTGTATAGCATATGACATGGTGTATTTTTGTTCATTGATGTGACAGTGTCTGGAAACATACTGTTTGTGTTCTTTTTATTTATTTTTTATTTTCTTTGTGTTTGTGATTTGTCTTGATGTGTGTTTGTGAAACTATAAAAGCTGAAAAATTAAATATTATAAAAAATAATATGTTGACAAGTGAGGCATTTTCTTTTCAAGAACGGGGAGCTGAGAAACAGGGACCGGCCAAGTAGCAAGTAGGGAGGGCATACACGCACTAACATGCACATCTGGCTGCATACCCGGCACAGAAGCTGGAATAACAACACACACAGAGGGAGTGTGACTCCATTCTCTGCTCAGGACACCATTACTCACCATATCTTTACATAGAAAATTGTTGTTTGCTGTTAATGTTCAAAGTCTGATTTATAGGACCTTTAATGATGCACCTCTGTATGAGCATTCTGATGCTCAATCTTTGTATCCTTTGTTGAGATATACAGCTTTTTCTGGAGTATCTACTCTAAAGACTCTTCAAATAAACTGCTTTGATAATTCCATTAGACTATAGATGGTAAAGCTGTGTCTCTTAAGACGCTTATGGTTGGGGATTCATCCTAGCTCTGCACAGGGTTATCTCTGTCTTATGAGTCAATCACTGAGCTGGAGTTGGATTCCACTTGACTCCATATTGAACTCTAGGATTATGGTTGCCAATCCTCCAGGTTTTGGCCGGAGACTCTGGTAATCTGGTAATCAGCCTCTGTCTCCAGGAAAGGAGGAGATCCAAACCCGGAGATTTTCTTTGAAAGTGAAATATTAATACTGTTGACAATTTTAGAGACCAGACAAGTATTACAGCCGTATAAGTAGAATTGGATGCTGTGAATTATCACGTGCAAGGTTATGGTTTGTAAACAGAGACATACCAGTGGTTAATGACTCGAGTGTGCACCTGTCAGACAGCCTAGTGTGATACTAGCTAGAGTAGACTGCATGCTGTGTCTTTGTGTCCCGACCTTTTATTTTTGTATTTGTCATAATGAACGCAAAGGCAAGCAGAACCTTTTGTTGTCGTAACTGTTGCTCTTGAGACATTGTGGAACACCTCTCTACCTCTATAATTAGCAAGGTTAGAAGCAAACTGTTTTCCATTGCAAGTGTAACTTTTCACCCATACTTTAAGAGTGGGATATAATAAAGTCCTTGCATGGAACGTTCTTGTTTCTTCCAGTAAAATATCCAGTAATAAGACACCAATTTATTATGTTTGTGTTGATATTTTTCTCATATCAACACATAGCAACCATTGTTTTGCACATAGTAGTTAGCAACCATTGTCTCTTTCATTGCCATGTACAAAACAATGGTTGCTATGCTACATGCAGCCATGTTGGAAGACAGAACTACAGAAACATTATGTGCAAGGCCTCTATTGTGAACACAGAAGGTCCCTCTTGACTCAAGCAGCAATGCACGGACAGGTTAGTAGAAATGTACTGTAGTTTGATTGGAGAAGAAAAGTTACACAACAATATAACTAGCTTTAGTTACATTGTTACTAGCAACAATTCGCTAAATGTTTAGATAGATAGCAAACAAGGTAACATGGTTAGCGACTGAATATAGCACAGCTCAGGTGACAGACAGGAGAGGGAGAGACTGACTGTTATTAATAACCTTCAACAAATCAAAAATGTTGCTCACATTTAATGTTACGGCTACTGTATAATATAGGCTATTGTAATAAAAATAAAACAGTATGGGTTGTACTGAGAAAGGAATCAACAGCATTGGTAGGCTAATGATTCTGAACTCCTGAACTTACTGACATCAGCTTCAACTCAGTACTTCCCACTACTACCATCTCATTGGGCCTGTTGCATTCTACTTCACAGTGTTTGCAGCATTGCCAGTTCTCTAAAATACATTATTATTCTTTTCTTCATGGGTCGACCCCACCATGGCCATTGTTTGTGCGTAGCAGTATATGCATCTCTTTATGTACCGTATGAGAATATGGGTGTGCAGCACATGCAGTGAGCTGGATCATGTGCACGCTGACAAGCAACAGGGTTGTGGATTTCCTGCTGAAGTCTTTCCAGCTGAGATAGAAGATGGAAGCTCCTCACAGCAGATCACACCTCCTTCACACAGATGGAAGATTGTTTACAACAAACCACTCAGCTCGGCTCTAATACCCCTCTAATGCTAATGAGGCTTTTATGGTTATGATTGTTATCCCTCATACAGCAGCTCTCCGAGTCACAACACTTAGAGAGGCTCATACTTCAAAGAGAGAGAGAGAGAGAGAGAGGGGGGGGGGGAGATAAAAAAGCAGAGAGGAAGAGATAGAGAGGGGGCAGAGAGACATATTACATAGAAAGAGAGACAGAGGCACAACATCGTCCTCTGCTTTATGGGTGGCTCTTGGATAAATCAATATTTAATACATCTTCAAAGGCAGAATGAGTTTGTCTCCTCTGACAGTTTAATAACTATGGTATGTATAGTCTATTATGATTGGTTTATATATTTTGCTGCTTGTCCCTTCCTGTGGATACATTTAGGGTGAAAGGACTATGTTCTGTCATGCTGAAATACAAGTGGACCTATAACAACGCCCCTGTTGTAATGACATCACATTACAAGTGGACCTGTAACAACGCCCCTGTTGTAATGACATCACCTTACAAGTGGACCTGTAACAACGCCCCTGTTGTAATGACCTGTAATCACCTTACAATACAATGACATGTGTTTTCTTTATGTTCTAGTTCAGTTGAGATGTGTATGACTCATGACTGAATTATACTGAGTGACAAGCAGGTGGGCAGCGGTGGCCTAAACGTAAAGGATTAATAGGCGGCCGCTGATATCAGGCAACATTTTAAAGAAGTTTGACACCTAAATGAAAAAACGAACTAAACAAACTAAAACATCCAAGTCAACTGATTGGAATGAGTGAGCTATCTATGCTCTATAAACGCTCTAGTGACACACACGCTTGTTATGCACAATTGCATGCATACACAAATTCCTGCGGCTAACACATAGATGCCTGCTAGCTACCTAGTGGGGTGTGGCTTTGGAGGCATCCTGATGCATTCTGATTGGGAAGGGCGTTGTCGAATTCGGTGTAAGGATTTGAAAATATAAAGTCAACAGCCACCTATCACTCCTTTAAGCGAAGCAGGATTGTGACTGGAAGGTCACCGGTTCCAAAACAAAATCTGTGTGGGAAAGTAAATTAATAAAGTGCCCTCAATACCCACTTTTGAAGTGCCCTCGAGCTGCTCAGTGGCTAACAGGGTCAGACTGTAGTCGTACTGGGAAGGTCCCAGGTGTGAATGTGTGGTTTCTGAACAAGCAAACAACCATCCACAAAGTCATGCAGTAGCCACTTAGCCTTTTCACCAGGGCACCAGGGCTACTTTTATTTAAAGAAGTAAATATTATAGCTATCCAAACTGATTAAATTGTGTGTTTCATTCAATTGCATACCTTTGTTTATACTCAAAAGGCAACTGCAATTTCCCAGAATTTACATACAGAGCAGTGGCGGCTGCTGAATATTTTTTTTGGTGAAGCACAAATTATTATATTATATTATATATTAAATTATATTTTTAAAACATCCCCCACTGTGTGTGTCAGTGGTCAGTGGACACAGATGAAAACATATTAACATTAGGTGACGGCGCACCGGACCAGACACAGATGAAAACATATTAGGTGACAGCCTTCCTGATGACCAGATGAAAACATAAATTAGGTGACAGCACACCTGACCAGATGCAATCATATTAGGTGACAGCCAGTGGCAGCTGCTGACCAAATTTAGCAGAAATTATATTTTTAAAACATCCCCCTCTAAACAGTTATCAGTAAATACTCACAGTGCTCTGAATTGAGGGAGGGACTGGGGATTTGGGTGACCTCTGTTTCAGCTGGACAGTTGAGGGATTGATTGATTGATTGAAAACTTTAGTAACAGATTGCAGAATGGGTACATTACAGTACAGCTCAATACATACAATTGTTAAGGGGATGCAGACCAGAGAAAGACTTTCGTCTTGTTTACATGAGGGTCCCCCATTTTCAATTCATCATAACATATATGACATACATGACATACAGATAGACAGTACTGCTACATCTATACATTTATGACATACCAGATTTGCAAATACAGTACTGTTTGTGATACGAAAAGAGTCCAGAAAAGAGAGTATTATACATTTGACCTAGAAACTGTACATTGGAGGAGGTTGGGTAGGTGGGGGGGGTGGGGGGACTATACATTGGAGGTGGTTGGGTGGGTGGGGGGGGGAGGTTGGGTAGGAGGGGTGGGTGGGGGACACTGTACAACTGTACAAGCAAAACTGTACATTGGAATATTGACAAGACCATACTTGGTAATTTACTGTACATTGGAGGGGGTTGTGTTAGGACATTTACAGGGGCCAGTTTCGAATTGCAGTCTCCCGTAGGTGTTTTTTGAGAGTGTTTTTGAAAGTGGGTAGTGATTCACATTCCTTTACAGCTTTGGGTAGGGCGTTCCACATTGATGTGGCATAATTGCGAAACGTGTTTAGTCCCTTGTTTGAGCCGAATCTGGGTTTAACATGATTTGTGGAGCTCCCTCTGGTGTTGTGATCGTGGTATTCACTGACCTTTGGGAAGTATTTTGTCATGTACATGGGTACCTTGGTCGTGTAGTGTATCTTGTAGACCAGGCCCATTGCAAGTTGCTGTACTCTGTTGTCTACTCTAAGCCATCCTAGTGAGGGACACAGGGGGCTGTTTCTTCTCCAGGAGAGATTAAGACTGGTGTTAGGTCATCCAGAAGGGTAAACCGGGAAAAAGTCCTGGAAGTGATGGATTTACTTACGAATTCTACAGGGAGTTTAGATACCTAGTTACTCCCATCTTATGTAGAGTTTGTAATGAGATCCTACAAACAGGAAACTGGCCGGACACATGGAATTCGGCAATCATTACTGTTATACCTAAAGAAGGAAAAGACCCGACAGACTGTTCATCGTATAGACCAATATCGCTCTTAAATGTAGATCAAAAATTATTCACATCAATTATAGCACCCAGAGTCTCACATATACTACGTAATAAAATTAACTTGGACCAAACAGGATTCGTTAAAGATTGTCTCTTAAGCGACAATGTGCGGCGTATGCTTAACATAATTGATTATGCAGTACAAACAAAGCAACAAATGCTGACATTGACATTAGATGCTGAAAAAGCCTTTGATCGGGTGTCATGGCCCTTCATATTTGGAGTATGTGAGAATTTTGGCTTCCACCAAACTTTTATTAAATTGATTAAGGGAATATATAAAGAACCTAACGCAAGAGTAAGAGTGAATGGGACACTCTCTACAAACTTTATTTTAAAAAGGGGGACAAATATTTGCTTTATGCATAGAACCCTTAGCCGAAAGCATAAGGAAAAATATGAGGATAAAAGGTCTCACAATAAAGCAAGATGAACATAAACTAGCACTGTACGCGGATGACATCATAGTGTATCTTACAGATATATATATTTCACTACCAGAGTTACTTGATGAAATTACAAACTATGGATTTCTGTCTGGATATAAGCTTAATTTAAATAAAACTGAAGCTATGGAAGTAGGTGACCACTTGGAGAAAGACTTCAAAAAACAGTTTAACTTTAAATGGGACCGGAACAAAGTGAGATATCTGGGAATAACTATACCTAATAACCTAGACCATCTACATCAGTGTAATTATGGAAGTTTGGAGAACTCTGTAAAGGAAGATCTGAATAGGTGGAAAAAATTTATATTATTAAAATGAACATCTTGCCATGTTTTCTATTTTTATTCCAAAACATGCCATTATACATAACACCTAACACTTTTTTTTTTGCTTTTCTTCATTTTTAATTTATTTGCTATTATCACTGTTGTTATTTTTCTTGCATATGTATGTGGGGACGAGTAGGGATGGATATTAGATGTGTACCAGTCCAGGATCTACAGTATACTGCTGCTCACCCCTTTGTTTGTGTTTATGTGGGGCGGCGTGGCTCAGGGGTAGAGCGGGTTGTCCAATGATCCAAGGGTTGGTGGTTCCAATCCCGCTCAAGCCCATGTCCATCCCACTGCCGTTGTGTCCTTGGGCAAGACACTTAAAGGGGAACTATCTTATAAATGGCCATTTTGAGTGTTTAGCATTGTTTCCTAGCTATGTGAACTTATATTAATATGATCTATGTCTCAAAATTCTCATATTGGCGCATTCTTCCAATTCTCCTCTCACAATATTCACCCTCACTGAACTGAGTCGTTTGAAAATGTGCCTATATGTGATGTCATATAGTCACTGCTGCATGTTAATGTTCAGGCGAACACGACGGTGCACAGTGGTTTAGGTGGCACCTGCAGCTGCGGCTGCAAAACAGCTCGAGATCTTGAGGTAGAAAAATGCTGTTTTTGAGGACTTGATTAGAAATACAAAACAATGAATAAAAAAAATATATATATTACAGAGGTGTTCCATAGACTCACAGGAATTGTGTAAAAGTGCCCAAATAGTGAACGAAATAGTAAAATAGTTCCCGTAGGCCAGGGGCGGATTTAGGATTGTAGGAGATCCTGGGCTTAGCCCAGATGGGCCCCCCTTTTTTTTTTTTTTTTTTTTTTTTTAATCTTTAATTTTTTTTATATATATATATATATATATATATATATATATATATATATATATATATATATATATATATTTTTTTGGGCAGGCAAGGGGTGGTTTGGAGGGGCTCAGGCACGACCCCCTCCACGACAGATTTTTTTTTTATTTAATGAACCTGTACGTGCAATTTCCTGCAATATAGAGCCTTCAATCTTGACCAATAAAGCTGCTCTTTTCACTATAAAACTCAGTTAACCATAACGTAGTTATGGTTAGATTTATATATTGGGGGGGGATATATCATATTTTTCATATAATCAAAAAGTGGTGGAGCAAGATTATACCTTTGCTCCCCCAAGTTCAATAGTGGGAGAGCAGAGATGCTCCGAATGCTCCTATGGCCAGGCGTCCATGATTCACTGATACAAAGTAAAATAGTGCAGTGCAATAAAATAGTTAGTAAAATAGAATAAAATAATGCAATAGTGCATTGCAATAAAATAGTTATCATCGTATTTAATCGGGAGGCCGGTAAGGAGTGCATTACAGTAGTCGAGTTGGCTTGAGATAAAGGCATGGATCTGGTTTTCAGCGTCCTTTTGATTTATAAATGGCCGTACTTTAGCTGTTTCTAAGGTGGAAGAATTAAGTTTTTGTCAACTTGTTGATTGTGATTTAAAGCTTAGGTCTGAGTCTACCATAACACCAAGACTTAACTCACTCAAATACAGTTAGCAGCTGGATAGACCACAGATGGAAATTAGCTTCTGCTAAATCTGGTGCAAACCTATTTTCATGTAACAATGATGAATTGTAAAAAAAAAAAAAAAAAAAATCATTTTTTTTATTTTAATTTTAATTTTAATTTTAATTTTTTTTAAATAGATTCGGGGCTTTTCAGAATACATCCGGGGCTTGAGCCCAGGTAGCCACCCCCTAGCTCCGCCCCTGCCATAGGCATTGATTATTCGCCACGCTTCCGTGAGTCTGCCTCAGGGCAGCTCTGGCTGCAATTGTAGCTTACCACCACCGGTATGACTGTGTATGAACGAATAATGGACTCTGTGAAGCGCTCTGGGTCAGTGAAGAGCGCTATATAAATCCAAGTCATTATTATTATTTATGTCTCTTGTTTTTTGTATGGGTGATGGGTTAAAAAAAATAAAAAAATCAAGATTTAAAATATGCGTATGTACATTTGTGTATGTAAGTATGGATATGTAGAGTTATGTATGTGGGTACCGTACACCTACTAATACCTAAATGTAAAATGACTTTCTTTGACACAATAAAGTATAGAAAAAAAAGACTGGTGTTGGACACAGGTAATTTCATCTGGGAAAACATAAGAGGGATGCACATGACAAACGGTTCAAAAGATACAAAAAGACGGCGGACTTAAAGGAAAACTCCAACATTTTGGGAAATTAGCTTATTTAACATCTTCCCTGGAGTTAGACAAGAAGATACATACCTTTTTTGTCTCTGTGCGTGCATTTTAGTTTTGGGAATAGACGCTCCGTTAGCATAGCTTAGCTTCATCACTGGAAGTGAGGCAGGGCTGTAGCCTTGCAGTGCCTTACAGTGTATTGCAAGGTCTGACATTGACCAAACTTGATATGCATGACCTTGGTGGGCTCTAGGTCAACTCCTGAAAAGGGGGTCAATGTCAGACTTTGCAATCAAAAGTTATGGGGCTAATAACCCTTGCCATAATTTCAGTGTGCCCCCTAACTTTTGATTGCAAGGTCTGACATTGACCCCCTTTTCAGGAGTTGACCTAGAGCCCACCAAGGTCATGCATATCAAGTTTGGTCAATGTCAGACCTTGCATTACACTGTAAGGCACTGTAAGGCTACAGCCCTGCCTCACTTTAAGGGGAGACACTGCAGGTGAATAGGGTAAACAAATTAACTAATAGATATCACAATGAAACTTCCCCAGTTGATTACTTATATTAAGACAATACTTTTTTGTATTACAAGTTTTCTGAAATTGTATGTTTAAATATGCAAATGAGGCATGATCTACTTAAATATGCACTAATTTGCATATAATTCCAGGACAGAAATCTGAACATTGGATAAAGCCATTTTCAAAATTATAGTTTCATTTTGTTGACATATTAGAGCCAAAGGTTATTACAGAAGGGATTTTGGATATCTCTTTTTATCACATAAATCAGAAAATACTCCATTCAGTCCATTTTATGGTAAAATTCCATATTTCGCCATGTTTTTAGGAATAAAATGTGATATAAATCAGGGTATGAATGCGATATCAACAAACCCTTCTGTAAATACCTTCAGAACATAGATATGAATATAACTGGAAGGTTTGGTGTATGTGAGTGCTACTGAGGTGGAGATTTCTGGCTCAGAGTATGAGGAAAAACTCTTAAAACTCATTTTTGGGAAAACGCCTTCAAAGTTCTGTATTGTAAAATGCCATACTTTTTTTTTTAAACAGATATTTACAAACACAATACCTAATCAAACCATTAGTAATAGACAACCTAAACACATGCCTGATAACTGAATAATAATAATAATGATGTTATTGAACTGAACAGAACTACACACAGGCTACAAACAGTGTAGTACAGTGTAGTACCCCCTAATAGGCAACAAATATTTGAATAGATATCACTATGAAACTTTCCCAATTTGTTATGTACATATAAACTAAGAAAAAATATATTGCAAGTTTTCTGAAATTTATGTTTATATATGCAAATGAGGCACTTCCCCATTAAATATGTGCACATTTATGGATGCAATAAGGCAAAATGATGTAAAATAAACAACTAAATGTGTGTTATTGACGTTTTATTGTCACTAGTTTCATAGAAGACATGTTTAGGAAGCAAAATATAACAAAATCTCAAAATCAACAAAAAAAGTATATTTGACTAATAGATATCACAATGAAACTTCCCCAGTTGATTACTTATCAATTACGCCTTAAGCATATTAGCCAATAGCCATTATCACAAATAGCCTTTGGATGTAGCCAAATATGATCATTTTCAATTATCCATTCTACCATACTGTATATGTATATTTCTTTCAGTTAGTTAGATAGTAAATTATAACACTACCTTATGCATACTGCACCTTATGTGATACTGTGAATACTGTATATTTCAGTTAGTTAGATATTAAATGATATTGACTTATGTGTTTACACTGCTTGTGTTGTTTTTACTACCTGTACCCCCCCCCCCCTATCCCCCATGCTGCTATGATGCCTGAATTTCCCCAAGGGGATCAATAAATTAATATCTTATCTTATACTGACACCTAGTGGTGCAAATGAATAATAACATCACACTTACCTAAACCAGCTGAACTTGGCACTACGCACTAAATTCACATTTGTAAGAGTTTTGTTGCTGTTGTTAGACTGACCTCTCACCTGGGGCCCTATTCCCCGTACCTGGTTCAACTCTAGTCGATCAAAAGTCCCATTATCCAGATTCAATTAACCCGATGTTTGAATCCGGGATTTCCCTGTTCCTCGAACGCTGATTCAGTCTAGTTCATTCGAACCAGACTTGATACTCAGGATAAGTGCGCGCGGCCGCTTCAGTTGAAAAGACAGCAGGTGTCGATCGCAGAAATCCTGATTTTCTAACGGCATTGATTGATTGATTGATTGATTTAAAACTTTATTAACAAGATTGCAGAATGGGTACAATACAGTACGGCTCAATAGCCTCGCAGACAAGTTAAATGCATAATATATAGGCACATTTTAAGTCCCTCATTACCCCAATCAATCAGATTATATTTATTTAAATGTAACTGCTGGCAATAGGCTTAATGGAATGAATAATCGAATGAGATCTCGCTAGCGAAAATAATTAGTTCAACTCTTTCAGAATAAGTATACAAAAACAAGCCCAAAGATAAAGAGTATATCTAATTGATACGAATTAATAGATACTTATGAGGATATCTGTACTGTATGCGCTTAGGTATCATGTAATATAATAAATACATCGTTCCTAAAGTTTTCAGGCCGCAACCCCCGAAATAACGGTGTCAGAGAGCCGCGACCCCCATTATTATATAGAGGTGGTTGAAACATGCAAACGTTCACACGCACACATATGCATTGGAGGCTTTTAACACGCACAATAACTACACAAAATAACACAATAATCAAACAACCATAAAATGAATACATATAGCGTGTTTCATTTAGAAGGCTATAATGTTCAACTCACCTAATGAGATGGATGGGCAATAGTCTGGGTTTAATTTTGGAGACAGCGACTCGGAGATCATCCTCCACATTCATTCAGACGTGATCTGTAATTCTTTTTTATATAAGTCAGTGCAGATAATGTTTTTTTCGAATAGGTAGGTATAGCTGTGCGTATTCCCCCTCAATTGATATCTAGTCGGCATCGGAGGTGGGCAGCAATCTGGGACACATTCTCCATCAGAAACAAACACGCCTCATCCCGCAGCTCAAACAGGTGTCGTGCAGTATAGGAAATCCATAGGCTGAATATTATTTATTATCAGAATTTTAGGTCTATTATTTTACATTTCAAAAGCATTTATTTTACCAGTTTAATGTATTTTAATTGTTTTTAATTATAGGCCTATTTCACACATTCTATGAAATCAATACATTCTGGAAATCATCTCGCGAAAACATTATTCAGAATGGTATAATGGGATCAAAGAGCACCTACGGGAGGCTGCAATTCGAAACTGGCCCCCGTAAATGTCCAAACACCCCCTCCCACCCACCCACCCCATCCCAATTTACAGTTTCCTCCCCCTCGTATATATATTTTCTGTTAGGATCTCTGTTTAACAGTACTGTATATTTGCATATCTTGTATGTCACAAATGTAACAGTACTGTATATCTGTATGTCATGTATGTCATAAATGTCATGATATATCTGTATATCTGTATGTCATGTATGTCATAAATGTCATTATGAATTGAAAATGGGGGACCCTGATGTAAACAAGACGAAAGTCTTTCTCTGGGTCTGCATCCCGTTAACAATTGTGTGTATTGAGCCATACTGTATTGTACCCCATTCTGCAATATGTAAGTTTCCAATCAATCAATCAATCTCTGAGGAAGGGAGCTGCCATTTTGTTCCGAGGGAGTGGCCAGCTTATATCCAGCTAACTCAACTAAACCTGCTCTGGAGCAGGTTCAAACTTTTCGATCTGTTGCCATAGCGACTTAGAAAATCCGACGTCGGGGAACGGAAATGTCTGGCTTAAGTCAAGCTATGCTGAAAATTATTCGGCTAACTCAGTTAGCCAGGTACGGGGAATAGGGCCCTGGTACTAATACAGCAAGGTCATGCTCATGCTGGCATAGTACTCAAGATCATTGGGGGCACAAGCTTTCCCACCACTTCAAGGTCACAGCAAAAGTTCTCACACACTCCACTCAGTTTATATGAGTGCCAGAGGTGAGTGGTTTGACAGGACACAGTTAGTAGTAGAGTTTTATTGTCCCTTTATTATTTATGATTTATAATATAATGTAGGGGAGAACGGGGGACGTTGTCACACGGGTAGGTTGTCACATTCATTATATTTCACCACCAGAGGATCCTGTCTCCCATACTTTGGTATTTAAATGTCCAGAATTGGGGTCAGAGTTCACCTACATTGTCATATTTGGAGGGAAACAGCTGAATTTGAGGTGAGAGGACTTTTTGTGTTTTTCATGTCCATTTGTAAATATTCCGCTCATCAGTATTTTTCTTCTAGGCTTTTACACAATTGGTTTATAATGAAACAATTATTACCCTTAAAAAGTGTGAAGGGATAGCTATAGTTTAGATTGTTGTTAGCTAGCTAACTAGTTGTTAGATGGCTGTTAGCCTTGATGCTATCAAGACATTGCAGTTGGGATTGGTCGTCACATTTTATTTGGGGTTGGTTGTCACATGTTACAACTATGAATTGAAAATCGGGGACCCTGATGTAAACAAGACAAACGTCTTTCTCTGGTCTGCATCCCCTTAACAATTGTGTGTATTGAGCTGTAGGCCTACTGTATTGTACCCATTCTGCAATCTGTTAATAACATTTTCATTCAATCAATCTGCGCGGTGATTGATTGAATGAACATTTTATTTTGAGTCAATTTTAATGAACCAAATGAGAATATCAATAATTTTTTTTTATCTTTGACTGTGAATAACACCATGCTCAAATTGACCAGACCTTAAAAATCTAAGCAAATTAATAGATGGAAGATGATTAAACAGAAGGTTTTGTGATACAGTACTGAATTCTGCCATCCAGACACATGCCATTTGAAATATGATTATAGAATATAGAATATCAGGCATAAAATGGTTATGCGATTAAAATGCGATTAATTAGATTCATTAATTACAAATCCTGTTTTAAAATGGCTAAACAAAGTTAAAGAAATTCAGGACATGGAGAGGATGACTCATCTGATCAGGTTGCAAGGTGAACAGTTCGATATGGCCTTGTGTAGAGCGTATAGGGCTATAAAGGCACCGTATTATTTTTATTTTCATCTTATTATTTTCTATCTTATTTCCCATTTTATTATTACTTTTTAAAATTGTTTGATTTATCTCACCAGTAATACTTACCTAATCCAAATGTGTTTCTCATGCCTTCAATATACAACCATGATTGCATCTAAACTGTAACTAAAAACACCACTCGTATATCATCACTATTATAATTTTTACTTCTTAAATCTGCGTCTTTGTTTCAACACTTACTGGTGGTCTCTTCCACACATGTAGTATATTCTGGTTTACCTGTTTTTTCCCCCATGCCCCTTCCCCTTCCCCAAGCATAGCTGTCTCTTAATGATACGGTATAGACATGATGTTAATTGAGAACGTGTTGTAATATGCATATCTGTAGCCTACTGTCTTGATTTTTTGAGGAATAAAAAAAAGTTAGAACCTAATTCATGCTTTCATATCTAGCCTGTTGGACTACTGTAATGCACTTTTCAGCAGATCACTACCAGGTCCAGACTAGAGGTCAGCAGATCACTACCAGGTCCAGCCTAGAGGTCAGCAGATCACTACCAGGTCCAGACTAGAGGTCAGCAGATTTTTTAATTGAGTTTTGTTTAGAGGTTGCGTATTGTATGTACCTGCTCCCTTGTCTAAAGAGTCAGGTGATATGGTTTTTCCAAACCATAGCGTCTTTGGATTATGGGTCGGGGACCTATGCCTAAGGCATCAAATCATCAAAGTCACCTCCGCCCACCATTCACAGGGCCATGTTCACAGGGAGTTAATAATGCCTTCTACATGGTGATGCAGAACCATGCATCAGGTATTCCATGCTAGGCCAGGGCTGCAGGCCAGAGTGACTGTTCTGCTCTGTTCTAATGGAAGACAGATGCATACACGGAGCAGGGCAGACAGGGTGGGGGGAAGCTTCCGACGCCACTACGCTCAATCAATGTTTATGTTGATGAGTGCTAAGGACTTTATACATGTAGGGTGTGAACAGAGAACACTGAAGTGTGTGAAGTGTGTGTGTGTGTGTGTGTGTGTGTGTGTGTGTGTGTGTGTGTGTGTGTGTGTGTGTGTGTGTGTGTGTGTGTGTGTGTGTGTGTGTGTGTGTGTGTGTGTGTGTGTGTGTGTGTGTGTGTGTGTGTGTGTGTGTGTGTGTGTGTGTGTGTGTGTGTGTGTGTGTGTGTGTGTGTGTGTGTGTGTGTGTGTGTGTGTGTGTGTGTGTGTGTGTGTGTGTGTGTGTGTGTGTGTATGTGTGTAAGATAAGATAAGATAAGATATTCCTTTATTAATCCCCTTGGGGAAATTCCAGCGACACACACATACAGCTCATCTCACAGAAAATCTGCTCATATGCCAACAGCATGAAAACAAAATTGAAGTCTTCCAAAGTTCTGATGAACCCATTTGCAGCACTGATAGTTTCCTCATCTGTCACACTGTCCGATTCAATCATGCTCTCAAAAGTTGCAAGTAGCTTCTCATGATTGTTTACTACTGTGTTGACAATGCGTGATGAAAAGTTCCAGCATGTGGGGGCGTTTTTAGGAAGCCTAGAGCAACCTCTTTCCTCCAATTTTTTTTTCTCTTTGTCAACTTGGTGAAACATTTTGCAAACCCTGACAAGGTTGCAAAAAAAATCCTAGCCTCCGGTATGCATTTTGCTCCCTGACTCATTACGAGATTGAGCCGATGCGCATAACAATGAACAAACTCAACATATGGTGCGACCCATTTCACTTTAGCCTGAAGTCCGTTCAATGCAGATGTCATCTGCTGCGCCATCATACGTTTGACAAACAAGTTTCTGTTTGTAATCATAACTAGCCATCTCTCAACTAAATTAAAGACCGACTCAGCATCCCTGCATCCCTGCCTCCTGACACATCAAAAAAACGAATGAAACGTTCCTGTATTATTCCAGCTGCAGCATCGACATAGCGTACAATTATGGACAACTGGGCTTTGCATGATATATCTGTCGCTTCGTCTATTTGCCATGCAAAAAAAGGCGCAGCGGCAATCTCACTTTTTATCTCATCTTGAACGGACATCCTAGAAAACAGTGGCCGATTTCAAATGAGCAGCTAGAACATCATCATAGCGGGACAACACTTCTATCATCTCTCTGTAGTTTCCTCTATTATCAGACGTTATACTCTGATCGTGCCCCCTAAATGCCTGTTCCTGACGACCCAATAATGACACAGTGTTACGGTTCGCTGGCGGTGTGGACCCAAAATGCAGGACAGGACGAGAGAGAGAGACAGGCAGGACACGACTGGGTGTATTTCAATGAAAAGGCTTTACTTGTAATTTACAAGGCAGCAATCAGGTACACAAAGACAGATTCACAGGATACAGGATACATGAAACAAGGCCAACACGGATAACAAACCGGGAGTAACAGGGAAGCACAGCATATATAGGGGGACTAATTACAATGAGACACACCTGGACAGAGACACACGCTGACAAACAAAGCAACATCAAATACATGACAGGACTGAATAACAATACATACAAATACAAGAGACAACACACTAGACCAGACCAGGAAACAGAGTGGGCAACATGAACAACATGACGAAGAATACATTAAACAATAAGGACATATTGAGAATACAAACATGAATGGCCACCAACAGCGGCAGTAGCGGGGACGACCACTAGATGGCGGCACAGGCTTGGGAATGGGAGCAGGATGAGAAGGGAGCTGTCCACGAAAGGCTGAGGGAAAGAGGGGTGCCGGGAAGGGTCTCTGACTTGGCGGGGGGACGTGGCCAGGCTGAACAGGCGGATTGTGACAGTACCCCCCCCCCCCCCTCAAAGAACAGCTTCCAGATGTAACATTAGACACGGGCAAGGCGGGGGGCCGGGATCCAGGGAAGTTGAGGTTGAACACAGGGAGAGGCTGAGGAAAGGGGCTGGGGAAAGGGCTGGAGTAGGAGGGATGGGGAACAGGGTCAGCGGAACTGGGAGCGAGGACGGGGGCTGACGAGGGGAGCGGGGAGGACTGGAGGAGGGGGATGGAGGCAACAGCCCAGGAGTCGGACCTGGGACCGGAGTCTCCACAGCATTGGGACCCGGCGTTGATCCCCGGGCAGGAGCCTCCCCACACTCAGAACCAGGCATAGACCTGGGCGAAGACCCCGACATAGCCGGTGGAAGAGACAACCGGCCTGCTGCGTGTCGCCGCCGAAGTTGACGCAGGCCCGGGTGAGGCGGCAGGACCAGGACGCTCCTCCTGAGTTGACTCGCCATAGTAGGCCTCCCACCAGGGCGGTGAGGGGGACCTGTGGAGACGGGAACCCCGTCTCCTCCTGGGGCTGTGGCGTCGGGAGCCCCGCCTCGTGTTGGGGGCTCCACGGAGGACCGCACCAGTACCCTCCCATGGCGACGCCTGGACTCCGGGAAATGCTCCCTGGAGCTCCATGCCAGCAGAGAAGGCAGTGCTGGCCGTGCTAGCAGTGAGGGCTTGTAAGGGATTTAATTCCCTCGTAAGTCCTTGAATTGATATAGTTATGGACCAGCTGAACCAGATATATTCAGAGCGACAAAGTTCCATTTGCACAGAGTCTTTATTGCACAGAGAACACAGAGAAGAAGCGCAGTAGATGATCTGCGTGTCGTAGATGATCTGCGGTGCCTGGCTGCTGTCGATGATTTGCGGTGCCTGGCTGCGGTGTTCATCTCCGGCCTCTGCTGCTCAGCTGCCATCTCCTCCAGTCTGCCTCTCTTCATCCTGGCCTGTCTGTCCTTCGTCTCCTCCTGCCTGTCACCTGGTCATCTGGTGGTCTCATCACGGACGTCTGAGGGGCTGCTGCTGGTATTTCACCCATGGTTCAGACGCGCTGCAGACAGCTGGTGTGAGTGTCTGGATCTTCTGTTCCGTCCTCTCTTCTCCGTGTCTCCATTCCTCCAGGAGTTCTCGTTCCGTCCTTCTGGGGCACAGCTGGCCCACATCAATTCTCACCGGAACCTCCATTTGTAAGGGATTTAATTCCCTCGTAAGTTCTTGAATTGATATAGTTATGGACCAGCTGAACCAGATATATTCAGAGCGACAAAGTTCCATTTGCACAGAGTCTTTATTGCACAGAGAACACAGAGAAGAAGCGCAGTCGCCCTCCACCGGGGCTCCCTCTCTCACCAGCATCAGATCTGATCTCATACACATGATGACAGCGATTTATATACTCTTACTTGCACAAAGACAGAAGAGGGAGGGGTGCGTGTGTGCGTGTGCGTGCGTGTGCGTGCGTGTGTGTGCGTGTGTAAGTATGTGTGTGCGCTTACAGTAGGTGTGCCTGTATCCAACTGCCATATATGGCCCGATATGAATCGCGTGTGTGTGTGTGTGTGTGTGTGTGTGTGTGTGTGTGTGTGTGTGTGTGTGTGTGTGTGTGTGTGTGTGTGTGTGTGTGTGTGTGTGTGTGTGTGTGTGTGTGTGTGTGTGTGTGGACATTGTGTGCAGTCACTGAAGATGTACATTTAAGGTATGAGGTATCACCGGATTCTACAGCCTGCACATTCCAGAGTGGGGGAGACATTTGCTTTGACCAGAGGAGCTTATACAGTATATAAGATATTAGCATTAATTAACTAAAATAACTATCAGGCTAGTGGTAGAGGCTGTCCAAGGCCTCCCTCGTCGTGTTGCTGGGTCCAATTGTGGTCGGTTCGTTCTGTTACGGTTCGCTGGTGGTGTGGACCCAAAATGCAGGACAGGACGAGAGAGAGAGACAGGCAGGACACGACGGGTGTAGTTTAACGAAAAGGCTTTACTTGTAATTTAGAAGGGAGCAATCAGGTACACAAAGACAGATTCACAGAATACAGGATACATGAAACAAGGCCAACACGGATAACGAACCGACAGGGGAGTAACAGGGAATCACAGCATATATAGGGAGACTAATTACAACAAGACACACCTGGACAGAGACACACACTGACAAACAAAGCGACACCAAATACATGACAGGACTGAATAACAATACATACAAATACAAGAGACAACACACTAGACCAGACCAGGAAACAGAGTGGGCAACATGAACAACATGACGAAGAATACATTAAACAATAAGGACATATTGAGAATACAAACATGAATGGCCACCAATAGCGGCAGTAGCGGGGGAAGACCACTAGATGGCGGCACATGCTTCGGAATGGGAGCAGGATGAGAAGGGAGCTGTCCACGAGAGGCTGAGGGAAAGAGGGGTGCCGGGAAGGGTCTCTGACTTGGCGGGGGGACGTGGCCAGGCTGAACAGGAGGATTGTGACACACAGAATCAATCAATCTTTTCATAATGTCACGGTTTTTCCAGACCGTGTCGTTATGCTTTGCCAACTGGAGACGTTTTCCTTCATCAAGCAGAGAATCAATCCTCACTTTTCCCAACAGACGTAATTGCACTTCAGCACTGACATGCTCATTAGATTTTTCTTTATAGACCTGTAAACATTTCGTAGATCCGCAAATCCATCTCTTGCTAACTTTGAACACCCGTTACCTACAGCAGCACACTTAAACATGATGCACGGCCAACAATACGTGCGATTTGTTTGCATAATGGCCGTTAACCAGTGCCACAACACCTTGTCATACTTAGCTATATGGAAACGACGGCATCGCGAGCCAGCTTGTTGCATCAAATTGATGTTTGGCTTTGGTCTCCCATCTGCTTTCACTCTTAGCTTTTCTTCATAGGAGGTGTGAAACGATTCCCGTAGGATCCGGTCTACGATGTTTGCAGCATCCATAATTATTATTCTTTGCTAAAAATAATTACCTATTATTAGCTACTAGCTAGTTACAACAACGTTAACCTACAGTCAGCAATACGGCAACACAGGTTACATTCAACTACACTACTTCAACTTTACTAGCTAGAGATAAAAAAATATATATCATCAAACGATGCACAATAAAGTTGAACAATAAAGATCTTAAAAGATGAATGAATTATTATTATATTAGGCTAATCTCTTCTTCTTTTCTCGATATCTCTCTCTCTTCAAGTTTGTTTCACGCACTTGAATCATCAGTGTCAGTGGTGATGATGATGTGACATAGAGAAAAATCAAGAACAATATCCACATCTTCTTCTGATTGGTGTCAAAGCTGTCAATCAGATGAAGCCCGGCTTCCCGGGTGTGCAATTAAAATTGCAATCTAATCCAATCAAAATAGCTATTTGGCGTGAATTCACTAAACCATTGACTTACGTTGTGTAGTGAAGCCAGGACACAATGTGGACCTCACTATATGAATGAGCTGTCTGTCACTTGGAATTTTTTTTTAAGGGATCAGAATAACCGATATGTGAAGAAAAAATTATCACAGAGGAAAATATAGATTTCCAATGAATTTTTTTTTTTTTTAATTAATAAAATAAATAAATAAAAATAAATATTTGTTATGTAATATGTGTGTTATGTTTTTCTGTCTATTACTAGTGAAGCCCTGATTCACAAGTATTCATACAGAGACCTCCACTGATAGAGAGATAAGCAATCATAAATACAGAATATAAATCATATCACATCATATAAAATCACAACAATAAGACAACAAGACAAGGGTAGACAAAAGCCAGGATAACAAATCAATTAAAACACGTACAACTTGATCGACAATGATTAGTGGTCTTAAATCAAGAGCAAAGTCTTACATTCTGCAATAAAGGGGAGAATAAATGTTTGGGGAATTGTTGGAGTTCATTCCATGAGCATATAATAGCTGCATCATAATAGAATGCAGTTTTACCCTTTTCCGAGCAAACTCGAGGGACCTCAAGTGTATGTGTGTCATTGTCATTATTATTATATTTCTTCAACAAGGGAGAGAGACAGGCCACAGGGGCTGTATGTGTAGTGAATGGTTCTGGCCTACTGTTGACAGCGTGTGCTTGTGTACATTACATTTAGAGCAGTGCCATGCCTCGTTCCATGGCGGTTTTCTCCGTGGCCCGGGATCGCAGAAATACGGTCCCGGGTGTCAAAATGCTGAACACCCAGGGTGACTTCACAACTCACACATGTCGCCGAGATTTGGAGAGAAAATCCTGTACCTTTTTTATTTTTCCCCTTTCTCACTACACACAACTTTCCAAAAAATATTACAAATATTTCCAGGGGTCCAAACGGACATACAGGGGCAGTCCTTGTAGTTTGAAACACAAAAATAAATAAATACATTTAGCCAAAAAAAGGGTCAAATTGGCTAATAAAAGTGACACACTGCCAAAATGTACCCGTATTATGCAGTTGGCTGGGGTGTGAAATGCTACCTTGTCAGTCTTACCTAAAGTAACGTTAGGCAACAAAGCTGTGCTTCAAAAATATTGTGTAATGAGCATAATGCCGTTGGAAGTGGTGATTCTAGGAGATACAAAGAAAGGCATCACTAAAAGCTCCACCTGCAAATGTCCTACAAAAAATCCCTGCCAGATCGTCCATGAGTGAGTGACCAAACAGTATGTCATAGCCTCTTAAGTCAATAACAATAACAAAATCATCTTCAATCAAATGTGGTTGAACCCTTTCACTACCACACTACAGGTTAACCTTTCACTACCATACTACAGACAGTCTTTCGCTACTACTGACACTACAGATGGTTAACCTTTCACTACCACACTATAGATGGTTAACCTTTCACTACCACACTACAGATGGATAAATAGCAAATTATACAATGTCAAGTTATTGTGTCAAGTGAAATACTTGATGGGTGATCATCTGAACAGTGTCAGGCCTTTCCTTTATCAAACACCCTTAACCCATTCTCTGCCACCACTTTGATCATCCTAAACCATCCTCTGCCAGCGCTATTTGTCTATGGAGATGTTCACCTTCTTTGCAGGGCTATAACTTTTTAAATTGTATTGCTAAATTGACATTACTATGGCCCATTCAACATCAATTATCTATCGTTCAGGATGTAGGAACGTTTTACTTTTTCATTCACACATTCATACTAAAATACCGTCTAGAGTATAAATATATTTTTATCGTTTTCTGCAGTATTTCATAAAACGTGAGATATAGGCATAAATGCATATATTAGATTATCAAATGCAGTTTGATACCGATCCATGCTATATTAAAAATGTCAACTGTACATGGTCCTAAACGTCATGATCATCTGCGGGTGAACGGAGGGGGGGGGGGGGGTCGTTTATAATTCAATGACCGACGTTAAATGATTTATGTAGTATGGGTGATATATTGATCAGAGCAGTTTGTATAGAAAATGATAAAGAAAAACGCTGAAACTCACGTCAGTCTCCTCGTAGCGTTGGGCGATGAGAGTGGAGCAAACAGATCCCAATTATGGGATGTTGATCGATGCGATACTTTTCCGGTTTGTATATTACTAATACACGTCCAAATCATGTTGATTATTGAGTTATGGCAAAGATCCATATCCACTGTGTCTGTATTGAGCCCCGGGACGATAAACGAGTGGCTGGACGAAAATAGGGGACGGGCCGAGCTCCAATGGGCACTTCCGGTTTGGCAACTCGCCGATCAGCCACCAGGTGGCGGTATTGAAGCGTTGCAGAGTTGTGATGGCTCAGACAGCATCAGCCAAGACTCCGTGGGTGAAATATGAATACCATGACGAAAATATGAAATATTGATCTCAAACACGCCTTACGGCATGATTGGCAGTCAACGCATGGCGGAGAAACCCGCCTTAACACGTGATTGGCAGAGAATGGGTTAAGGAGAAGGTGTCCCCTCTGACTCCAATATCACTACGCAGCATGGGACCCTGTGTCTTTAATACATATCCTCAAGGGGAAGAGAGACAGGCCTGGTCCATGCCAGGATTAAAAAACACTGAAAATATATTTTATATGATAGATAGAGCTCACCTTGTGCAATAAGAAAAATGCAATATCCTTTCAAATAACAAACCTTTTGGAACACAACGGCAAAGAGCACACTCACCCAATATGTGTCCCTGCCCAGCGATTGTGCCCACATGTCTCCAATTAAATTGTCCAGATTGTGAAAGTACAGAATGCAAGCTTTCAAATGATGTGTCATACATTGAAATCTGAGAATGTTTTGAAGATGTGCTCATTTAAATCTTGTAAAGCAGTCTTTTTCATAGAACATCTAATCAGAGAAATCGCCTCTCAAAGACAAGCCCGATTTTCACACTTGGCATGGACAATACCCCCCCAGCCACTCCCCTCACTGAATAGCATTAACATAATTAAGTGTCTGCTATCATGACTGAAATAGCTGTTAACTCTTATCACACAACAGCCCGCCGGCAGGACATTTTTAGGACGATTTGCCCACTGCCACTTTGGCGACCCCTAGTGGCTCGGGTGTAAATATTTTGTAATACAATATATATATCGAATTGAAGGCTTATTTGTTGCCTGTCGAATCCGACAAAATCTGTTCAGCGGTACTCGAGTTACATGCCGGTATTTGAGGCTTGTGTAAAATGCACGGTATTGCGCAAAATACCACTCCTGACTCTAGGGGCTCTAGTTCCGTCAATCTAGATCTGATCTCGAAAATATTTGTGTAGGGTTGTAGCCAATGAGGGTGGCTTTCCAATGATACCCCATCTGGGGATGTATGATCTAGGATTTAGGTGGAAAACTAACGAGCAAAGACAGGAAGAGAATTAATTTAAGTCTATGAGAAAAACTGAGTTTTTCATTGTACACAGTTTACCAAAATCACTCTTAATCACTCATTTCTTAATGGATCTTTATGACATTTGGAGATGTACTACATAAGGCTTCAGGCTATGGGTCCGTCTGGATGTGTAAGCCATACCACCTTCTGGGGAAATACTACCTCTGGACTACTAACTACTGACCGCCCCCAGAGGGTCAGGATAGGCCCCCACACCTCTACAGCCATCAGCCTCAGCACCGGATGCCCTCAGGGCTGCGTGCTGAGTCCCTTATTTTACTCTATTTACACCCACGACTTCACCACAGTCCACCCCAGCAACACCATCATCAAGTTCGCTGACGACACCACTGTGGTGGGCTGTATCTCAAAAGGTGACGAGACTGCGTACCGCGATGAGGTAGAGCAGCTGTCAGCCCTGTGCAAAAATAACAACCTGCAGCTGAATAAGCTAAAAACCCAGGAGATGATCGTGGACTACAGGACGAGGAAGACCGACATACAGCCACTGTACATCAACGGGGGATGCGTGGAGAGAGTCTCGGTCATCAAATTCCTGGGCGTCCACCTGGAGGATGACCTGACCTGGAGAACCAACACCAAGGCGATCGTGAAGAAGGCACAACAGAGACTCCTCTTCCTGAGAATACTCAGGAATTACCACCTTAGACAACACCTGCTTGTGTCCTTTTACCGCTGCTCCGTGGAAAGTAGGGCTGCATCGAGCTTCGTTCGATAGGCATGGGATTAGAATATGAAAATAAAATTCGATTATATAAAAAATACAAATAAAAAATACAACAAGCGGAGGGGGAGCTCCAGTAGCTCACCACGTACCGCGAGTGCTATTTCAGCGCCGTGGACAACCGTGCTCGTCACGGATCTGGGGCTGAGCGCGTTCGAATCCCGGACGGCAGCCGTGCCTTTCCCAGAGTGTCTTCCCCCCCATCTGAACCCTTTCAGCCTGCTTCTGTCGGTCGAACTTGACCAAGTATGAATGCGATGAAAAAGCGATAAACGCTAAAAGAACCAGCTGACTGGTCAAAGTAAAAAAAAAAAAAAAAAAAATACAACAAGCAATGCTGTTTGTTATTTAAGATGAGGTCGGACTCGGCACTGACAGATTTGTGTTCATTCTGCTGCTTTTATAAAGCCTCAAATGACGGCTTACAATATTTCATGAAAGCAAAGTGTTTTGTTTGTCTAAGATTTTAAAAGGTTTAAACTTTACAGCACTGACAACGTTGAACAAAGTGCTGTACAAGTCCCACAACATATTTTTTTCTTTTAAATACATTTTTTTTCTTTTTTATAAATTAAATTATAATCTCGAATCTCAAAGCTTCGAATTAAAATCGAATCTCGGCCCCGAAGCTTCGAATTCCAAAAAAAAAATTGAAGGTCAGCCCTAGTGGAAAGCATCCTCACCTACTGCATTAATGTATGGTTCCTCAGCTGCACAGCCGCAGAGAGGAAGGCGCTCCAGAGGGTCGTCAACTCGGCCCAAAAAATCATTGGATGCCCCCTCCCCTCACTGGAAGAACTATATAACTCCTGCTGTCTTAAAAAAGCTGTGAAAATACTAAAGGACCCACACCACCCTGGCAACAAACACCTCATATGGCTGCGCTCGGACTAACAGACTAAAGTTTAGTTTTTATCCCAGGGCCATATGTGCACTAAACTAAGCTGTAAAACAACAATCTCCCCTGCACCCCCCCACACACACACACATACAACACTAAGGGATAGTGCAATTATCTTTTATACCCCCCCTGTTTATGTTATGTCTATTATGCCTTACTCTTGTTTTTCTTATTTGAATACTGTGTTTAGGACTGTGTTTTTATGATCAATGACTGTGTGATGGCTAGCACCTAGGGCTGCATTTAAAATGTTGTTGTAACATTGTAACAACGACAATAAAGATCATTCTATTCTATTCTACTACAGCATGTGCTATAAGTATCAAGTATGTTGTTTTGGCAGTATGCAGTCCTCAAAAATGAAAACTAAAAAGGCCACTTTTGGGGGCGCAGGTTAAGAGGTTGAAGCTTAAAATAAAATTAAATAGAACAGAATATTTATTTATGTCTTTATTGTCATGATACAGCTCAACAGTGCGCAATTAATAAAGATCAATGAACATCACAATAAAAAAAATTATTAGGAAGATAAAATAAAATAGTACATTTTGACAGAAAGTGTCTTCAGGTTTCTTACACCTTTTCCAAAGCAAAATTCAAGCACTTTTCATGCATTTTCAAGGTGCCTTTTCAAGCTTTTCCAGCATTATATGCGACTGTAGTAAATAAAATATTTACTCAAAATTATCATTTCACTTCTTCCATCACATTAAATCAGATGTTATTGTGCTATAAACAACCAAAAGTATGTAGACTTGGCATCCTATTTAACCTGGCTGAGGCAATATGAAACAATCACCACCATACTGTAGGGGAATTTAGTGTTTCATTTTGAGCCTACATTGAATAGAGGGGTTGTAGTGGTTTTAATCTAAACAGTTGGATAATATCCAGCTATATACTAGTGGTCTACTCTTGTCCTGCTCAGTGGTTGTTTGCTCTGGCACACTAAACGCCAGTGGCGTCGCGTGGGTAAAATAACAGGGGATGCCAAAAAAATAAGTTATTAAAAAAAAAAAAAAAAATATATATATATATATATATATATATATATATATATATATATATATATATATATATATATATATATATATATATATATATATATATATATATATATAAATATATATATAAATATATATATATGTTATTAATATGTTTTTGAATTTTTGAATTTTTTATATTTAAGCCAAGCAGTCACCATGTACACCACCACTCTGTCCAGATCTATGGGTAACAGTACTGTATATTTCAACACCGCATATGTCACAAATGTATCAGTACTAAATACCTATATGTCCCTATGCCATAAATGTCATGTATGTTGTGTATGTCATAAATGTCAATATGAATTGAAAATCGGGGACCCTGATGTAAACAAGACAAATGACTTTCTCTGGTCTGCATCCCCTTAACAATTGTGTGTATTGAGCCATACTGTATTGTACCCATTCTGCAATCTGTTAAATAAAGTTTTCATTCATTCATTAATTTGCTGTCTCGTTATAACACAAACAGCTCACATTAGTCACCATGAACCATGACCAGCTTACGTTAGTTAGCATCCAAGCTAGCCTGATAACGTTAGTAGTTTAGCTAGGCTGCTTACCTGGCCAATAATGTGGTCCTCCTCGCTCCTCCTGGACAGATAGATCATAATATCCACAGTGGTGTGCTGTGCTGGTCCTCAGTAAATGTCCCGCCGGCGAAAAATAAGTGGCTAATAAAGTGCTAAATGTTTGATACACTAATAGAGGATTCGAACGTGCCCGCTCTGTTAATACAATTTTCAATCAATCAATCAATCCCGCGAGGGGATGACGTTCAGCCGTTGTCACGTGACTCACGTTAGATGCCCGTATGTGGATGCTAGAGTACTTTTCTGTCAGAGGGACCCGTGTTATCATGTGGAAAGTGCTTTATTAAGCTTGAATCCTATTGGCTAATAATTGGTTTTGGACTCCACACCCATGAATCACGTGGTGGAAGCTAGGGAAAGACACCTCCCTCCTCCCCTCCTGCTTGAGCTGCAGTGACTGACTGAGCACAGTGACTGCCAGCCTGCCTCAGTGAGTCTGACAGTGTAGAGAGAGTGAGAAAATTCAAAAAAAAATTATAACAGAGATGAAAAACAATGGTTTTTTATTATGATTGTAAACTATATAAAAAAATATATATATAATTTTTATTTTTTATTTTTTATTTTTCATATTTCATATTTCATATTCATATTTTAATGGGGAAGCCTGGCTTCCCTTGGCTTCCAGGAGGATTCGCCACTGCTAAACGCTAAACCTTTGGACAAAACGCTTCCTTTAAATTCATACATGGCTTCCCACAGGGATCACTGTTTAAACATTTACTAAGGATCTCTAGCCTACTAGTTGAGAACACTGCTGCTTTAATGTTGTCCCTGGGAGACGGCTAGCTTTCCAGGACGACAGCTCGTTTTTTTCATTCACCCCCCACACTTTCCCATCTTCATCTGATGAGAGCGCTCCTCCATTTCAACCATTTGTCACACTGTCATCTTATGAAGGCGTAATAGTCAGATTCTCCGATTTCCACCCCCTATTAAATACAGCACCTCTGGCTATAGAGAAATGTATTAATCTCAGTGCTGAGCCACATTACACTTTGTTGAACGTATGTGGACAAACGGTGGTGGATCTGAGAGATAGGCTTTGGCATTTGCTGCAGGGTGTAACGCTGATAAGAAGGATAAAAAAGCTTTGTCTGCTGCCCTTCTGCTGCAAACCTGTCAAGAGAGAATAATGTCTTGGACTAAGGACGACAATCACTGCTCACTGAGCAGTGGCATAGCTGTCAACATTGGCAGGAGACAAAACGTGTAAATTTTAGCCCTGCCCCTTCCCCGCCCCCTCGGCCCCGCCCCCTCCCACCCGGCCCCGCCCCCTCCCAATGGAGCTGCCTCGTCGCTGCCATCTGCTGGTCAAAACCTGTATGTACTCAGCCATTTGTTGTAGGGTAAACTTTTCCTACTTTAAGTGTACATGCTATGTAAATGATGGTTTTGTTGAACATTTGTATTTCACAGGAGAGAAACTGTATTCAAAGAAAGCTATTAAAATAGTCTTTGAATCTAAATATACTTTCTTTGTGTTGATTTTACATTAATTCCATGATTTTACTCAAGTAAATATCTGTTACAAGCTTCGGTTTTATGTAGAAAAATGCTGTTTTTAATCTAGATTAATCTAGATTGAATACAGAAAATTGTGAGATTGATTAGGTAATTTTGAAGAGGACACAGAGAGCTTTTGATGAGCGTTGGAATTTTTTCGAACGACACTTCCCAAAGGTCTCTATGGGGCTTCAAGCAAATTACTTCTGTATGCATTTTTTAATATCTCTTATTACTCGGGATAATAAACCACGAAACGTAACGTTATTAGCATATATGGGAGCACAGTTAGTTTGTCTCCCCTATTTCTAGCCTGGAGCAACAATCAGATTTAAAATTTGTTTCAAAATGGTGGCACCTTAGATTAAAAAAAAAAAAAAAAAGCTACTGTACATACAGTAGATTTCATTATCTGTTCGTATGCACGCCTGGTGATACTAAATCCAAATTGAACTCGGGCATTTGAAATATAAGATTTGGCACAATCCATAAATGTGCAAATTGGCTATAATAAGGTAATTTATAAGCGTGCTATTCTATATTCTATAATAATATTTCAAATTGCATTGGTCCGGATGGGAGAATTCAGTACTGTACCTACAAAACCATCTGTTTAATCATCTTCCCTTGATTAATTTCCTTAGATTCAAACAAGCCTAGTAATAGACACAATATTTCTGACACAGGGAATACATTCGCTTAGGTCCATAGATGTCCCTAGATACCAAGAATATGCAAATGAGCCTTGTAGAAGTGGAGCAATATTCCATTTACTTAGGTATGTATTTTAGGCGGATTTTCAGAAAATAGGGCTCCGGGCTTAAGAGGTTATGGTGGCTTTATATGCTCTTCCGTGTTACTACTGAGACTGTGAGTCGATCACTAAACTGCCCATGAGTATACCTACTTTCTAAGCCTTATCGCTCCTTGCCACGGAGGATAAGTTTGTTCGCTATGTTTCTGAGTTGCTGTGTCACTTTCAATTGCTGTTATAATTTATTACTGTATGTAGTATATGCAGTGCCGTCGTTTGACGCATTTATTGTATCGCATTTTGGAGACTTGCTTTCTCCCCTTTGTTTTGTCAACTGTTTTATGCGTATCATTGAGCTACTCGAATTAAAGGAGCAGTGCTAAAATTCGAAAATCAACATCTGTCTCTCATCCTTTCTGTTCTGCACTGCACCTGGGTCCAACACACCTACCCAATCATAACACTTTCCATAACCACACACCTCGTATTATCCCACTTATACCGTGGCCACTTGCCAAAGACCAATAGGCCTATAAGCACCATTTACTCCAATTTTCTACATTAAAATATAAAGACATGTTATTTATGATTTGCCCACTGCTGACTTTCATTATAGTTAGACTCTATAGACTCTGTCCTTCTGCACAAGTGCAACACTGTGCGAGGCAACCCAACTGCACAGTATGATGGACTGATGCTGGACTTGCAAACTTTGCCATAAGCTGAGGGAGACATTCAAACACTACATTTTGAATAGAAACTATGCTTAGAAGTGCCCGCTGTTCCGGTCCTTCACGGAATCCACAATAGTGTTCCAATCAGCTTTGGACCAGCAGCTTTGTGTAACATGCCTTTTTCCGCAAACTATTTCATCGCAGATAATGGGAGGACTCGTGATGCAAGATAATATAGCAATATAATGAGTCTGTGGGGATAAGATTGGTTTCCTCCCTGGTGATGTTCTGCCAAGCCTATACTGCAGCCATCTTCAGTTCTTGCTTGGTTGAGAGGCTTTTTGCTTTCAGTCTGGCACGTGAAACTGCTTTGGCTATATGTTTGTGATA
The DNA here is from genome assembly GCF_963971535.1 of Notolepis coatsorum. Classification (NCBI taxonomy): domain Eukaryota; kingdom Metazoa; phylum Chordata; class Actinopteri; order Aulopiformes; family Paralepididae; genus Notolepis; species Notolepis coatsorum. The sequence continues at coordinate 202,194,715 of NC_140165.1, forward strand.
TGATGTACACAGTAAGGAAAAGGACATGTTAGGTTTTTTCCAGGCCCCAGTTTAACCGGCCATTGGACGCAGTGAATGATATAACAGGTTTTTAGTGAATCCCTTATTAATATTAGCAGACCCATGGGACACTATGCAAGTTAGCTACTAGTCAACATTCCTATATAAAAGTACCTGTACGCGCACTATTGCCTTGGTATCAGAAAAATTAAGAAATATATACCATACGTCTAGGAGATACCCAAGCAAAATCATTTATATAAATCAAAAATAAAAGGGGGCCAAGTACTGTATAGAGCCCTGAGGAACCCCACAGACTAGCTTTGCCCTGTCAGAGTCATCGTTATTAATGGAAACAAACTGTTCCCTATTATAAAGATAGTCACTGAGCCATTTAATCAAATCAGCCAAACCATATCTCTGAAGCTTTGATATAAGTATTCTATGGTCCACAGTATCAAAAGCTTTGGATACATCCAGAAATATACCAATTGAAAATTGCTTATTGTCTAGAATGAATGAATGAATGAAAACTTTATTTAACAGATTGCAGAATGGGTACAATACAGTACGGCTCAATACACACAATTGTTAAGGGGATGCAGACCAGAGAAAGACGTTTGTCTTGTTTACATCAGGGTCACCCATTTTCAATTCATAGTGACATTTATGACATACACAACATACATGACATTTATGGCATAGGGACATACATGACATACAGGTATTTAGTACTGTTACATTTGTGACATATACGATATTCAAATATACAGTACTGTTACCCATAGATCCTGACAGAGTATATGATGGGGAGGGGACTGTACATTAGGAGGGGGTGGGTGGGTGGGTGGGAGAGAAATATACATACGGTGGGGAGAGAATATATACATACGGTGGGGAGGAGACTGTACATTTGGAGGGGGTGGGTGGGTGGGAGAGAAATATACATACGGCGGGGAGAGAATATATACATGCAGTGGGGAGGAGAATGTCTATTAGGAGGGGGTGGGGGGGTTTGGACATTTACGGTGGCCAGTTTCGAATTGCAGCCTCCCGTAGGTGCTCTTTAAGAGCGGTTTTGAATGTGGGTAGGGATTCACATTCCTTTACAGCTTTGGGTAGGGCGTTCGACATTGATGTGGCATAATTGCGAAACATGTTTATTGCATCTGTGATTCTATCAATAAACTAAGAGAGTCATGTAAGTAGAATGTTTTTGTCTGAAACCGTATTGATGTTCATATAATATATTATTGTCATTAAGATGTTTCAAAATTCTGGTATAAACCAGCTTCTCAAATATTTTAGACATGGACGGTAATATCGAAATCGGTCGGTAATTGGAAAATAAGGATGAGTCACCAGATTTAAACAGATGTATACGTTTTGCCACTTTCAAGCATCGGCGTATTTATACCACTATCACTAGGGCACGTGCCCTAGTGATCATAATTTGTGCCCCAGTGATTACATAATAATTTTTTTTTTTTACTTAGCTTTGAAATATTATAGTGAAATATTTTGCACTGTTTTTGATTTATCTTGTTGAAATCCTCCAACAGGCTCTTTTTTGTAGGTTGAATGGTTTGCACACCCCTATGACAGAGGCTGAGCATACATGGTACATGTACATCCCACCAGCTGACTGAGTCAGCTGGCAGCGCAGTTGAGCCAGGTAAACAGTAAACACACACACAGTGCTCGACGAGGCACCACGTTTCAAATGGACATCAGAAAGTGCTTCGCCAAAGCGTTGCAGAGTAAAAATGAGAGAGGTAAGAGTTATAAGGCTGTCAAGAAAGCCTGCATGAATTTGAAGAATCTCCCATCCCTTAAGTTTAACCACAACGTTACCGGAGGAATTAGCTGCTAGAATAGGCACCGACTATATCTGGTAAGCACGTTGTCGTATGGTCGTAACGTGCGTGCATACCAGATATAGGCTAGCCTAGCTAGGACCTTTATACAGTAATAGCCTATCTATCTGCCTATGCCAGTAATTTTTATATTCTGCAGTTGTCTTTTGGAACAGTCTGCCCAGTGACTTGAAAATCGTCAATGCTGTTAGATTCAACTAAGTCCAGCCTGAAGACTGAATGAATGAATGAAAACTGTATTTAACAGATTGCAGAATGGATACAATACAGTACGGCTCAATACACACAATTGTTAAGGGGATGCAGACCAGAGAAAGACGTTTGTCTTGTTTACATCAGGGTCCCCCATTTTCAATTCATAGTGACATTTATGACATAGGGACATACATGACATTATAGGTATTTTAGTACTGTTACATTTGTGACATATACGATATGCAAATATAGTACTGTTACCCATAGATCCTGACAGAGTATATGATGGGCAAGGCTCAAAAGGGACTATAATTAACCTAGACACTCAGCAAAAAGGCACCCTTGCATGTTTATGAGTCTGTTATGTATAAATAGTAAATGGTATATGTGATGTGTTGTGATGTGATGTCATGTCTGTATGATGCATGTCTAAGCATGTCATTCCTATCTATATATCTTTTTAAATCTATTCTATTCTACAATGAACACTACACAACAACCATCAAACGCACATAGCACACACATCCACACGCACACACTCACTTTAAACAAACACACTGTAGCACCCACTCCCCACACTTTATAGCACAGACTCACTTTAAACAAACACACTGTAGCACCCACTCCCCACACTTTATATTTATTGATAAAGGATTGCACTACAACTCGTACACCTTACTGTAAATTGTACCTAAATTGTACCTCATCCCATTTCTGCTTTGCACTATATAGTATTGTATATTAGTACACTGCATAGTATTGTATATTATATGGTAACTCAGTTACGTCTATTCTGCATCGAACATTGTACATATGTCTATACTGAACACTGTGACCTCATTTTCTACTTCTAATTTACATGCTATACTATGTTATTTGATACTTATCTTGTCTAGCACAGTCTCTGGAGCGTAACAGTAAGAAGCATTTTGTATAAAAGTATTCTGTACTTCTGTATGACAACTATTAAAGAAACTTGAAACTTGCAATGTTCAATGCAAGTAAAGCACTTTAAACTTTAAGTATGACTAAATGCTTTCTTGACTATATATATAGTAACTGTTCCAAAATGCATAGATTTCTATGTATTTTAGGGGTTTGGGGGGCTAGCTCTTTTTAATATAAATGTCAGATTGTTTTATTTATTTCATAGATTTCTATGCATTTCAGGAGTTTGGGGGGCTGGCTCCCCAAAATAATTAAATAACATAACCCTAACCTAACCCTAAAACCGAAATAAAGTTAAAAAAAATTGTTACAAAATCCACCCATTTTCGCCCACAAACCGGCCAAAACCGGCCAAATCTTTTTCGCGGCCGCGCGGCTTCAGATTTATTTGGTGCCCTTCTGTGCCCTAGTGAAGTGCTGGGTCTAGATACGCCCCTGCTTTCAAGTATCCTGGAACAACACCTCTGTCCATGGAGAGTGAAGAAACGTTGTTCAATGGCTCAATTATTGAAGGTAATACCTCTTTAGGCAGACTACTTTTAATATTATCATAACCTGCTGCTGAGTTTTTTTTTATTTAAAATAATATCTTGTATTTCTTTAGAGGTATGTGGTTCAAATATAGACATATATGGGTACTGACCTTGAATATTGTCAAGTGGACAGTTGTTTGTGCTCTTAACCTGTTCCACCCGACAGGGTCGGTACCGACCCCCAAAATGACATCTGGTCATAAATCAATATTTTTCAGAGTGTTGCATAAATTTTGCGATTTTAATATCAAACGTTTTCAAGTATTAACATCACTAACATGTCACAACAGCATGTAGAATGTATATTATCATCAACATAGACGCCTGCGCAATAGAGCACTCGAAGCATCTGCTCTACCACTATTGAACATGGGGGGGGCAAACGTCTGGTTTTGCTCCCCCACTTTTTGATCATATGAAAAATATGATATATCCCCCCCCCCCCATAATATAAATCTAACCATAACTACGTAATTTCAATCAAATTAATAATACGCAATGACACTTAATAGCAAGTTCTTAAGAGACTTTCAGTTTCCAGTGTTTAGCATTGTTTTCTAGCAATGTGGGGTTGTATTTTACATTTACATTTAGATTTAGTCATTTAGCTGACGCTTTTATCCAAAGCGACTTACAAGTTCTGTACGACAAGTCATCAGGAAGGGTTGTATCAATGGGGTTCTCATTTTGGCTCATCAGTCCAGTCTCGAGTTCACAAGATCCTCCCTCACTGAATGAACTAAGCCATTCTGATTTGACTCGCTCCCTGACGTCAGTAGGTGCTGCTGATCTGCATAACTAACTCCCCCTCTATGGTTGTAGCGCACTCAATAACAGAGCGAGTAGAAATACTGACACTTCCTCAAATGGGTTGACGTGCACGGGTGCCGACAGAGAGAATCAACAATTCGCTCAACAATGGAGCAGTGGGAATAATGCGGAAGCGGTCTCCCTGTCCCTGACTCTCCCTCTCTCTCCACGGTCCACCTGCATTTTACACACAATCGCAGTCGAGCCGCTCACGCAGCGCACACGCACGCACAGAGCGATGTATCCTCTATCTCTCTCGCTCGCTCATTCTCTCTCTCGCTCTCTCTCGTATACATGTATCACGCTGTGTGGGTGACTGTCACTAAAAGCGCTTATGAGCGGAGCCCAGCCCAAAACAGCTTGAAATCTTGAAGTGGAAAAATGCTGCTTTAGAGTACTTGATTAGAAATACAAAACAATAATTCTTTTGGAAAAAAATATTACAGATGTGTTCCATAGACTCACAGGAATTGTGTAACATTGCCCAAATAGTGAAAGGAATAGCAAAACATGGGACCTTTAAATTGATAAGAATAATATGTATTTTTTGCTGCTCGAAGCAAGTATGTAAATTTATTTTAGAATTTTTTGTAAACATCTGAATTTTGTCGGGCCAGTCAAAAACGTTTTGTATAATTAGTTTTTCTTCTTTGCGGATTTCAGATTTGTGTAGTTCTACTTTCTTACCGCACGTCAATGTGTTATTTTACCCATGCGGTAACCAGCAGCAAAACTTCAGGTTTCCCACATTGTCTGAATTGATCTGAATGAGCCCTAAGTCACATTATCCAGCAGAGCAGCTCACTGTAGTCTTAGGAGGGAAGCATTACTTGCTGTTTGATCTCAGTGTCTCTCACTCTCTCCTCTTTTCCCATCATATACATATCAAAGCCTGTGGCTAGAGCCCTGCACCATCTCCATGACCTCAAGGAGCTTTGCCTTTGGAAACATTCATTCACTGCAAGGCCCTTTATACCGTACTATTGATTATGCAGATTGAATGGTAATGAGTGAGAGGAAGGAGGTATGGAGGTACCGCCTGTCTTCCCGCATACTGATGCTGAGGGGGTTAATATGTTCAGCCTCTCTGTTTTGGAAACGTTGATAACGCCAGAACACAGAGGGTCAGTGGTGGAAAGTCAGAGGTGAAAGAACAGTGTTTTAAACAACCTTCTCTCTCCCTCACCCAGTTTCTTGAGCTATATTTATCAATGCCTGTTTAGAGGAGATGGACCCTGGTTGAAGTGTCCCACTGGCTGATCAGTGTTGGCCTTTCCCAGTGATTAATGAGACCAATAACTAGAGAATCAGCCATTCAATCTGCTGTAGATACCAGTTACAGAATCAGCCATTCAACCTGTTGTAGATACCACCTACAGAAACAGCCATTCAACCTGATGTAGGTGCCATCTATAGAAACAGTCAGTAAACCTTCTGTAAAAAAATAAAAAATAAAAATCTAACCCTAACTAACCTTACTGTCATGCACTTGTCCTAATAAATAACCTACACTGTAACACGCAACACTTTGATGCACATTGTTACTCAGCTGATAGAGTTGTACCCTTCCTGATGACTTGTCGTACAGAACTTGTAAGTCGCTTTGGATAAAAGCGTCAGCTAAATGACTAAATGTAAATGTTAATGTATTTTTTTATCCACTTTTTCTCCCATTTTCTATTTTTTTCCCATCCCAATTTTCATATCGTCCAATTCAACCTCCCCTGTCTTCGAACGTTGTTTCTTGCCTCCCACAAGCCGGCTGCAATGTGGATTAAGTCATACATAGCACGAGTCCCCTCCGATACTCGAGGTAACAGCCGTCGCATCTTTTCACCTGCGCGGCTCGATCTTTCAGCGTCGGGGGTCTGGGCTTTGGAGGGGCCCCGCCCCCGTCGCTTCTTGATTCTACTGCGCAGGCGCACCAACCGACCTGTAGGAGTCGCTGTCCACAACGCCCCATCCCCACCCTTCAGTTTCCCTCCCCGTAATACGGCCAATGTGTATTACTGTGGACGACCAGCTAAACTGAAAGCAATGTGGAGAGCGGGGCTCGAACAGGAGGCATCCTGTTTGAGCCTAGTCTCCAGCATTCGTTGCAGAACTTAAATCCCCCCGTCCCAAATATAACGTGCACAACTAATCGGATGTTGTTTGTTCATCCCACGCAGCACGCAGCCACGCTGAGCAATTGCCGTAATTCAGCATAGCATATTAGCCTTAGTATGGCGGGTGCAATACTAACTGACAAGCCAGAGCTAGAAGATGCTCCCACAACATTCAAGTCTCCCGTTTGGGATCATTTCGGATTCCCAGTTAACTACAGCAATGGACAAAGACAGGTCGATCGCACTAAAGCTACGTGCCGGCATTGGTCAACTGAGATCGGGTATGTCGCTGGCAGTACGTCAAACTTTATCACGCATTTGAAACGGCATCACCTGAATGTGAATATCACTGGTACAAGGAAGAAACAGACCCTAGTGCAAACCCAGCTCCCCATGGCATTCAAGCAGCATCTCGCTATTAATTCAAACCGGGCCAAAGCAATAACAAACGCCATAGGTGTTTTTATAGCAGCAGATCTGCGACCATACTCTGTTGTCGAGAACACAGGGTTTAAGCACATGTTAAAAGTAATAGAGCCCCGCTACGTAGTTCCCTCTCGTCCGTATTTCAGCCAGCAAGTCATACCAGCTCTGTACAGCACGCGCTACAGTTGTCCACGACTTATCCAAGACAGTTGCTATCGCTCTCACTACCGATGGTTGGACATCCCGAGCTACCGAGAGCTACTTAACAGTAACGTCACACTACGTCACCCCTGAGTGGAACATGGAAAGCCACGTTCTGCAAACTTCCCCCCCCACTGTACGGGAATGAACCGTGAACCGTGAATTCCAAACCGAGGTACGTACCGGACCGTGGTTTTTGTGTACCGTCACACCCCTAATATACAGTATAGTATTATATAGTGAAATTATCACACGTTTGCTCCAACAAACTTGCCACGCTTTAACAGGACTTTGTATTTAAAAAAGAATTGTATGTGAGGGGGGGGGGGTTAGATAAACACAGGAGAACGGGAAGAGAGGTAGAGGGGAGAACATAGCCAAGGGTTAGACCATCGCCTGTCACCTCCCGCCGCGTGTGGCGCATCCTTGTTTGCCCCCTCGGGCAGGTGGCTGGGGGGACGGGCCGGGGTGCGTCTATTCTTTCCCCAATACTTCCAGTCCCGCGTTCGGCTTCTGCGATCTGATTGGCCACTGACGTACGCTAGTTCTGCCGGCGTAGAAATAATGCGTGGAGAGCGAGCCTCACTTTGAAATGAATCATTCCAGCAAAGTAAGCTTCTATTATTCGAATTACTGTTTTAATGGGTATCACAGTAGTAAGTCCTACTGTAGAACATGACATATTAGCATGACATCTGATGTATTAATGCCAATACTAAAGATTAGGGACAAACGCAATTGGCACAAGTGTAAATCATGGATTAGTCACTTAGTTTTAATATCCGACTTAGCTTACCTTGTCAGTCTGCTGGCTGTGGATCCTATGGTCACAAGTTCAAATCACTCTTGGTTCAAGTTTTAATTTTTTTTACGTTTAATTAATTTATCCACTCTGGTTGGATGGTGTGTATGTATATGTATGTATTGTGCTGTATAATGACAATACATTTGAATCAAATCTCATTTTTAAATCGCTACACTGCCTATGGACACGACAGTGGCAGACAGCTTCGGAGGTGATTGCATTGCACCATGGTGATCCACTCAACAGGTAGCGATTTCAAAATGAGATTCGATTCAAATGTATTGTCATTATACAGCACAATACATACATATACATACACACCATCCAACCAGAGTGGATAAATTAATTAAACGAAAAAAAAAGAAAAAAAATTTAACCAAGAGTGATCTGAACTTGTGACCATAGGATCCACAGCCAGCAGACTGACGAGGTGAGCTAAGTCAGATGTTTAAACTGAGTGACTAATCCATAATTTACACTTGTTGAGATAAGAGACTGTATATGATTGTTAGTAACTTTCTAACTGTACATATGACTGTTTACACTAGTAACTGTTTACCTGTGTAGACAATTGTCTCCACCAGTGATTGCCTTGGTGCATATATATCTGTCCTTACTGGAGGGCGCTCTGGGCGTAGCCACCCAGGTATTCTACCTTAGGGCAACTATAAAAGGAAAGGTGCCCACCCCTTTCGTTCTATCCCCCCAGTCTCTCAGTAAGAGAGGACTCATGTGTTAATGCTCCCACAATGTGAATAAACAAACCAAGCCAGTTAAAGGCTAAAGACTGGAAACCATGCCTCTTGACCACATTATTGTCGCCCTATAGCCGGATTCTGTTAACATACACTTGTGCCAATTGCGTTGTCCCTAATCTTTAGTATTGGAATTAATAAATCAGATGTCATGCTAATATGTCATGTTCTACAGTAGGACTTACTACTGTGATACCCATTAAAACAGTAATTCAAATAATAGAAGCCTACTTTGCTGGAATGATTCATTTCAAAGTGAGGCTCGCTCTCCACGCAATATTTCTACGCCGGCAGAACTAGCGTACGTCAGTGGCCAATCAGATTGCAGAAGGCAAACGCGGAACTGGAAATGTATTGGGGAAAGAATAGACGTGGCCAGGGTAGCAGCTTGAGCTTGCAGGTCCCTATCTGTCCCCCCGAGCGCAGGGTAGGTGGTACCAGGCCGAGGTACTCCGTCGGGTTCTCCCCCTCGGCTGCGGCACGCCTTTTTGTTGGCACCCCGGGCGGTGCTGTGGGCTGCGCTGGCTGCAGCTCTGCGGCACCGCGCGTTGGCAATCCCCGACGTCGGGGGAAGTGGTGGCAGAGGACCGACCGCTGCTCCTCCATCTCCCTGCAGGCTACCGTCACCTCTTCGATGGCGGAGCCGAAGAGACCATCGTCGGAGAGGGGGGCCAGGAGGAGGCGCAATCTCCTCCACTCATCCAGCGACGCCTGCTCCAGCCACAGGTGGCCAGGGCTTGCAGCTTCCCCGCAGCTATGGCCTGGAGCTGGGTTAGGTGCAGGGTTGCCCCCAACGCCTGAGCGAGGATATGACGCTGCTCCGGGCCAAGGTCCTCCCCGCTTGCCATCAGCCCTGACTGGAAGAGTTCCAGCTGCGTGATGTTGGTCGTCGCTGCTAGCCTCTGGGTCAAGGCGACGTAGGCCTGGTCGGAACAGAAGGCCAGCTGCCGGGCCGACTTTCCCTTCGGCAGAGGCTTCTTTCTGGGCTCGGTTTGTCAAGCCGTGGCACACCATCCTTCAAACCCCGGACCAGACCCTCCACACGCGTGAACGGCAGGTTGGAGGGGGTCAGGCCTATGATGCGGGGTATTATCTGTTCCCGAGCCACATGGGCGTCCATGGCCGCTGCCGCCATGAGCCCGGGAAAGAGAGCAAGCAGCTCCACCTGCTGTCTCTCTTTCACCGCGCTCGCATCCCTTGTGGTCGGGGTGCTGAAACCGCTGGGTGGGCGGAAGCAGTACCCTGATGCTGCTGAAGAGGCGTCCCGCCAGGGAGTTGGGGACGCATGGAACCAGGGCCCCGATTCCGCCGGGGCGTCAAAAAGAAATTCCCCCGCCCCCTCCATATAATCCTCAGTCTAGTCGGATGCAAGGTCTCCCGATGGGGACGCCAGAGCCGGAGAGCCACCTCACTGGGAGAGGCGCTCAATGGCCTCCGGACGGTGCGCAACCAGCTCCGCACACCGCCGGGGCTCACCCTCTCGCTACGAGCGTGGGATTAGAGAACTCCCGCGGTGCATGGAGAACCACTGGTGGAGCCCAGAAAAATGCTTCCCAGGTCCAGATGTTGATGCCATTTTGAAAAAACAACACAAAACTAATCTAATCTAATCTAAAAACACTTTCTGACGTGTGCCTGTAGCAAACACTTCCGGAAGTGAAAGAAGAGGGAAGAGCGGAAGTACGGTCACACCCCTCGCTTAAATGCATAGGCGGGAGTGAGCGTGGCCGGACAAGTGTAGGTGCATTGTAGCGGAAGCTTTCAGTTACAGTAGGTAACAAAGAGGTAATCTCCCAGTAGAGCAGAACGTAAGCAAGAACGAAATGTAACGGTCAGTAAACCTTCTGTAGATACCAGTTACAGCAACAGTCAGTAAACCTTATGTAGATACCATCTACATAATCAGCCATTAAACCTTCTGTAGTTACAGCAACAGTCAACTTGCCAGCCACAAGGTCACCAGACTGAGAAAGGATGGATGATGAGACTCAAAGTAAGGGAAATCCAATACATTTAAAGTACTTAGTCTGCTCTTCTCTCTCTCTCTCTCTCTCTCTCTCTCTCTCTCTCTCTCTCTCTCTCTCTCTCTCTCTCTCTCTCTCTCTCTCTCTCTCTCTCTCTCTCTCTCTCTCTCTCTCTCTCTCTCTCTCTCTCTCTCTCTCTCTCTCTCTCTCTCTCTCTCTCTCTCTCTCTCTCTCTCTCGCTCTCTCTCCCCCCCCCTCTCTCTCATGTGGCCACAGGCTCTTTAAATACAGCATGATAAGCAAAGGCACTTATTTATATGGTAATTCTCCAAGGCAACATGTCACGAATTACTTGCTGTTCAGTAAAATGGAAATGAGATACTGTGTGTGTGTGTGTATATTATCTTTAGTGTCACTTTTACATGACATATTATTTGGACCCCCAGGAAGGATGGCTGGTGTGTGATCATTGTTATTGCCAACAGACACTTTCTCTTGTGATGTGTGTTTTTTGTTTGTGTGTGTATATTACGTATATTGTTTGGTGTGAGATGTGTGATAAATCTTGCTGCCAACAGACACTTTCCTTTGTGATGCATGTTGTGATGCATCCCATCAGTGTATTAGAGGCAGGATTGTCAACACTGTTTCTCTCTAGGATTGTTTGATTAGAGATTACCCCAAATCATTTTGGAAGCTGTTTTATGGGATTTTGTTTAACTGAACAATGAGAAACTGTACAACAGCACACCAGCTTGGTTGCTGAATTTTAATAAGCAATGTCCCACTGCTGGAAGGGCCTAGTGCTGGTATTTAGTTTAATCTGTAGACTAAATGGTAAATGGACTGCATTCATATAGTGCTTTTATCCACAGCGTTTTACAATGTATGCCTCACATTCACGCATTCACTCAAACATTCATGCACCGACTGAGGCAACCATACAAGATACCAACCTGCTCATTGGAGGCAGTTTGTTCTTGCTCAATACTTATCAGACAACCACTCTACCATATATGTCGCTACCATATATTTAACCCTTGTGTTGTGTTCGAAAGCTGTTCATGGTGTTTGCAGGTACATTTTTAGCCATGATTTAATAACTCTGTCCAAAAACTCAAAATCAATGTCTATCATCCAATATTGTTTTTACTACATCATAACTTCAAGTTAAATATCAGTGTCATTATTCTGTGAGAAAGGTTGAGTGCCAGAGGGATTGGGAGAGCAGGTGCATGTTGCAAAAAGTTATTGTTCCGTGGAGGAAATAGGTGGGGGTGGGGTGTCTAAAGATCAAAGATGAATCTTGACTGACCCAAATTTGACCAAGAGTTACCCACAACATTTAAATGCACTGCTGGGACTTCCCAGACCCGAACGCCTGAATACTTTCGACAACAAATGTTTGTTTCCGCGTCTCTGATTGGCCATGCGCGTTTCTGGTCATGTGACATGTGCACCAATCGTGGGACCGCAAGTTCCTACACTGGTTAAGCTTAGGCGCTCTTTCGAAGTTGGTTAAGGTTAGAGTTTGTCTTAGAGCATGGCGATAGAACGCCTGCCCTGATTCTCAAGTTCTTTCGACGGTTAAGCTTAGGCACTCTTTCGAAGTTGGTTAAGGTTAGAGTTTGTCTTAGAGCATGGCGATAGAACGCCAGGTAGTTTGCAGGCTGTTAGACTCGGAAATAGGCGCAGAACTTGCTGTCCCACGATTGGCGCACATGTCACATGGCCTGGCCAATCAGAGCGCAAAACTCGAACGCGGAGACAAACATTTGTTGTCGAAAGTATACACGCGACCCGAACACCAAATTATAAACTTTTTTAGAGAGACCTTCAGAATTTGCTAACATTGTCTAAATCAGTTGTGTAGTGTTTATATAGCTATTGTGAAGGATATCATGAAGCCTCGTTCCAGTGAAAAAAACTAGAGGGTAGTTATTATATAATTTAAACGGGTTTGATTGATTGAAAATTTTATTAACAGATTGCAGAATGGGTACAATACAGTACAGCTCAATACACACAATTGGGGGATGCAGACCAGAGAAAGACTTTCGTCTTGTTTACATCAGGGTCCCCCATTTTCAATTCATCATAAATGACATACACAGGGGCGGACCTAGGTGAGTTCACCACTGTGCCCCCCCCCCCCCCCCCCCCCGATCAAAACATCTTAAGGAAAACGCCAACATTTTGGGAAATTAGCTTAATTAACATCTTCCCTGGAGTTAGTGTAGTAGATTTCAGTCAAACCAACTATTGTACTGTACACATTGGGTCTCAGAATGGCACAACACCGACAGGTAAAATGCATTCACAAATTCTCCTGGCTTCTCTGCCGCTATCCATTTTCATTCAACAAAACAAACAAGACGTATCTGTGATTTGAAACAGCTGCGTGGACTCAAGGCTCTTAACCAGAGTGATTGAGACAGGCAGCTGTTGATCAAATGAAGAGATAGTCTCGTTTGGACTTCCTGGGAGTAATAAACTGGGTGATTTTACACCCTAAGTGTTCTAGGCAAATGGTCCAATACAAAGGAACTGCCTTGAGAGACGCCAGACAGTCTTTTCTTTACAAAGGAGCAGTTGATCAAAGGATTTGGACTTAGAATCCACATCGTGACGTAATTCGGTGTAAAACGTCACGATAAGGAGTTAGCCAATGAGAGCTGAGAATAAGTGTCCTCCAATAGGAACACTCGAGGAGAGTTTGGAAAACGCCCGCTTGCCGTAAAATTAGAGGCGGAGCCTAAATTGGATATTAGCAAAGACTCCGTGCCAGGAGAGGCAGAACACACCCGAACAGAACCAGGAAGGAACAAGAAACACACACCCTTTTTCTCCACAACAGACCCAGCAAGGAGGAGAAATCGACGCAGCAGAATCGAAGACGAGACGTGTTTTTAGACAGAGCTTGTTATTGAGAATTTAGACTGAATTCTACTGATCTTCGGCATAGCGAATGCTTCCGGTAGAATTCATTGCACCATTCTTTCAAATATTTCTTTTGTAACATCTAATTGAAATCCTTTTTTCATTAAAAACGGGTTCTTTTTCAAACTGCTCAGATCTCGCTTCATTTCAACGGCCGCGCCGTATTTTCTCTCTGGGTAAGCAGTAACCAAGTTAAAACACTGGTTATCTGCATTTAGCACAGAGTGGATCCCAAGAGCTTGTAAAAAGGTTTAAATCACAACGCAGAAAGAAGTAGTAAATAGGGAATTTAAGCTGGGAATCCACTTCATTAGACAAGAAGATACATACCTTTTTTGTCTCTGTGCGTGCATTTAACTTTGGGAACAGTCGCTCCGTTAGCATAGCTTCATCACTGGAAGTGGGGGAGATCCGGAGCTTCATCACTGGAAGTGGGGGAGATCCGAAGCCTGACGTTCCCTTACACTGTATACAGTCACGAAATACACTCCAAATACAACTCCAAAACGTTCATGTAAACATGTTGTGACCTGTGTATTCACCATGTGGAGAAATAAAAAATAATTGAATTAGACAATTACGTTTTATAAGCAAATATACGTTGTCGTGATTGTTGACATTCTCATTCATTCAAAGGATCCGAACCGATTGAAGTTTATGGATACCATGACTTAAAATCCTCTTACCTTGACGATTAACACTATGGTCGCCAAAAACGCCTTACCACGTCATTCCCCGCCATGCTCATTCTGCCAAAGACGCCGTACCACGTCTTTGATATCAATATTTCAAAAATCTGTGATCGCAATCATCTTTCTCCCCCGGAGACTTGAGATCTACTGTTGATCCCCTCTCAACTCTCCAACGGTTCAAGAGCGCCATCTGGTGGCCGATCGGCGGATCGCTCAAACCGGAAACAGGAAACGGAAGCTGGTGCTCATTCCAATTCGGTCCGATCACTCGCTAATAGTCCCAGGACTAGAGCTAGACACAATGGATAGCAATCCGTTACCAATAACTTGATAAACAACATGATTTGGACGTATATATTATTATACAACCTGGAGATGGATCGCATATTTCTACATCCCATAATAGGAATATTTCTGCTCCACGCTCATCGCCCAACGCTACGAGGAAGCTACGGTGAGTTTCAGCGTTATTTTTTAGCGTGTTCGATACAAACTGCTCTAATGATCATATCAACCACACTAGATGAATCATCTAACGTTGGCCACGGAATTATAAACGACCCCCCCACCCCCCATCCGGTCAACATCAGATGATAAGTAGTAACTTCTAGAAGCACGTCCATTTGACATTTTTTATCTCGCGCCGATTGCTATCAAACTGTATACAATCATCAATATAATGCATTTAGGGCTATAAATCACGTTCTGGAGAAAGCTGCAGAAAACGATAAAAACATACTTTAGACCGTATTTTAGTATGAATATGTGAATGAAAAAGTATAACGTTGCTACACCCTGAACAATAGATACTTGATGTTGAATGGGCCATAGTAATGTCAATTTAGCAATACAATTTAAAAAGTTATAGCCCTGCAAAGAAGGGGAACTTCTCCATAGACAAATCGAGCTGGTGTGGGATGGTTTATTCTGAATATAAGTGTTAAAAGCCTCCCCAAATTAGAAAACAGTAATCCAATGGCTGGTATTGTTATACCGGACGCTCTGAGCTAACCGGAGCTAACACAGATCAGGATGGTAAAGCATATATAATGACTTCCTTTCTGGGGTTTTCAAAATAAAAGTGCAACGTTTATAGCAGCGGAAAACGTTTATTTTGTACATTATCTAACGTTAACACGAACCTAAACTAACTTTAGGTTAGTTGTAACCGAGCCCCCCCGACCCCCCCCAATGGAGGGCACCCCCCCTATTGGGGGCTTCACGGGAGGGCGACGGACCCGACCGTGCGAAGCGGCACTCAAGCAACTCAACGCACAGGGTGAGCAGACCGTGGCTTGACCCCACGACTACACACACGCACAACCCGCATGCCACCCGGGAATGAACGGAGGGAACAACCTCGTTACTGCCCCCAGAATCACGGGGTTAAGGGCAAACCCAACCCCGTGGCAAGGCCGTAGCAGCTGAGTGCGAAGGAAGACCCAGACCCACCAAAGGGACTGGACCCCCTGGAACGGGGGCCCGGAGAAGTCCATGATGCCAGCATCAAGACCCCACCAGGTGGGCACTTAGTGACCCCGCCCCCCACATCGCCAGCGTATTCGGACAAAGGCCCCTCAGTCGAGCGGGCCCTGTCCCCCCAATAGTACACGGCCTGGCACACTGACCCTGCAGAACAGGCAGTCAGCATGGCCGTAAGCACACAAAAAAGGTTAACCAACGGAAGCAGGCAGTGCACCGGGGAAAAACCAGGCCACAGGCTGTTAACCCTAGCCTGGAGACTGCGGACGAGACAGGCACCAGAGGGGACAGCTGAACACAGCCGCCCCGGCGGAAGGGGCGTAAGCTGGCGTTGTTGCATGACCAAGCCTCCATTTAAAAAGCCCCCACCCAGAGGGGTTGAGGCAGAGAAGGCTGACATGATTGGCAGACGTCATGAACGTGCAGGGGCACCCTCAACCGGTGAACCCGGGAGTTGACACTGCTCCAACACACCAGGGAATCAACCACCTTGGTGTTACCCAATGCGGTGGTTGTTCCTCTAACCCCTCAAGAAAAAAACTCCAAAACACACCTGCGGGTATACACCGGCTATACCGCAGTACAAGTGTTTCAGTTTTCAAAAAAAGGTTAACCCAGGCCTACTGGTCGACGAAACATGACTTCGGACCGGGCCCGGTGATACGGGAAGCACAGGGTCACCAGAGGAGGTCAAAGACCACCCCAACAGGCCCCTCTTCGCCATGCGTGAGAGAGGAGCGAAAAAGAATGGAGAACCAGCCCCAAGCACACCATACTTGGTATTCCCAGGCGGTCTCCCAACCAAGTACTAACCAGGACCAACCTGTGTAGCGGCCGAGATCTGACGAGATCGAGCGTGTACAGGTCGGCATGGCCGTAAGCCATTACGACAGTGCTGAGTAAAAAAAAAAAAAAAAAACAGGGTCTCCATAGCGCTTAACCCTGTGACACCCGGACCGACCTGGCATTTTTCCCCCTGAAAAAGCCCAAATCCCTCAGGGTACCAGAACAGCAGATCTGCATCCCCGGCGGACAACGGGTTCAACTGATCTGGTCCAGCGTGACCAGAACCAGTCCCGTGCCCTAACCACGCCGACATGCTTACTCCAGGAGAAGGGGCAGATATGCGTGTTGATCTTAAACATGAAAAGAAGGCGCCACCCAGACGTTCGGGCGAACCGCGCCCGGTGGCCCACCCCCAGGGCGTGAGACCCCTCTACATATGATCAGATCCATTCCGTCATCATCCCCCAGATATGAACGAGAATCCGTCGATAACCAAACCAGGTCGTCGGATTTGGTCGTCGGAAGAGGAAAAACCTCCATCCCAGTTGCTTTATAAAAACGCAGTTTTAACCTCAAGCAACCAAGGCGTGCCAGTCAGTCGCCTGTTTACAGAACACCCTGAGCTAGCACTATACGTGCGTCGGGACACACCCACATCAATGAACAGGCTATTTAGACCTTTCATTGAATCCCCCAGGCGCCCAGGGGAACGACAAGAGGGGTGTGATACTTCCTAACTCCAACTCTTTTTAGTAGAAAAGAAGGAAGCACCAACAGTATGTATCCCAGTCTACACAGCCGGGGGTAAAAATGTTCACATTTTTACATCCCACCACCCTCCCATAGGAAGGAGACGGGAATCCCCAGAGAGACTTCCCACGCGAGCTGTACAGATTGAAAAGAATATATTGCACCTTGAGCCATGTAAAAAATTGGTTTTAGGGCTCTCCAGGGAGGAGGCACTGAACCCATACACACTCAATAATCGAATTGAATCGAATACATACACAATAGAATAGGACTCCGTCTAGAGGGTCCACTCACCATGACAATCTGAGGAGGAGGCTCTGTACTCTGAAGGAGGCTCCCTCCTCACGGAAGGAGTCCCAACTCACAGAATAGGAGCTTGGTGAGGAGGAGCCCTGACCACCCCCCGAAACAGATCCATCACATGGACCTGAACAGCACACGGAAGTCCTACCAACAGAGACGCGCACGGTGACGTACTCTATGGCGGGGGAATTTCTGCGGTGCACACGCCCAATATTCCAGGCCGTGAGACCAGGAAACTCCCCCCCCCCCCCCCCCCCCCCCCCCCCCTCACCCTGTAACGTGCCGAACCGCAACGTGACAGGAACCTTGAAGGACAGGTGAGTTTACCCCTGACCAACAGAAAAAAGGGGAAGGAAAGGTTACCAGTTCACCCCTTTACGACCCCACACCCATGATACGATGTAATGACAAAAAGAGAGTATGACACAGTCATAGTCAGCTCTATGAAGCGTCTGACAGCTTCACACAGCGCATGAGCTAACCTGCTATCTGATTTTTATTAAGGAAAAAACACAGAATAGAGAGGGCTCTCCAAGAGCCCCGGTACCAAACTTACACATGTGCTTCTGTGGCCAGTCCAACCCAGTTGTAGGTCACATGACACACACAACCCATCATCACCTACAAAAAATGACAAAAACACTCTACAGAGGAACGCCGTTTTTCATAATGAGAGAATACATAATTCTCGATTAGTATTGGCCACAGGCCAACACGAAAGCGACCAAACAATCTTTTCTTTTAGGAAAATAACGTTTCTCCAGCAGTTTTAGCACAACCTCAGCAATCACGCTAAGGGTTACATCGTATCCCTACCACACAATGTAGTGCAACAACATGTCTGAGAGGAGGATGAAGAAGTCCCCAGGGAACCGGGGGGAAACACAATCCTCCTACTTTACCCTTAATACGGCCAGTTAAAACAGGAAAACCTGTTAATATGTGAACACACTGTTCATTGTCATTACAGGCTGAGAAAAGAATCATTCTTTACTCATTTGTCACTAAGCATAGCTTTATAGGTTAGTTAACCCCCTTAGTTGTGAGTACACGGTACATATAAACACACATGATGTTTCTCAACACAACAAACCAGATCATTTTCACATCTGTAACAACAACCCGATTTGCATGGAGAAGCTAAATACCAGTGACAACACAATTCACACATAACTCGCATCGTATCCTAAATGTAGTGCAGCAACACTCGTTTTTGGAAAACATCGTTATTTACAAAACATTTAGAAGGGAAAGCCAGAAGAAGTGTACAAGGTCTGGCCCAACCTTGCCTACCCGGAGCGTAGATCAAGCGAAGTGCAGTCTCAAGGCACCGTAGTAAACACAGCCGCCCTGTGTTGTCGATCTGGGCAGCGTCGCCGCTCCATCCCGTCGCTACGGTCCCTCTTGTTGACGCAGTCCTTGCCGTCCTGGCCCAGGGCAGGTTCGACGAACATCCTCTGTCAAAGATGACGTCGTAGTCAAGAGTGTTTAAAACATGTTATAATCAAAGCACGTTCAACATAGTAGCATTAAGCTAACGGCCGCTCTAACCGTCGGTCGCTACCGCCCCTGCCCGCGAGACGCAGAGCGAACGGCGCACGCAACCAGAGGGGAGCTTCGAATCCCCCCCGCCTCTCCCCGTGAGGGAGAGGGGAGTTGGGAACCGCGGCGGTGCGCGAGGGGCCGGAGCCACCCCGCGCTGGGCCTCGGCCGATAGCAGCAAGCTAACGTTTCCTAGCCTAGCCAGGTAGGCCACCTAGTGATCATAGCAGGCTAGCGCCGCAGCTCACAGCTGACTGGCTAACAGTAGGCCACCACTAGTACGTAAGCTAAACAGCTATCACCTGAACTTGTACACAATGATATAACACTCACTCAGACAGGCCACCGTTCTGAAACCCTCCTCACTTTTTAAGAGAAAAGAGAAACAAGATGTTAACACAGTTTTACAACGGTGATTTTACCAACACCCGACGGAGCCAGCACAATACCCAAATGGCCTGTAGCTGACTTTGAACACAGATCTTCCGCTACCGAACATCTATGCCCATATTTCCTCGTGAGGAATACTCTCATTTGGATATGAAAGATGGGGCTCACGGTGACAGAGAAAACATCCACTCGTCCAGAAAACACAGGGATCACCAGTGTTAATGGTCGTGGCCCACTAGTTAAACTATAATGGGCTTCAGACCAAGGTCTTCTGTCGCCTAAGAGGCTGAACAAAGGACCCTAGTCTGGGGCCGGTTTTCATAAACATTGTCAACTAGCCCCCATAGCACTAACAGACAAGTGGAGCTTGCCAGCAAAACATAACTCACCAAACCTGGAACCCACCGCTTCTCACAACAGCGGCGCGTCCTACAGCCCAGCTGTGTCTTTACCGCAACCAGCACACAGCAAGGACTGCAGTTGGAAAGGCATGTAGCGGCGCAAACTCCCAATACGAAAACCGGTGGAGGATTTTTAGAATGATCATCATCTTCCAGACACTCCAGTACGAAGACAATATCGCCGTATTTTCTCGAAAATAGTGAGAGAGAAAATAAAGATATGATGTCAACGTATCCTTGTTTTCCAACTCTTCTCCTACCATCACATCACTTCAAGTGGGGATCTACCGAGGCACTTCCTTGTGGTGAAAGCGAGAAGGAGGCGAGTGGGTGGCCCCACCCCTGCTTATATGGGTAAGCTGATAGGGGTGTGGTCAGACAAATATTGGGATTAAAGGTACATTGTGGTCTTTATTCAGTGCGCATGCACGTGTGCGAGGACAGTGCAGAGAGTGACGCCGAGCGAGAGCTATACGATACAGAACAAGAGCTAGAATAAATGTAAAGTGCACACTAAAGAATTTAAACAAATAAACAACTTAGCTAACACACAATAATAATAATAATAATAATAATAATAATAATAATAATAATAATAATAATAATAATAATAATAATAATAATAATAATAATAATAATAATAATAATAATAATAATAATAATAATAATAATAATAATAATAATAATAATAATAATAATAATAATAATAATAATAATAATAATAATAATAATAATAATAATAATAATAATAATAATAATAATAATAATAATAATAATAATAATAATAATAATAATAATAATAATAACAATAACAAACAATAAAAGAATGTGCAAATTTTGCTTTCAAAGAAAATTAAGAAGAAGTGCACACTAAATAATTAAAACAAACAACTCAGCTAACAATCAATAATAATAATAACAATAACAAACAATAAAATAATGTGCAAATTTGCTTTAAAATAAAATTATGTATTGTAAAATATGTTACACATATATAATCAAAATATAATATGCTAAATAAACAAACAAATAAATAAAAATGACAAATTCCCTTTGTCTCAAGAACTATTTACATTTCACTCCCTATCATCACACTTCAATGTTAGCCTGTAGCTCCTACTGGTTTCCATTTACAGTGCAATCCTTCTGGCCTTCCTCGCTGCAAAGTCATCAATCACATCATCATATGAAATCTGACCACCAACCTCATGGTTAATACTGATTACAGCCAGACCACTGAGGCGTTCTTGAGCCATGGTTGACCTCAGGTATGTTTTCAAGAGTTTTAATTTGGAAAAACTCCTCTCGGCTGAAGCTACAGTACTGTTACTGGTAGTGTTGCACTGATCCGCAGAGCAATACACAAGTTGGGATATATTTCTGTGAGCTGCTTTGTGTGTATGAATTTCAACAACTCAAGAGTTGTCATGCTCTTTGATGGCAAGTCAGGTACATTTTCCAACTCCTGAGCCAGTTCCTTCCCATCCAAATCAGATTGCCCTCCATTGTTTAAGGTGTGTACAAGTGCCTCTGCCTGCTTCATCAGCTCCTGGTGTGGCAGGTCTTGGAAGTTGTACAAAACAAAACATTTCACCTTGAATGAATGAATGAATGAATGAATGAATGAACATTTTATTTAACAGATTGCAGAATCTGCCTATATCAAATGTAATAATTGTGGAATATTACTATAATGATGCACTGTAATTTTAAGAGCACTGCTCTGTTGTAATTCAAAATTGAACTATTTTATCACTGCTCTATGTTAAATACCCTGTTGTATGTCCATTCCATTTTATAATTTTTTGACTATTTTTAAACCGAATCATTTAAAAAAAAATTGTTATTTGTATTACTGAATTAAGCTGTAAACAGAGAACCTATTGGGATGCTAGATCCTAATGTGAAACACTGTGATTTACCTTACCTTGCTACCTCTATATCCTTTTCATGCTCGCTTATGCCTGTATTTTTTACTGTTGTGAAGCACTTTGAACTGCAACTTCTGTATGAAAAGTGCTATACAAATAAAGTTAAAGTAAAAAAAAAAATTAAAATTAAAAGATTGCAGAATGGGTACAATACAGTATGGCTCAATACACACAATTGTTAAGGGGATGCAGACCAGAGAAAGACATTTGTCTTGTTTACATCAGGGTCCCCCATTTTCATTACATAGTGACATTTATGACACATTTCTTTCCTCTGTGCTCAATTCTATAAACACTTGACCGATACCCATCAATGCACAGTGCTCTAGCATGTTCTGACTGTGAACACCTAAAGCCGAGGCTCAGATCGATTTTTGGCTCATTTTCCCTTATGTTAGACATTTGTTTTAATGTAAAAATAATGGTTGCAGATATAGAGGGGGGCGCCAAAGCTGCTCCAAGCAAAAGATTTTTTTTATAATATTTTTTTGCGCCCCCCTCTTGGCCCCAAATATCGCCTATACAACCGCCTATATCGCCTGTAGGAAGCTCAGCCCCTGGACATACATGATACAGATAGACAGTACTGCTACATCTATACATTTATGACATACCAGGTTTACAAATACAGTACTGTTTGTGATACAAAAATAGTTTAAAAAAGAGAGTATATACATTTGACGAAGAAGCTGTACATTGGATGAGGTGGGGTGGGGGGTAACTGTACATAGGAGGGGTAATTGGGTAGGTGGGATGGGGTGGGGGAACTGTACATAGGACGTGGTTGGGTGGGTGGGGTGGGGTGGGTAGGTGGGGTGGGGTAACTGTACATTGGATTATCGACGAAACCTTACTTTGTCCCAAGAAGAGGGTCTCGTGTATTATTGGGTTAGGACATTTACTGTACATTGGAGGGGGTTGGGTTAGGACATTTACAGGGCCTAGTTTCGAATTGCAGTCTCCCGTAGGTGCTCCTTGAGAGTGGTTTTAAAAGTGGGTAGTGATTCACATTCCTTTACAGCTATGGGTAGGGCGTTCCACATTGATGTGGCATAATTGCGAAACATGTTTAGTCCCTTGTTTGAGCCGAATCTGGGTTTAACATGATTTGTGGAGCTCCCTCTGGTGTTGTGGTTGTGGTATTCACTGACCTTTGGGACGTATTTTGACATATACATGGGTACCTTAGTCGTGTAATGTATCTTGTAGACCAGGCCCATTGCAAGTTGCTGTACTCTGTCGTCTACTCTACTCTAAGCCATCCTAGGTTGTCAAAGTGGGCAGGGGTGAGGTGGGTTCTAGGAGTAAGGTCAAGCAGTAGTCTGACCAGTTTGTTTTGTGATGTTTGTAATTTAGTTTTTAGCGCCTTTGATGTGCTTTGGTACCATGAGGTGGAAGCATAGTCGTAGTACCCTTGAATGAGTGCTCCTGCCAGAGTCTTCAGGGTATTCTTGTTTACCAGAGAGGAGATCTGGTACAAGAATCGAGTTTGTTGGTTGACTTTTTTTATTACATTGGATGCCATTTTGTCACAGCAAAGATTAGCCTCTAGGATGGAAAATTTCATCTTTCCTTGTGACAATATTGTCACCCACTGTAACTGAGAAGCCGTCGGCCTTGCTGAGTTTGTTATTTGAACCAAAGAGAATGGACTCTGTTTTACCCAGGTGTAATGATATTTGTTTGTTGTCAGCGAGCCAGGTGCAGATGTTGCCTAGTTCCGAGCTAAGGGTTTTTTCAACCTGTAACTTGTTCTTGTCAGAGACCAGCAGGGCTGAGTCGTCCGCAAACAGGAACAAGTTGCAGTCACAAGCTGACAACATGTCATTTGCATAAATTAGGAACAGTAGCGGTCCTAGTATGCTTCCACAGCTCACTGGGAGGGGGGGGGGGGGGGGGGGGTAGGGTACCGTTTACCTCCACCATCTGTTCTCACGACCTCCAGGTAGGATTGCATCCAGCTCACTGATAGACTATCAAAACCAATTGCTTTTAGTAGAGCCATATGAAATCCGCGTTCACGGAATCGCGGAATTGAGCAATAAAAATGGAAAAAAAAAATAAAAGAAAATGTCTTTTGTTTTTATAATGTTGTGGGACTTGTACAGCACTTTGTTCAACTTTGTCAGTGCTGTAAAGTTGAACCCTTTTTAAATCTTAGACAAACAAAACACTTTGCTTTCATGAAATATTGTAAGCCGTCATTTGAGGCTTTATAAAAGCAGCACAATGAACACAAATCTGTCAGTGCCGAGTCCGACCTCATCTTAAATAACAAACAGCATAGCTTGTTGTAATTAACAAAGAGAGGCAGAGTTGATTTTGCACACACAAAAAAATATATATATATATATATCTTTTTTTTTCTTTTTTTTTAATAATCAAAATGTATTTTCATATTCGAATCCCATGCCCATCGAACGAACCTTCGAAGTATTTAAGACAGCCCTATTAAATGGACTGTTATATCTTATTAAATTGTGGACATTTATTCATTCCCACTTATTAGACACTATTTCTGATGGTAAAATACAAAGCAAAATACAGAATTCTGAAATAATTAAAACGGAAAAAAAAAACGGAATTTGGAAAAAAATAAAATGGAATTTTGAAACAAATAAAACCGATTTCATATGGCTCTAGCTTTTAGCTTGTCAATCAGAATGGAGTGATTGACAGTGTCGAAGGCCTTTTGTAGGTCCAGCATGACCATGCCGCAGTATTTGCCTGCGTCCACATCTTGTTTGATGTGGTCGTTCAAATAGAGAAGGCATGTGTCAGTGGAGTGGGATGTTCTGAAGCCAGATTGGAATTCGATGATTCGATTATTTTCTGCAAGGTACTTTTCGACCTGTTCGTATACTATTTTTTCCATGACTTTCGAGATGTAGGTAAGAATAGAAACAGGGCGGTAGTTGCCTGGGTCTAATTTGCTGCCCTTTTTGAGCAGGGGGGTTACTCTCGCAATGTGTCTTTGGGTACGTGTCCCTGTTTTATGGAGAGGTTTATTATGTGTGTGATGACTGGGGTGATGGCGGCTGCTGAGTCTCTGAGGAATTTGGAGGGGATATTGTTATGGCCAGTGTCCTTGTTAGGTTGGAGGGCGCTCAGTTTTTTGAGTACCTCAGCTGTTGTTACCATTCGGTCACGGGTAGGGTGACCAAATCCATATGATCCAAATGCAGGACAGTGTGTCGATTTTGCGGGACATTTGTTGAAATTGCGGGACAGTAATGAATATGTATACAATAATCATGTTTACATAATGTATTCATTTTGATCAAAATATAAGCATTTAATGTATTAAAAACACAATAGTGTTGTGTCTTAATTGCTTATTATACTCATGATCACTGTATAGAAGAATACCATGCAATCCAACATGCTGTTAAATTACCTACCGACTCCTAGAGGTTATATGGCTATAGAGTTAAGATACATGTACCCTGTGATCTCTCTTGTAATGTGATACTGAAGTGCATACATGTATTACATTGTCTACAAATTACAATGGTAGTGGCTTCCTTGATTCTAAACCTGTGCAGAACACTACAAACATTACATTTTTCATTCAATGATAATCTGACAAAATTGTACAATTATTAAAATGATAATACTTTTAATACTTTTTTTTATCATATATACATTTAATTTTTTTTAAACTTTAATTAGGTTAAATGTAAATAAGTATATACAGGATGAATATAATAACATGAGCATTCGTAGGCCTGTGGTATGGCCTCTAGAAGAGTGTTATCCTCCAAGTGAAATACATATATACAAATGAAAACAGCAGTGAACAACAGGAAACAACTATATATACAAAATATATCCTATGGGGAACAGTAGGCTAGGCTAAGCAAATGGCTGTAACACTTTCGCATTGATTTGCGTCATAGAAATGTGCCTCGGAAAGTTTCAGCACCATGGAGAGCACCATATATTTATTACTGGACTGTACAGCTTCCATGCAGTAGAGCCTTCTGACCAAGAGCATATTTATAAAAAGCTGCACATGTGAGAGAGAAATTAGTTTTTACTTGGATTTCGCTCTTCACTTCATGGTTGAGGTGCAAATATCTCGGTGTGCACATTGACAACAAACTGAACGGGTCAAAACACGCAGGGGCACTGTACAAGAAGTGCCAGAGCCGACTCTACTTCCTCAGAAGGCTGAGATCCTTCAATGTCTGTACAAGGATGTTGAGGATGTTCTATGAGTTCTATGGTGGCAGGCGCCTTCTTGTACGCTGTGACCTACTGGGGCAGCGGACTGAGAGCAGGGGACACAAACAGGCTGGATAAGCTGGTCAGGAAGGCCAGTAGCGTGGTTGGGGTGGAGCTGGACTCCCTAGCGAGGGTGGCGGAGAGGAGGAGCCTTGCTAAGCTCCAGGCCATCAGGGAAAACCCCTCCCACCCACTATACACAGACTTGGCTGACAGGAGGAGCATGTTCAGTGCTAGGCTCACACTACCCAAATGCAGCACTGAACGGCACAGGAAGTCCTTCATTCCAACAGCCATCAGACTATACAATGCATCACTGTGCCTCACTGCATCACTGAGCACACAGTGGCAGTTACCATCTTCCTGGACTTAGTTTGAAACAGCACTGTGCAATATTACACCTACTGTAGACCTCAGTATATTTTTACTGTATTTATTTACTGTATATTTTATTCCATTTTTATTCCATTTTACTCTACTCTTATCCTAGGCAACTTGATTTGATTCGTTTTATTATTCTAATTTGTGACCTGTTCTGTCTAGATATGTTTAAATGTTGAGCGATTTGCAGTGTTGTGGTGTCACATTAAGGGAGTCTCTCTCGCCAGAGTTGACGCGTCACAGGGGAGGAGATATAGGGGAGTAGTAGGTGTGTGTACGGGGTTGATTCTGTGAATGAATAAAGTAGGAAGTCACTGAAGGACCTGTCACGCGCGTTATTGATTCGCCTCTTCCTTCAACTTCCCACATTGGTGACCTTGATCGTTGGATTATTATTATTATTGTTATTATTATTATGACTATGAGTGATAACGAAGAAAACGCTGTTCGGCCCGCTGCGGTGGCAGCTGCGGTGTCTGTCAAGTTGCCCGAGTTTTGGCAGCACGACCCGGACCCATGGTTCCAACATGTCGAGGCTCAATTCCATCTGCGAGGTGTCACAGTGGACGACACGAAATACTATCATGTCGTCGCTGCATTGGATGCACAGACCACCCGTCGCGTCATGGGATTTTTACGAGAGCCGCCGGCCATGGGGAAATACGCCGCTCTCAAACAACAGCTGTTACGGCTGTTTCAGCTGTCAGATACGGAGCGGGCGGAGCGCCTGTTGTCACTGAACGGTTTAGGTGACAGTAAACCAACCGAGCTCATGGAGAACATGTTGGCGTTGCTCGGCTCAGGTGACGCATCATTTTTGTTTATACAGTTATTTCTGCGTCAGCTCCCACCTCCAGTACGCACTGCCTTGGCCAGCTCGCCGCTCGTGAGAGCCAAGGATTATCGGGGGATGGCAGAAGAGGCTGACAGAATATTGCTGGCAACCCGCCACTACAGCGCTAACGTTAACGCTGCGCTGCCGGCGGGGGAGATGACTGGAGCTGCGGTATCGGATCGCCGGAGGGAGAATGAACTTTGTTTTTTTCATCTGCGTTATGGTGCCAAAGCCAGGCGATGTGAGCAGCCTTGCTCTTTTTCCGGCCAGGGAAATGCCAGAGCCGGCGCTCATTAGCAGCTGTGAGTGCTGGCGACACGACGAGGCTGCTGTTCATTGAGGACACGTTGTCCAGTAGGCGCTTGCTGGTGGATTCGGGAGCCCAGCGGAGTATCCTGCCAGCTTCAGCTGCGGACGGCTTGAGTGGCAGTCACGGCCCCCCGCTGGACGGCGCCAATGGAACTCCGATTCGCACCTTCTGCACCAGGTCAGTGACTGTTTGTTTCAATGGACATGCTTTTAATTGGGATTTTGTAATTGCTTCTGTGTCAATGCCTATACTGGGCGCGGATTTTTTATGTGCTCATAGACTTTTGGTGGATGTGGCGAACCGTCGCTTAATTGACGCGGTGTCATTTGCCACTTACCCCTGCACTCTGGGGGGGGGGGGGGGGGGTGGCGGCTCGCCCTCGCCAACATCCTCGCCACGGGGGACGTGTACCAGCGGCTTCTCGCTGATTTCCCCGCTCTGACTGTGCCCACGTTTTCTGCTATGGTCGCAAAACATGGGGTGGAGCATTATATCCCCACGGTCGGTCCGCCAGTTTTCGCGCGCGCACGCCGCCTTGACGCCGCTAAACTGGCCATCGCTAAAGGGGAGTTTGACACAATGGAGCAGCTCGGCATTGTGCGGCGCTCCAACAGCCCGTGGGCCTCGCCTTTGCATATGGTTCCGAAGGCTGATGGGAAGTGGCGCCCGTGTGGAGATTTCCGGCGCCTCAATAGTGCCACGGATCATGACCGCTACCCTGTCCCGCACATCCAGGACTTTTCTGTTCACCTGGCCGGGACCACCATTTTCTCCAAGGTGGATTTGGTGCGGGGCTACCACCAGGTGCCAGTCCATCCCAGAGACGTGCCCAAGACCGCCGTTATTACCCCGTTTGGACTTTTCGAGTTTTTAAGGATGCCTTTCGGACTCAAGGGGGCAGCGCAGACCTTCCAGCGGTTGATGGACTCTGTGCTGCGAGGGTTGTCATTTTTGTTTGTGTATTTAGACGACATCCTGGTGGCCAGCACATCTGCTGAAGAGCATTGTTTGCACCTCCGACAGCTGTTTCAGCGGCTGAATGAACATGGGCTGATTGTTAACCCAGCCAAGTGTCAGTTCGGCCGGCCAGACATAGACTTCCTGGGCCATCACATCTCTTCACAGGGAGCTGTGCCTCTGCCCACCAAGGTGGAGGCGATCACTGCCTTCCCACGTCCTCGCACCATCAAGCCCCTACAGGAGTTCCTCGGTATGGTCAATTTTTATAACCGATTCATACCAGGAGCGGCTCTCTTGATGCACCCCCTGTACGAGGCACTAAGGGGCAAGAAGGACAATCAGGAGGTGGACTGGTCCCCTGAGAGGGTCCAGGCGTTTGATAGTGCTAAGGCTGCTCTCGCTAACACTACTATGCTGGCACACCCGTACCCGGCCGCTCCAATAGCCCTCACGACCGATGCCTCGGACTATGCTGTGGGGGCGGTGTGTGATCAGTGGGTGGCTGGCGCCTGGCAGCCTCTGGCCTTTTTCAGCAGGACACTGCGGGACAACGAGAGGAAATACAGCACGTTTGACAGGGAGCTGCTGGCCCTTTTCCTCGCCACGCGTCATTTTAGGTTCCTGTTGGAGGGCCGGGAGTTCACCGCTTTCGTGGACCACAAGCCTCTGACCTTTGCCATGGCTAAGACCACGGA
The DNA here is from genome assembly GCF_963971535.1 of Notolepis coatsorum. NCBI lineage: Eukaryota > Metazoa > Chordata > Actinopteri > Aulopiformes > Paralepididae > Notolepis > Notolepis coatsorum. Next base: position 202,223,962 of record NC_140165.1, read on the forward strand.
ACCATGGTCGGCACGGCAGCAGCGCCAACTGTCATTTCGGAATTTACCACGGACCTGCAGCATGTGGCGGGCAAGGACAACCTGGTGGCTGACTGCCTCTCCAGAGTGCGGGTCAACACTGTGCACCTGGGTGTGGACTACGCAGCCATGGCAGTGCACGGACATGGACATCCAGGCATTCAGGACAGCCACGACAGGACTGAGACTGGAGGATGTGGTGTTCCAGGACAGTAAGACCACGCTCCTCTGCGATGTCTCCACAGGCCGACCTCGCCCGATGGTCCCCGCTGGCTGGCGCCGGCGCATTTACGATGCTATACATGCTTTGTCGCACCCGGGGGTGAAGGCATCAGTTAAGCTGGTGGGGGCTAGGTTCGTCTGGCCGGGCCTCAGGAAGGACGTCAAGGGGTGGGCTGCCTCTTGTGTAGCGTGCCAGCGCGCCAAGGTGCATCGGCACACTAAGGCCCCGCTGGGGCCATTTCTCATCCCGGAGAGACGTTTTGATCATGTTAACGTGGACCTGGTGGGCCCGCTGCCCCCCTCCCAGGGGTTCACTCACCTGCTGACCATGGTGGACAGGACCACCAGGTGGCCGGAGGCTGTGCCCCTGTCATCCACTACATCGGCGGACGTGGCTCGGGCGTTCATCTCCACCTGGGTGGCCCGTTTCGGTACCCCTGCGGATCTAACTTCGGACAGAGGGCCCCAGTTCACGTCAGAGTTGTGGAGCGCCGTGGCGGAGAGTTTGGGGGTGAAACTCCACCGCTCGTGTTGGGTCAGCCGCTGAGAGTCCCTGGGGAGTTCCTCCCAGGTGCCACAGCCCCCTGGTCAGCTGTGACTCATCGCTTGGCCATCCGAGACGCCGCCAGCACTTTCGCTCCCATGCCCGCACATCACTGTTTTCCCCTGTCCTACATCCCCAAGGACTTGATGTCAGCCCCGTACGTGTTCATCCGCCGCGATGCCCACCGATCTCCACTCCAGGCTCCATACGATGGGCCCTTCCGGGTCCTGGAAGCGGGACCCAAGAGCTTTATGGTGGACAGAGGGGGGCTTCAGGAGCGGATATCGGTGGACCGTTTGAAGCCTGCACACGTGGACCCGGACGGGCCGGTGGAGCTGGCTCAGCCCCGACGGCGCGGCCGTCCACCCAACCCCACTCCTGCCGCAAGTTTGCGGCCCGTGTCTGCCTCTACCCCGGCAGCAGCCCCGGACTCTCCCCCAGTCCAGCCTCGCCGCCGGCGCGGACGGCCGCCGGCTCGTGCCCTTCCCCCTTCCCCCCTGACTGTTAAGCGCAGTCGTTATGGTCGGGTAGTCAGGCCTCCTACGAGGGGCTGAGTACTTTTTTTTTTTTTTTTTTTTTTTGGTATGGGTTAGGGTTGCAGGGTATGTCTACTCTGGGTGTTCGGGGGGGGCCTGTGTGGTGTCACATTAAGGGAGTCTCTCACGCCAGAGTTGACGCGTCACAGGGGAGGAGATATAGGGGAGTAGTAGGTGTGTGTACGGGGTTGATTCTGTGAATGAATAAAGTAGGAAGTCACTGAAGGACCTGTCACGCGCGTTATTGATTCGCCTCTTCCTTCAACTTCCCAGAGTGTCAAATTTCCCACAGGATAATACAAGTATTTCTATTATATTCTATTCTATTCTATTCACGAGCTCCACGCTGCATTTATTTCTCTGGTCCGCCCATGCATGCGCCGGTCATGAGGGAGAACAACCTCTCTACGAACGCATTCTTGACCAGGATGCTCAGGAAGAATGAAGCCAGCATGGGTCAGGTTGGGGGTCTGGATGTCCTTCAACAGCAGCCCCCCAACTTTTAATCCTTGGTATCAAACGGGGGGGGGGGGGGGGGTAGAACGAGCAAGAGCATTTATGTGTTGTATTGTATTGTATTGTAATTAATCTGTGTATATCTTTAATCTTTAATCTACATCTATTTTAATTTTAAAAACCGGGCTGTCATTATTGTTAGTATTATGTCGGTAATAGCCCTGTGATTTATAGTGGATTTCTACTGTAAATGTTTGTATGTCATGTCAAAAAAATTTATAAAAAAACATTTGTTCACAAAAAAAACAGCAGCCCCCTACTTCACTCCAACAGTCGCCTCCATCCCATCTCCACCACTTCCTTCTGACGTGGAACGATTAAACAAAACTCCTCATAGAGTGCATAACATGCCGTTGATCTTAAGGGCTTCAGCTGTAGCGCACAGGTCAGTGAAGCTGACGTTTATCTTTAGAGACATGACAGAAAGAGCCTTCAGATAATTCTCATTGGAGAAATCGAACCACTTCTCGAGGTAGACGATGGCAGACCTGTAGAACGATGTGAAGTCTGCTCTTGTTTTTGCCGCTCTCGCATCTGGGAAGTGGCGGAGAAGGACACTGGCCTCTGTTCCAAATAAGGAATCCGTGAGCCTTTGCTGGAGTTTCCCACGCAGGGTAGAGAGACAGCTAGCTAGTATGATCGCAGGCAGCCACAGCATGAGTGGAGATGTTGTTGTTGTTGTACACTAAAGGCGCCAATAACAGCTTGGATTATATATAGTACCTGGTGCAAGCTGTTTATTGCCGTGCAACTTCGCACCAGGTACTATATAATGCGCTTGTGCTGGTTAGACTATAGGCTATATGTTACATAACGTTACGCATGTAGTACTTGTGGTGCGTGCATTAGTGCATGTTTGGGGATTAATGAGAGGACAAAAACAATAATGATTAATAATAATAATAATAATAATAATAATAATAATAATAATAATAATAATAATAATAATAATAATAATAATAATAATAATAATAATAATAATAATAATAATAATAATAATAATAATAATAATAATAATAATAATAATAATAATAATAATAATAATAATAATAATAATAATAATAATAATAATAATTATTATTATTATTATTATTATTATTATTATTATTATTATTATTAATTATTATTATAATTATAATTATAATTATAATTATAATTATAATAATTATAATAATTATAATTATAATAATTATAATTATAATTATAATTGTTTATTGAAATGCGGGACACTTATTGAAATGCGGGACATGTTTCTTCTGTTGCGGCATGCGGGACAGAGGGCTGAAATGCGGGACTGTCCCGCCCAAATCGGAACGTTTGGTCACAGGAGACCCGAACACAATATAAGAAGAAATGAGTCTGTCTGAAATTGCCACTGTTAATGAGAAAGACAGCACAGCCAATACTGCTGAGCAATCCTGGACAGAATACACCCAGTTGTCTACTGCTGTAAAAAGCCCCACACAGCAGTGGTGAGAGACAGTACAGCCAACCTTCTGATATTTAGCTGTTTTGCATTTCTGAGGAAACAATTATGTCTGTGTGTTATTATATTTTAACTTTGTTTCAAAGTCAGTTTTAAAAGAAGAATATAATTTACAACAATATAACTGGATTGTAACAAGATTGATTTCAAAGCCTCATGTCAGACAAAGATTAAGTTCCTTGGTGAGTTTGCTGAAGACAAGCGGCATCTTGTGTAATCTAGGCAAAGGAATACTATATCCTGCTTTGTTGCACACAGGGCATTTTCACCTCCCATACCATTTGTTACTTTCCCTGGTCTCAGATCAGGTTCAGCTGAATGTATTTGCAGTATGAGCTTCCAGAGGAGAGCTGGTGCTGCTGGAAGCTTTGTGAGTTTCTATTCTTACCTCCATCTCGAAAGTCATGGAGAAAATAGTCTACGAACAGGTCGAAAAGTACCTGGCGGAAAAAAACCTAATCTACGAATTCCAATCTGTCTTCAGAACGTCCCACTCCACTGACACATGCCTCCTCTATTTGAACAACCACATCAAACAAGAGGTGGACGCTGGCAAATACTGCGGCATGGTCATGCTGGACCTACAAAAGGCCTTCGACACTGTCAATCACTCCATTCTAATGGACAAGCTAAAAGCAATTGGTTTTGATAGCCTATCAGTGAGCTGGATGCAATCCTACCTGGAGGGGAGAGAACAGATGGTAGAGGTAAACGGTACTCTATCCCCCCCCCTCACAGTGAGCTGTGGTGTTCCACAAGGAAGCATACTAGGACCGCTACTCTTCCTAATTTATGCAAATGACATGTCGTCAGCCTGTGACTGCAACTTGTTCCTGTTTGCGGACGACTCAGCCCTGCTGGTCTCTGACAAGAACAAATTGCAGGTTGAAAAAACCCTCAGCACGGAACTAGGCAAAATCTGCATATGGCTCGCTGATAACAAACTATCATTACACATGGGCAAAACAGAGTCCATTCTCTTCGGTTCAAACAACAAACTCAGCAAGACCGACGGATTCTCAGTTACAGTGGGTGACAATATTGTCACAAGGAAAGACGAAATTACCTACCTGGGTTCCATCCTAGAGGCAAATCTTTCCTGTGACAAAATGGCATCCAATGTAATAAAAAAAGTCAACCAACTAACTAGATTCTTGTACCGGATCTCCTCTCTGGTAAACAAGAATACCCTGAAGACTCTGGCAGGAGCACTCATTCAAGGGTACTATGACTATGCGTGCACCTCATGGTACCAAAGCACCTCAAAGGCGCTTAAAACAAAATTACAAACATCACAAAACAAACTGGTCAGACTACTACTTGACCTGAACCCCAGAACCCACCTCACCCCTGCCCACTTTGCCAACCTAGGATGGCTTAGAGTAGACGACAGAGTACAGCAACTTGCAATGGGCCTGGTCTACAAGATACACTATACGACCGGGGTGCCCATGTACATGTCAAAATACTTCCCAAAGGTCAGTGAATACCACAACCACTACACCAGAGGAAGCTCAACAAATCATGTTAAACCCAGATTCGGCTCAAACAAGGGACTAAACACGTTTCGCAATTATGCCACAACAATGTGGAACGCCCTACCCAAAGCTGTAAAGGAATGTGAATCCCTGCCCACATTCAAAACCGCCCTTAAAGAGCACCTACGGGAGGCTGCAATTCGAAACTGGCCACCGTAAATGCCCAAAACCCCCACCACCTCCTAATAGACAGTCTCCTCCCCACCGCATGTATATATTCCCTCCCCGCCGTATGTATATTTCCCTCCCACCCACCCACCCCCTCCTAATGTACAGTCCCCTCCCCATCATATGTATATACTCTGTCAGGATCTAGGGGTAACAGTACTGTATATTTGAATACCGCCTATGTCACAAATGTATCAGTACTAAATACCTATATGTCCCTATGCCATAAATGTCATGTATGTTGTGTATGTCATAAATGTCTATATGAATTGAAAATGGGGGACCCTGATGGAAACAAGACAAACGTCTTTCTCAGGTCTGCATCCCCTTAACAATTGTATGTATTGAGCCGTACTGTATTGTACCCATTCTGCAATCTGTTAAATAAAGTTTTCATTCATTCATTCATTCATTCATTCATTCATTCATTCATTCATTCATTCATTCATTCATTCATTCATTCATTCATTCATTCATTCAGTTTGTATCTGAGCTGAGAGACCTTTCCCCTTAACAACTTTCATTCACTGACAAATCTCAACAAAATTCAAATGTTAGAAGAGTCAGAAGACGGGGGGGGGGGGGGGGGCTGAGGGAGAGACTAAGAGAGAAGGAGACATGAGCATGCACATCATTTGTGATGAACTGCGTCATTGTGCAAGTGCTGTCAAAGTAGCTTTGAGTGGAACTCTCTGCAGAGTCCACCAACACCTCACACAAGTGTCAATGGTTAACAAGTTATGAAAGTGCTTTAAACGACGGGGTAAGCGAAGTGGTGTGATTGTAAAAATCAAGGCTTACCTGGCTTTCTCGTCCGTGATTGATCCCCGCCTCCTCCATGACGGACACTATCTACCTGCTGTCCGATGCTCTCTGCACTCCAGAGGCCGCTGGATTTGCCCCGTTGGACCCGAACTACTGCCGACAAAATTGGGGTTGGCTACTCCCGTCGCCGGCCTCCGGATGCCGCTCGGCCCGTGCCCCTCTTCGCCGACTGCCCTTGCTACCGCTGCTACTCCTTCTCCTGGCTCAATGACACCACCTGGTCCACTGATGTCTAATGCCTCGCCGTGCCCACCGGTACTCTCTGTCCTGCTCGCCCCCCCTGTGCCGGTGTCTGGGCCCCTGCACCGACGTTGCAAGTTGGAGGCCTGCAGAAGCGGCGTTGACCATAAGCTCCTTCGGACGCTGAGACGCGCCACGTCCTCGGCTAGCGTGGAGTTAACCCTCCGCTTCGCTTTGCTAAATACTAGGTTGCTTGCTAACAAAACCGTTCTACTGAATTACTTCTTCACTTCCCGCAAGCTGGACTTTATGCTCCTAGAATGTGTTTTATGCTAAATAGAATGTTAACCCATTCAGTGCCAGCCACGAGTATAGTCGGGTTAACTCGCCATCGCTTGCGTGCCAATCACAAGTATAGTCGGGTTTTAATCGCTATTTCTTTTATTAGCGATATTCATTAATTTTTCATCCATCCAGCCTGACGTTATTGTTGGGAATGGGTCTGAGCTCGCAAAGGGCAAATTGTGGATTATGTGTTTTGGACTATAACGTTGGATCAATGGACGCGATCGATATTTGGAATGGCGATCAGGAATTGGATTAATCTTTTTGCATGACATCAGATGGGAGGTAAGGCCTTTATGTTACGATGTACATCAACCTCCTACCGGTAGGCCTTCTCGTCGTTGTCAGAGATCAGCCCCACCACCACTGTGTCGTCCGCAAACTTCACTATCAAGTTGGAGCTGAACCTAGCCACACAATCATGTGTGTAGAGTGAATACAGCAGGGGGCTCAGGACACAGCCCTGGGGGCTCCCGATACTCAGGGTGATGGTGTTGGATATCTGACCCCCCACCCTGACCGCCTGGGGCCTTTTACTCAGAAAGTCCAGTATCCAGGCGCTCAGAGCGGAGCTCAGACCCAGCTCAATCAGCTTGTCCACCAGTCTGGTAGGGACTATGGTGTTGAACGCTGAGCTATAGTCAATGAACAACAGTCTCACATAGCCCCTCTTCTGGCTGTCTAGAGAGAGAGGTGTTGTTGTGTGAGAGAGGGTGTTGTGAAGTACATGAGAGACTGCATCATCAGTGGACCTGTTGCAGAGGGTCCATATCACTGGGGAGGGAGGCACAAATGTAATCCTTAACCATCCTCTCAAAACATTTCATGACCACAGAGTGCCACCGGTCTGTAGTCATTTAGACCTGCTGGAGAGGACACTGGGGCTAGCTGGTTAGCACAGGACTTAAGTATACGTCCTGTTATCCCATCTGGGCCAGCTGCCTTTCTGGTGTTCACCCGCATAAATGCTCTTCTCACACTGTGTTCCGTCAATGAGAGTGCCCCCCCCCCGCGGATGCCCCCTCCACGACGGCCAGCATGTCAGTGACGTTGTTAGCCGGTGAGCTAGCGTTGCCGCTGTTTGCACCAAACCGTGCATAAAATGAGAGCGAGAGAGGCGTCGGCACTCCCGATTGAGGAGTAATAAACAAGGAGCTTATCACAGACTTTGCTGACTTTCTCGCTGGGATCATGGTGAAATATGACCATGTTTTAATCTGCAGTGATTTTAATGTTCATGTTTGCTGTCCGTCGCTACCCCTATCCCGGGACTTTTTGAATCTTATTGATTCTTTTAATTTCACACAATCAGTCCCTGGACCAACACATGAAAAAGGTCATACGTTAGAACTTGTGTTATCGTTTGGTGTATCTGTCTCTATAACAGACATCTGTGCTGCAGGTATTTCTGACCATTCACCTGTTGTGTTTACCTTAATAGCCCGGTGCCCACGTAAAAATGACCATGCCCCTGCGCGCCACTCGCGGACGATAAACCCTTTGACTGCTGTACTTTTTTCTGATGCTTTTAATGGCTCCCCACTTCACGCTTTGGAAGCAAACTGTGTTTTTAATATAGATGATTTAATTTCAATGTTTGACTCGACTTGTACAAACATTTTAGACTCTGTTGCACCTCTCAGGTCCAAACGCAGCAAAACACTCCAAACACCATGGCTAAATGACTCCACTCGCACTCTCAGACGCACATGTAGGCGTGGGAGAGAAAGTGGAATAAGGATAAGCTCCACGTCTCCCTCGAAATCCTATGTGACTGCTTGTCTGCATATCAAAATGCTGTCAAAACAGCTAAAAGCGAATACATTTCTAATTTGGTCTCTACTAATTGCCACAAGCCCCAGATTATTTTCAAAATTCTTAACTCCCTCATTAACCCCCGTTATGTCTCCCCAGTTGTGCCATCATCTGCTCTCTGTGAACGTTTTCTAAACTTTTTTATTGATAAAATCTCTGCTCTCAGACCAGTTCTTACCACACCCTTCCCAGCCCCCCCCCTCCCCAACACTCCCTGCCTACTGTTTTGGAGCAGTTCGAGCCCATCTCTCCCTCCTGTCTCTTTGACATAATTAAGCACTTGCTGCCCCTCAGATAGCCTTCTCTCTCGCCTTCTAAAAGAAGTGCTTGATTCGGTCTTGCCCACTATTTTATTGTTGGTAAATTCCTCTCTCAGCTCTGGCTGTGTCCCAACCGCTTTTAAACATGCTGTGGTACAACCCCTGATAAAAAAAGAAAAACATTGATCCCTCTATTCTATCAAACTTCAGGCCCATTTCCCAACTACAGTACCTGTCCTGTCAAAAGTCCTGGAGCGAGCAGTTTACCTCCAGTTACAACTGTTTTTAGATGTACATAAAATCCACGAAAAGTTTCAGTCTGGCTTTAAACCGCGCCATAGAACCGAAACAGCCCTCCTGAGAGTTCAAAATGATCTCATTTTAGCTGCCGATTCTGGAAATCCCACCATTCTCGTGCTTTTAGACCTCACAGCCGCATTCGACACTATAGACCACACTGTCCTACTATCACGGCTGGAAAAATATGTTGGCATCACAGGCGTCGCCCTAAGCTGGTTTAAGTCCTACCTGACTGGCCGGAGCTTCTCAGTCCAGCTTGGAGAATTCTTCTCTTCAGCGGCCCCTCTTACCTGTGGTGTGCCCCAGGGGTCGATACTGGGCCCCATCCTTTGTTTATTATACATGTTGCCCTTAGGCTCAATCATTGCAAAGCACAACATGTCCTTCCATTGCTTTGCCGACGATGTGCAGATCTATTTACATCTACAAGCAAAAGGCAAGGTTACAATACAGCCACTGTTAATTTGCCTGGCTGACATAAAACTATGGATGAGTGCAAACTTTCTTAACTTAAATGAGCGCAAAACAGAGAAAATCGTATTTAGTAATGACTCGGTTGACCCTACTGCCAATGCCCTAGGCCCTCTGGGCTCAAATATCCGCTTCTCTGTCAGAAACCTTGGTGTAATCTTTGACAGACATTTTTAATTTGATAAACAGGTTAGCTCGGTGGTTAAAACTGGCCAAGACCAAACCATACCTCTCTCAGAAGGATCTGGAGAGGGTGATCCATGCCTTTATCTTGACCCGGCTTTGACCAGTTGCTGCTACGTCGCCTGCAACTGGTACAAAATGCGGCTGCCCGTCTGCTTTCCGGTACCAGGAAACGTGACCACATCACACCAGTTCTGGCTTCTCTCCACTGGCTCCCTTTCCGTTTTCCGTAATGATTTTAAACGTTTACTGACTGTTATTAAAGCACTACACGGGCTGGCTCCACTGTACCTAGCTGAGCTCCTGCATCACCACACCCCATCCAGAGCCCTAATGTCTGCTGATCAGCTGCTGCTGGAGGTGCCTAGGACCAGGCTTAAAACTAGGGGAGATAGAGCCTTTGCTGCTGCTGCCCCCCGGCTCTGGAACAGCCTCCCCCCACATAAGATCTGCCCAAATCCTAGAGGTTTTTAAATCCTTGCTCAAAACACACCTCTTCTCCCTGGCCTTTGACCAGAGCTAGCCTAGCATTTACACATGACGTCCGCTGTCACTCTGGACTTTGTATCCAATGTTCCTGTCTTTTTATATTGCACTTTGCCCTTGTTTTCTTATATGTACTGTACTTTACCTTTTTTTGTAATTTTAGTGTATTTGATTGCATTGTATGTGTTTTTATCATGTTGTGAAGCACTTTGGTTTGGCTGTTAGTCATTTGTAAATGTGCTATATAAATAAAACTGACTTGACTTGAAATAGGGTGTGGCTAAATTATAGGGGTGGGACTATCCTACACCAATGAGAAACTACTCTACTAGGTCCAATGACGTCTCCTGCAAGTCTCTATGACAAACATAATAATAATTCTATTATTATTATTAAACTTAATAATAATAGTGTGGTAATATTGACCTTGAATTATATAACTAATATGAGTAAATAATTAGAAAACCATAATATTATGTACCTTATGTACCAGGTGTACCTTTCAACAGCAGAATGGATTTTCAGTGCTAAAGTAAGGAGCTGATACTGGTGTTACAGAGACAGCTAAGTTGAACAACAGGGCAGACCAGCTTAGACTTGTTGACAGTTGCATCAGATAACAGCAACACTAGAACAAAGGAACTGAAAAGTCACACCCAAATGTTAGCAGATGTCAGCACCGACAGCAGAGACCAGATAACTGGCTCTGATAAGTATAAGACAGGACTAAAGATCATTAATCAATAAAGACATGGTTCAAAGTTAAATGAAAAAGCATGATACTTGATTGGCTTTGATTGGATTGACAACTCTATAAAGAAATCAATAAAAACATCTATATAGATATTTAGAATTAAGAATCCTGGTATAGTTATCACAGTTATATGATCTGGTCAATAATGGTACACGAAGGAATGTTGATTCATTCAGGGGAGACATAAGCAGCCAAGGAGGGGGGTCATCAAAAGTGCCCTCCTCTGTACTCATCAAAAGACCACACCGACGGGGGCCATCGGCGGCCCCCCTCTGTTTACTGAAGGAAGACCCACACAGGAGATTGAGGAGGGGGGGGAGGCAGCCAGCCCCCACAGAGGAAACCAGGGGGAGGGGTGGACCGCCCTTCCAGAAGAACCAACGACCAAACGTATTATTAAAATGTGCTACTATTGGTGGGAAATTATAGTATTTAAGAGCAAAACAGTGTTAGTTCAGGAGCCCAGACCACCCCCAGGTATGTGGCTCCCCGCTCCCAACCCAGAGAAATGCTGTTGGCTGATTTTCATGTAAGTAAGCTTGATGGTCCCAATGGTTGGTTAGAATAGAATGTAAAGGTACTTATCTTAGAAACCAGGCTTACTCATATGAAAAGGGGCTTACAGTAGATTCTCTATTTTCATTGATGTTAACAATGACTGTTGTATGTACATGTTGGGGTTTTGAGATGCAAACCTTGTTGATCCTTTGTACAAAACAGACATGTTAAATGTATTCTGATAATCCTTGTATGTGAAAAGCAACCTTTTTATTCACTCTGGGCCGCCGAGACAAATAAATCCATGAGTTTGAATTCGAACTCTCCTGTCTGGACTGCACGTTTATTCCTTGCTGGCTATATTGGAAGTCAGATGAGGAGACCAAATTCTATCACTTATGACCCTTCCTTCCTCCTTCCAGATAGCGGTCTCATTGTACTGTACAATAACCGTAGATATTGATAGGATTATACGATAATAGTAAATATGATTTACATAGCTATGGGGCAGTGGTGAGACAAACAGCAGATAAACATAACACATACGGATGGATTGGGGCGCTAAGAGAAGGCAGTGGAGAAGAGATGGGTAGATTAAGACTGGGGTGAAGTGGTGCCAGGATTTTGTGTGACTTAGGGCTTGCGTCCATCTACCGCATTTTTCCAGCTGAAAAAACGCTGGCAGAGCGCTGGATAGTGCTGGGATGAAGCGCTTGCGGCGAGAAAAAAGTTCAGACGTTTTCAACTTTAAACGCAGGGTCCGGCCGCACAAAAAAGCTGAAATGCACTGAAAAAAGAAGCCGACTGCAGCGCATTTCCTATAGGCGGCCGCACACGGCCGCATACGCTCCCTCCTCATTGGGAACAATTGAAAAAAGACGCTTGCGCCCAGAAAAATGCGGTAGATGGACGCAAGCCCTTAGAAGTCAGGTGGATGCGTGCAGGACCAGTTGGTGTCTAATGTTAGCTAGCACTGACGCTGTAGAGGAGTGAGTTGCAGTAGTCAAGACAGGATAAGATGAAGGCATGGATCAATGTTTCAGCAGGGCATGCAAGAGAAGGCCTGATATTTGCAATAGGTGGTAGAAAGAGGACTTGCCAGTTTGGCAGTTATGGGGCTTGAGGGAGAGGGTGGGATCAAAGATCATGCCATGGTTGCGTGCCTGGGAGGAAGGAGAGACAGTGGTGCAGTCAATGGTGAGTGTGGGGTTGTTGATACTGCTGAGGGGGCACGTGGAGTGGGTGAGGAGGAGTTCAGTTATGTTACTGTTGAGTTTATGGAAATTGTATTGCAGATAAGCAGGAGTAAATGTGAGAGAGGGGTGGGTTGTGGGTGGATTTGGTGCTGAGGTATAGCAGTGGAAGTCCAAGAAGTGGAAGTGGCATGGCAGAGAATCTGACCAAGCGGGAGAATGTAGATGATGAAAAGGACTCAGCCGATTACAGAACCTTATGGAACACCTAGTGTGGATGTGACAGAGGAGTGGTTGTGATGTGAAATTAAGTGTAAAAGGGGCGTGGTTAAATTATAGGGGGTGGGGCTAAACTTCCCCCATGATGCTTCCCACAAGTATCTACAACAAACGGTTCATGAGTTATGAAAGGGGGCATGGAAAAATGGTGTGTGTCATTGTCCCACGATCAAGCTTTCCACACGGATGTCATCTGAATCTGTTTCGAAGTTATGTGCCTTTGTGTTATAGGCCACTCACACTGCCATGCCCCTTTTGGCATAAACAGTTAAGAAGCTGTCCTTTGGGGCATGACCAAGCTTTCCACAAAATCCTGTGAAAGTCTGCAAATCCGTTTGGAAGTTATGCCCCCCTTTTTTATGTCACTCCTACTGACATGCCCCCTTTTAGCCAATTTCCATGGACACACAAACCCACCTTCATACACACACTATTGACCTCCATGCTAAATTCCAGCCTCCTAGGGCAAAAACTGTGGCCGCTAGAGAGTGAGGAAACCTTTGTGGATCGACCGACAGACCGCGAGAAGGAGCTTCTGGTTGCAGCTAAATCCAAACAAGCTGAAAGATGGACACAGTGAGGTGCAGCTAGGTAGTTTCACAAACAAGCTGAAAGATGGACACAGTGATAAGTGCAGCTAGGTAGTTTCACAAATAAGCTGAAAGATGGACACAGTGATAAGTGCAGCTAGGTAGTTTCACAAAAAAGCTGAAAGATGGACACAGTGATAAGTGCAGCTAGGTAGTTTCATGAACAAGCTGAAAGATGGACACAGTGCAGTGCAGCTAAGTAGTTTCACGAACAAGCTGAAAGATGGACACAGTGCAGTGCAGCTAGGTAGTTTCATGAACAAGCTGAAAGATGGACACAGTGCAGTGCAGCTAAGTAGTTTCACGAACAAGCTGAACGATGGACACAGTGATAAGTGCAGCTAGGTAGTTTCACAAACAAGCTGAAAGATGGACACAGTGATAAGTGCAGCTAGGTAGTTTCACAAACAGATGAAGAGGAGACTAAAATAAATAACTAAGTGTGTTGTTGCCTACAGTCTTTGTGATAGGGATGAATGGTTTGGACATATTATTCAATTGTGATTATTCTGGCTGATATTGCAATTGCTATATTATTTATAATATTAGAGATAATGATAATTATTCATTGGTCATTATTCAATTTGAAAAACATTACAATTAAATTAAAAACATTTAGCTGGGATCTGTATGATTTGCAGGCTGGGACATTCCAGCACCACAATACTTAAAATAGAATGGTATGTTGCCACATTTAGCTTCAAATATTGCAGTCATTGCGCTAGGCCAGGGGTGGCCAACCAGTCAGAGACTAAGAGCCACAAAAAAATGACTGTGGTACCACAAAGAGCCACACCATATACCAGCGTTTCTCAACCTTTTTTTTCAGTCACGGCACCCTTCATGTGTTTATAGGTCTCACCCTCTGGCCTCTGAAGTTGCTAATGTCTTTTTTATTTGGGCCTCACAGGGTTAAAAGTACCCTGTGAGACCCACGGTTGCAAAATTACAAAATCACTTTTAGCCATTTAAAAAAATAATGTTTATTTAAAAAATGTTAAAGGGGAACTATTTTACTATTTCTTTCACTATTTGGGCACTTTTACACAATTCCTGTGAGTCTATGGAACACCTAGGTTTTTTTCAAAAAAAATGCATTGTTTTGTATTTCTAATCAAGTACTAAAAACCGCATTTTTCTACCTCAAGATCTTAAGCCGTTTTGAGGCTGGGCTCCAACCACTGTGTGGCCTGGTGCCAACTGCCACATCAACTGCCACATTATTATGCAGCTGAGAAATCTCTGACATCACAGATATGCACATTTTCAGATGACTCAGTTCAGTGAGGGTGAATATTATGAGAGGAGAATTGGAAGAATTCGCCAATATGAGAATTAGAGACATATATCCTATTAATATAAGTCCACATAGCTAAGAAACAATGGTAAACACTGAAAAAAGCCATTTATAAGATAGTTCCCCTTTAAGCACATGTATAGTCAATTGGTCCTGTTGTTCAGCCTCACAATGCTATTTGATAGTAAATGTGTTTATATGTCCCACCCTCTGGCCTCTGAAGTTGCTAATTTCTTTTTAATTTGGGCCTCACAGGGTTAACCTCTTAAGCCAGAGATATACAGTAAAAGTGTATATTTTCAGCATTATGTTTGTTTACCAATTATTTTAACTGTTATTAGTGAAATATAAGATTATAGAAATCTCAGGGCATTGAGTCGGAAACCGGCGCATATTGACAGGAGGAAGTGGCACAGCCTAAAGTGAGTGTAGTCTTTTGAAGGAAGAGACTCAGGGCTTTCAAATTTCAAAAAACGACCCTACCCAGCTCACACCAGCCCCTGTCAATCATCTGACTTCTGGATTTACTTTTTAATTTCTCTTATTTTTTGGGATTATCTCCCACAAACCTGAACGTTATTGCCATAAAACAGAACGCAGTTAGTTTCTCTACCTTTCTGTGAACGTCTTGCAAAAAACGGTGTTGCAATATGATGAAAAATGGTGGAGAAATTTACATTATAAAAAAGATGGCAGAATTCAGTACTGTATCTACAAAACCTTCTGTTTAATCATCTTCCCTTTATTCTTTTGCTTATATTTTTCAGGTCTGGTCAATTTTAGCATGGTGTTATTTACAGTCAAAGATATTTTTTTTTTAAATAGAATTGATATTCTCCTTTGGTTCATTACAATTTACTCAAGCCTAGTAACAGACACACTATTTCTGACACTGATCCATATATGTCCCTAGATTCAGATACCAGGAACATGCAAATGGACCATTTAAAAAAAAATTGTAAATGTTTATTCTACGTCTTTATGGAATGAGTGACATAAAAAAAAAAAAGTAAAAAAAAAAAAAAGGTAAAAAAAAAGTAAAAAAAAAAAAAAAATTATTTTTTTATTTTTTTTTATGGATGGAAGAGCCGCACATTGACGGGCAAAGAGCCGCATGCGGCTCGCGAGCCGCGGGTTGGCCACCCCTGCGCTAGGCCATAATGATTTCAATGACATTTTTGATGAATTGTTAAGCCCTACTTTGTGCCATTTCTTTCCTTGTATCCACTCATCCCTATTTCAACCCTTGGTCAGAGGAGAGCTTCCCTGCTCTGCTCATATTCACCACAGTCACTACAGTGAAGGGAAACAGCAGAACCAAGTACCTCCTCTTTCCTAAGGGATTCCAGTGCCTTCTCTGCCACTGTGCGCATCCTGCTGACATACTGTTTGCAGGCGGTCAGTATTGAGGCTCTTACATGACAGTAAAGGGGAACTCTTTACACACAACCCAAGAGTTTGCAGGTGTTACTGAGATCCTGTCCGCATACTATGGATAATTTTGTTAATGCATCCCCCCCCCCCCTGTTTTCAGAAATAGTGTTTTAGATCAAGCGTCATTGTCAAACACCAGCACATTAGGAGCATTGGTATTGAGCTTATGCTGCGTTCACATGGATGCAGGCAAACTGGATGTAATTTTAGTGGATGACAGCAGGTACATTTAAGTGAAAATACCAGGAAATATATGATTTTATGCAATATTATTGAACTAGCATTAGCATGCAGCCAGATAGCTTTTAACTGACCACACAGAGAGGGAATTGGTATCTATAGAATAGAATAGAAATACTTGTATTATCCCGTGGGATATTTGACACTGCAAATCGCTCAACATTTAAACATTTAGACAGAACAGGTCACGAATAAGAATAATAAAACAAATCAAATCAAGTTGCCTAAGATAAGAGTAGAGTCAAATAGAATAAAAATGGAATAAAATATACAGTAAATAAATACAGTAAAAATATACTGAGGTCTAGGTGTAATATTGCAGGGGTTCCCAAAGCCGCCGCGGAGGGGTCGCCAGATGATTAAACAAATATATATACAGATGTGGGACTGGAAAACGAGGCGTCTACCGCCGGTAGCAAGCTAGATGACGCTAGATGACGTCTTTTTAAGCTGCTCTGCCTGGTTCAACCAGTAGGGGGAGTCGAGTTACACGGTGGAGAGTGGGAGCTATTCTACAATCTGTGTGTGTGTGTGTGTGCATGCGACACTAGTCTTGGACATATTATTTTGCAATGTAATGCTTTTCTGTAGATTATTTGACTGTCATTGGTACAGTAATGGTGTGGTATTTTCGATTAACGTGCGTTTTTTATGGATAATCATCTAGATACTCAGATACAGTGCAGTATTATTCTTTACGAGACAACCTATACGTGCTGTCACCGAAGACCCGCCCTACTCTGCCTCTGATTCGCAGAATGTGGCTCTAGTTAGGCTCTGGTTGGGGGAAATGTAACTGGCCCGTCGATTATTGTGACCAGGCTGTCCTGTGGATTTCAGCTGTCGCTGTACTGAATTTACTGGTAAGCTAACTTCGGTTTAACGTTAGTTTGTTTACTACAGTTATGTAGTCAACTAAGGTAACGTTACAGTAGCAACTGCTCAAATAAAGCTGTATCCACATATATCCATATATCAATTTTTTTTTGTGTGCAGTCAGGCCACTGAACTTAGAAGCAGGACAGGACAGTGTTTCTAGTTGCAGCAGTGCAATAGTTAGATAACCCAGGTGGGGAACAACCAGGAGATCACTGCAACTCACACAAGTTGGAAAACTATCTCTCTCTCTCTCTCTCTCTCTCTCTCTCTCTCTCTCTCTCTCTCTCTCTCTCTCTCTCTCTCTCTCTCTCTCTCTCTCTCTCTCTCTCTCTCTCTCTCTCTCTCTCTCTCTCTCTCTCTCTCTCTCTCTCTCTCTCTCTCTCTCTCTCTCTCTCTCTCTCTCTCTCTCTCTCTCTCTCTCTCTCTCTCTCTCTCTCTCTCTCTCTCTCTCTCTCTCTCTCTCTCTCTCTCTCTCTCTCTCTCTCTCTCTCTCTCTCTCTCTCTCTCTCTCTCTCTCTCGCTTGCTCTCACACACACACACAAAAGGAGCCGCATGTGATTGGTGGAGGCGGGACCCTTACAAAAAACTGTTGTTGCTAATCATTGACACATGCTAGCCTGTAATAACCCCCCCCAGAAAATCTACTTTGCATTTGATATATTGCAAATATATGCCATTACACACACTGCATTTAAAGGGTTAGAATTATAAAATTAATATGTGGTGTTATGATCAGGGCTGAAGTTGAATAAAATATTGTATTATTTTCAATCTGACATAAAAAAACTGAAAATCCATCAAAATCAGTGTTGTTGCTAATCATACATATGCTAGCCTGTTTTTTAACAATAATTTGTGATGCCATCACAAACACTGGCATTTAAAGGGTACAAATAAAAAAAATCCTGCACCAGATGCAGGAAATTAAGTCTTTGTAACAAGAAATGTCCTGGTGGGGGACCCCCAGACCCCCTGCTTAAAAAGTGGCCTGACTGGGGCTATATTTTGCACTATATTTCCTGGCCTGAATGATTTCTCCAGTCCGGCCCTGGTTAAAAGCCTCCAATGCTTATTAGTGTGTGTGCGTTTGAACGTGTGCATGTTTCAACCATACATTTCCATTTGTAAAAAAAAATATATATTTTTAATTAAATTTTTTTTTTAAATGTTTACCCTCCTATAATAGTGGGGGTCGCGGCTCTCTGACCCCGTTATTTTTGGGTCGCGCCTGAAAAGTTTGGGAACCCTGTAATATTGCACAGTGCTGTTTCAAACTAAGTCCAGGAAGATGGTAACTCAACCATCTTCAGCAGTAACAGCAACAGTTGCAGTAGACACACTGGCACCTTCAGTAATAACAGGTTCCCTTGCTTGTCTTTT
Organism: Notolepis coatsorum; assembly: GCF_963971535.1. NCBI lineage: Eukaryota > Metazoa > Chordata > Actinopteri > Aulopiformes > Paralepididae > Notolepis > Notolepis coatsorum. The sequence goes on from NC_140165.1 coordinate 202,242,400, forward strand.
ATTTTCCAATAGCTAATTGTACTGCTTTTCCTGCTGTCACTCATTCCTCACCTTTCCAGCTTGTTGTCTCTGTCTGCATGTTCTCTCTCTCTCCGTGTTCTCTTCTCTCTCTCTCGTCTCCCTCCCGCCTCCTGTTCATGTGCTCACTATGCTGTGTGTGTCTGTAACCCCTACCCTCCCCCCTTCTGCTCAGCATGGACACACAGACGCCACCACACATAATTATTACCAATCACGTGTGAAGAAAATCAGGAGCCGCTCCCGTCGGTCGTTCACTTCAAAGAGCCGGCTCTAAGAGCCGCTAGTTCGCGACCGACACATCACTATTCACTGCATACTGTGTCAATAATGGTATAGTAAGATATAATCCAAAACTCTGCCACTCATGAGCAGTGATGGAATAACGGTGTTATAAATAACGGCGTTACTAACAGCGTTAGTTTTTTCAGTAACGAGTAATCTAACGGATTACCTCTTCCCAATCTTAATAACGCCGTTACTGTTACTGCCAAAAAATGCGGCGCGTTACTATGATTGAAGCTGTTTTTTTCATCAGACAGATCTCTGCGCCGAGAGGCATACTGTTCTTCCTTGGTTAGTGGGCAGTGCACGATTGGCTGAGGTTGAGTAAAATGTCATGGTAAGCCAATCAGAGGTAGAGGTGGGCGGGTGTTCGAAAGCCACTAGAGTCTGACACACAGCGACAACACAAGCGACTCAGTCAACGTGAGACCGCGGGTCCGTGTACGTTTTGATAGTTTGTTTGGCGAGCACAAATAATCCAAAACGAATCCAACAAACAACACAAGCGAGCAGTCAACGACAGACCGCGGGTCCATGAGCGTTTTTTGTTCACTCTTGTGTTAGTTGTGTTGCAGCGCAGGGCACTGCAGTAGTGGAGGCTCTACTCTGCTGACATAGTAGTTGGGTCAAGAACCAACATTCTGTGACCATTCTCTGGCTAAGATGTTTTGATGATTGATTTGACTTCTATGGACCTTTTATAAAATATTTAGCCCCCGTGTCCCTCCGAAAAATCCCGGCATTTTTTGTCAGATGGCCAAATCGAAAATATCTGCTGACGCCATCTTGAAAAATTTACTTTTGATCCAGAGCACCTAGAATCATGTATGAATACACTTTTTTGTGTAAGTCAACCATGACGATTCCAATTCTGACATTAGTTTGACTCTATGACATCAATTTAACCCAGAAATCCAAGATGGCCACCATCCAGTAGAGCAAAAATGTAGAAAGAGACAGCAGAGCGAACATGTTACTTTTGAATGGGAAAGTAAGATTTGGTGTTTGGGCAGGGCTTCAGACTAACAACTTTCCCAATAGCTAGCTAGCTAGCAACAACAACAACTAGTTAGCTAATATAGTCATTGTAGCCCTGTGTTTGGGGTTTGTTAACCCTTGTGTTGTGTTCGAAAGCTGTTTCTTTCAGGAGTTATTTTGATGATGTTCTGAGCTTGTGCTTAGCCTTCTGTTTCAAAAGGTATCTTGGACCACGCCATCTCGCCATTCCTTGACATGAAGAACTCCCGTTGACCTCGCTCATCCAGGCCTTCTTCTTCAATAGACTGTGAGTGTGTGTGTGTGTGTGCACATACGTGCGTGTGCACATGTGTGTGTGCGTACGTGCGTGCATGCGTGCACTATCCCTTCATACAATGGGTTTCACGCTGGCTTGAATATGGAGCAGAGGAAGAGCAAGGCTTATACATCTTACAATAAACCGCCCAACAAGTCAGTTGTGAATGACATCATGGAGAAGCTGTCTACCATCATCGCAACTAAGCACATGCCCTTCGCCTTCTTAGTGGGAGATCATCCTGTGTACGTCCTCATCACTCTGCTCAAGGCCGAGAACCCAAACAAGTACCATGACATTGTACCCTTTCTTGGTCCCTTCCATACACAGTGTGTGATGATGAGCGCTATCTACAAGCGCTACAAGGGGAGTGAGCTAGGAGATGTACTTGTGGCAGGAGGAGTTATTGCAGAGGGCTCGGTCGACCGTGCACTGAAAGGCAAGCATTACAAGAGGGGGCTGCGTTGCTTGAGGCTCATCTATGAGGCACTCATGAGTCAGCTGGTAAAGGGGAGGCTCATGCCCAACCTGGCTGATGAGACAAGGGAGAACCTTGAGATTCTGAGAGATATGAGTCTCTCCCAAGAACCCCGTGCAGCTGCACATGCGGCACTGGAGGATGATACTGACCTCGAGAGCCTCATCACCAATTTATTCACCCAGGTGGAGGCCAGTGACATGGCGGACTACTGGAGGGACTTCCTGTCTATGACGGATGCACTCATGCAGAATGTGCATGCAGTACATATCTGCAACTTGGATGAGTATGTCAGCTCTCTGCGTGCCATGCTGCCATGGATGGTAGTGTACGACAACAATAGGTATGGAAGGTGGCTGCCTGACTTCTGGGCAATGCTGACAGCTCTCCCTGCTGATCAGGTCGCCTTCCTTCGTACTGACTTCACTCAGTCCATCACAGGCAACCCCTACTCCAACATGGCCTGGGACATGTGGATCGAGTGTACAATGAACAAGGGCAGCAAAATGAAGTCTGGCTGGCTCTCCATCCTCCAGAATGAGAAACATCTGCTGGTGCACTTCAGAAATGTGAACAATTTGGCCAAGATCCGGGTGGCTCACAATGCCCTGGCCACACACAAAAAAGCCAAGAGGAAGCACATAGAATGTGGTCCGAAAAGGATGAGAGAAGATGAGCAGCGTGTGCAGGACCTGGTCACATGCATGCATGAGTTTGATTCCTTCCCATTTGATCCAGCCTCACCCACCCTCCGCACCCTACAGTCAGCCATGCCTGCCTCTGATGAACTCATCGCGGTCTTCAACTCAGCCTATGTTGTGGGAGAGGAGAAGTTGACCAGCTTCTTGCAAGACCGAGTGTTCAGTAAGAAAACCTCCCTCCATGCACCTGTCCCTCTGAGCAAACGCTTGACATTTGCCAAGCAGCCCTGCATGGAGAAGCCCAGGGAGGAACTCAAAGCAAGAGCTGCTGAGATGGAGCGGAGTGCTCTCAAGGCAGTGATCAACCTGGTTGAGGTCAGTCAACTTGTGAATCTCTCAGAGTTGCTGGAACATCGTGTTGTCGAGGAATGTGTGGCCTTATTCAACTCCAATGGCACATATAGGAAGACACAGAAGAGCAAGCTCATTCAGAAGCTCTCTCTCCAATCTGTAGATCTGCAGGACCCTACACCGCTCTTGTCGACATGGGCATGATCTGGAGGATGGCAACCCCATCAGCAGAAGATCGGCAGACACAAGATGGCACCCCATACAAGTGGTTGGACTATGTCCACAAGGTATCATCCATCATCCTTGCCCGCCATGGTGATGCTGACCGTATTTTCTGTGTAAATGACCCGTACGACGTAGCATACTCAACTAAAGATGATGAGCGAGATCTGCGGGTACAAGGTAAGGTACATGTCCCCAACACCTACATGAAGCTGGGCGACCCCTTCCCCTCTGCCAGAGAGTTCAAAACACTGCTGTGTAGCGTCAGCAACAAGGAGCGGCTAAAAAAAGTAATATGCAGCTATCTGACTGACCTTGTTGCACAGGGTGTAGATACAGAGATTGTCTACTCTGTTGGCTCCCACTGCACCAACTTGTCAACCCAGCAACCAATGCAGAACTACAGCTTTGACCAGTCTGAGGCTGACACCATCCTCTTCTCTGCTTACACAGTTCTACGTGAGTCAGGCTACAGTGGCCCTGTGGTCATTGATGCAGCCGACACCGATGCCTATGTCATGGCAGCGGTCATCTCTCAACAGCTGCCCGGTATGCTCTGCATCAAGAGAAAGCAGAACACGGTCTTCTGCCGTGGCCTGGTTACTGAGGAGATGGCAGATTGTATTGTGCAGCTACACTGTGATGCCAATTCAGGCTTCTATGACAAGGGTAAGTCGTCGGTGTATGACAAGGTGGCAAAGAGCCCTATGGCACGACGGCTGCTCTCGCGGTGTGGAGATAGCCTTGACCTTGAGGAGGAGGTGCTAGAGGAGCTGTTCGAGTTCACACAACATGTTATTTATGGCGACAAGAAGAGTAGCACCATGGCTGAGGCCCGTGCCACAAAGTGGAGGAGAATGAAGAACAAATCATTCATCCATCTCCCTCCAGATGCAGATAGCCTACGCCAACACTGCCTCCGTGCCAACTACTTGGCATATCTAGTGCGCCACCCCTCCCTGAAGCGACACCCTTCGCCACTCGGACATGGCTGGGAGCTGGTGGGTGGTCGCTGTCGCCCTGTCCGCCACACACGACCTGCTCTCCCAACACATCTACCTGCACCAGGGCTAGCTGAATTAAGTGAGGAAGAGGAGAGTGAGGAGGATGATGATGAGAAGGGAGATGATGATGTATGGAGGAGGAGGGGTGATTCATTGGAATCTGATGATTCAAAATCTAGTGAGGCAGAATGCTCTGATTCGGACTGATCATGACATGTTTAAAGTGGTTTCATTGTTGGGGCGCTCCAGTAGCACACCACATAGCGTGCTGAGTTCGTTTCCCAGTCCCGGCGACCATTTGCTGCATGTCTTCCCTACCTCTCCTCCCGTTCTCCCTCTCTCCCTCTATCGGTCCTGCGTGGCCAGAAAAAGCTGAAAATGCTATAAAGTTAAAAAAAAAATTAAGTAAAAAAAAAGAAGAAGAAAAAGTGGTTTCATTGTTAATCTGTTCAAGTTACAGCTATTTAAGAGAGCGTATTTTGAAGTATAATTAGTTATCTTATCATACTGTACATTCATCAATTATTTTGCTGAGATCCTTATGAAGGTAGTTTGTTTAAAGTACAGCAGTACCATGGTAAAATTGGTTTTGACATTAAAAGTTACATTTTCGCTCTACTATATGGTGGCCATCTTGGATTTCTGGGTCAAATTGATGTCATAGAGTCAAACTGATGTCAGAATTGGAATCGTCATGGTTGACTTACACAAAAAAGTGTATTCATACATGATTCTAGGTGCTCTGGATCAAAAGTTAATTTTTCAAGATGGCGTCAGCAGGTATTTTGGATTTGGCCATCTGACAAAAAATGCCGGGATTTTTCGGAGGGACACGGGGGCTAAATATTTTATAAAAGGTCCATAGAAGTCAAATCAATCATCAAAACATCTTAGCCAGAGAATGGTCACAGAATGTTGGTTCTTGACCCAACTATAGTGCTGCACTTCCTGGTTTAATAGCACAGTCTTCAGGTGCTCAGAGATATATATATATATCTGTATGTCATGCATGTCTTAAATGTCATGATTAGATTTGTTTAGATGATTAGATTAGATTCTTATATCTGTATGTTGTGTATGTCATAAATGTCATGAATTGAAAATGGGGGACCCTGATGTAAACAACACAAAAGCCTTTCTCTGGTCTGCATCCCCTTAACAATTGTGTGTATTGAGCTGTACTGTACCCATTCTGCAATCTGTTAATTAAAATGTTCAATCAATCAGTATATATTTGTTATTTATTTTTGGTATAGTGCTTAACAAGCATAATTTAATGTTGCCCAGTTGTGGCCTGTTGAGGGGCAATACATATCAAAAGTTCCAAAACATCTATTGTGTTTGTATTTGTATGATCCACTATATAAACATAGTAATTATAATATCTACATACATGGCATTTGATTGGAGGCTAGTCTCACTTTGTCCCACAGCAACATTAAAATAGTTTAGATTTGTGTATGTTGTTTATGTAAAAAAAATAGTAGTACCGCAATAGTTACTTTCTGAAGTTTCTAACGGAGTAAGTAATTTAGTAACTTTTTGGAAGAATTAACTAGTAACTGTAACTAGTTACTTTTGAAAAGTAACTTGCCCAACACTGCTCATGAGTTCCAATCAGAAAGTTCAAAACTGTTTGACTTCCATGAAACTGCCCATTCTCATATTCTCATTCCATCCATTTCTCCTGTCTCAGTCAAGTAACACAGTGGAGTGAAGCAGTGATGACCAACTAAGTCAAGACTTCGGTAAATGATCAAAGTAGCCAATAGATAGGGAAACTATCAGAAACTATCTGAAAGTATACAACTAGACAATGCAGCAGATACGGTGAAAACAGGCCCCGGAGCGTCTAATTCATTGTGTATGGTGTTAAGTAGAAGGGGGTGCTGTGTGGACCAGTGTGGGGGTTCGTGTGCCCCAGGTTCAGTGGGTCCGTGGGCAGAGTGCTCACGGGCCTGGTGATGTAGGTTGTTTACAAAATCATTCACATTTAAACACATCCAAATACCAGGTCCTGGACAGAACAATAATATAAAATTATATAAAGTCCACACACTAGATAATGCTCCCATGAACATTCCATTGTATTGGTATCACCACCATATGACGTTTTGAGTGTTCAGACAAAGAATAATCAAGAGACACACCTTCAAATACCTACTAGGCCAGGTCACCTGGGGTCTCTTGTGCGCTCAAAAGATGGAAATGGCATGTGGCAAGAAATATTCAGATACATAAAACAGAGTGTACATTCAACTTGAGATTGTGCAGCACATGAACGAGCCTAGAGTCCCACTCTGTTAACTCCCACAATTAACCATAAATGGCTGTTGAAACGCTCCATACCTACCTGTTATCTGATATTACACGTTAGTCATTCTCTCTTGATGAGAAAATTACAAATGAAAACAGTAATGTTAGTAGGCCTATTAGCTGAGTAAACAGTCTCATGCCAACTGTGAAGTTGATTAACCCTCTAGTGTCTGGGCTGTTGGGCCCCTCCCTGGGAATTTTCACATTTTTCTTTTTTTTACATAATATGAAACTCATCATCATTTATTTATTCGTACATGGAATTATCACTGTCCAACAGTACATATCAATATAATCCACCAAATGCCATGGCAGAAAGGAACAGGAAGAAGAAAAAATATTGTATATACCTGCCCCTACACACATACAGCACACCGATAGACTAATATGAAACTACAGGTTCATACCTTCAAAATAAGCCATCAATTGTAAAATTCGAGCCAATAGTTTTCAATCAATGTCCTATGAAACATTCTGGTAACATTATACCTAAACTCAGTTCAGGGCTTTGAAAGGAAGAAAGTCAATTCAGCTATTTGATGAAAGGACTACACTCCCAGAATTCAATGTGATCAATGTCACTCCAGACCAATTCACACCTAAACATGCCCAGCTTCCAGTCTGTCATTCCTTTGTTATTCCAATGACTGGACCCAAGAGGCCCAGAGAGAGTTTTGTGTGACACACACAAGCTAGGGCTTTGGATAGAAGTTTACCTGAATACATTACTATTATTAGGGCGCTTTAGATATAAATGTACCTGTGATGCACAATAGAGAGAGAGAGAGAGAGAGAGAGAGAGAGAGAGAGAGAGAGAGAGAGAGAGAGAGAGAGAGAGAGAGAGAGAGAGAGAGAGAGAGAGAGAGAGAGAGAGAGAGAGAGAGAGAGAGAGAGAGAGAGAGAGAGAGAGAGAGAGAGAGAGAGAGTGAGATCGAGATCCTCCTGATTAGCTGTCGAACAGAGAGCTGACATGTACAGTGTTATATTATATGCTCACTCTGTTGTGACTCGGCACGTAGTGAGCACACACATATAGACAAACATACCAGTACAGACACAGACACACACACTATATAGATTATATAGATATTTAATAACGTTATAATCCCCTCGACATTGTAGTTCTTTCATATTATTGCGGGGAAAAACAGCCTTACAATCTAATAACAATTAACGTATTTACAAGTCGTATTAAGTTTAGCAAATAACGAGACATATATAACATCTCAAAGCACTTAAAAATGCCATTTCTCTATTTTGACACATTTCTGAAATGCGTGACTTTTTGGCCATTTCTGAGACATTCTCTCTGCCTTTGCGCGTGCAAACAGCGTGGGCCGACTCCAGAGGGTACAGGATATAATTTTGAAGGCTTGCCGGCATCAACCTAGTAATATAATTTATAAGAAGCCATAGCGGTAAACTTCTGAAACAATGTTATCATCCACTTTATATCTTAATAACCATAACCATTAAGCGGATGTTAAAACAAACCTTAACTCTAACCATAATCATAATATTAATTGCAGGCACTGTAGTGTAGTGGTGAGAACACTTGACGACTGCAATGATTGTTGGTTCAACTCCCGGTCACAAAGTTAATTTATTTTTTGCTTTGGACTTTTTCCGATAGAATAGGTACATATATTATGGCGTTACATTTTCTGATGAGACCGTGTTGCAACACATCATCAATAAGCAGAAATGTGTTACGATCTCAATACCACATCCTCATCAAAGTATGCATACTTTCTCCAACAGCACTCAACGCAGTCATTACGCACGGATACAAATGTTCTTTAATGCCAGTATTTCCATGCATGCAGGGTTCCTTGATTATAAGGAAACAAGTCAGAATAACTCTCACTCTCAAGTCTATCCCCTTAAGCTTACCGCCCATTTTGCAGAAAATGAAGTGATAATGTGCTAGAGAAACAGAGGTTTGAACACACTGAAATAAAATATACTTTTTTGTTGACTTGTTGCCAGATTCCTGTTTTTAAGTTTCAGCATAGAGGAGATGTACTCTTATGTAGTACAGGTCCAATTATTATTTTTAAATCCATAAAAAATGTGTGATTGAGAAACGTTTTTGTAAACCGTTTACCGGAAAAATACAGCGTGAAAATCCAAAATGGCGATCCACTTCCACTCATTCTGAATTCCTTCTGACAACAACAGACTTCTTTGTCAACTTTCACCACCTTCCCCCACTCTTACCCACTCGGCTGTAGTCTCTTTCGGAGCGGACGCTCGTTGGCTACAATGATCATCAATAATTTTCACCATCAACAGTGATTGGTCAGTTCTAGACCGTTCTAGACCGGAAGTGGTCATTTGGTGGAGCGGCCTGTCAAATGACGCTGGCCGGATATATCTTCATGTAACTCAGGACCCAAAGCACGCAGCTCGTTGAGTGTGGTGGCGTTCGAAAGGCGGCAAATTCAACTTTTGAATGGTGCATTGGATGATCCTCGGAAAATGTACTGTATGAGACCCACCGAACCTTAACAGGCTTAACTTAATTAAGAAAATATATTAAATATCAAGATGTTCGCTATGTCAAATCATAGCCTTTTGATGTGGACCTGTTCACCCACAGTGTAAGGAAACCAAATGTACTGACTTGTCAGGTTAATTATGCCATCCAAGGCAACCGGCATGGTGGAGCCGAGGGATGGTTGAGAGATGCCAGACCTGTCGGCTAGTTCTCTCTGGAATGTACCAGTTTCCATGAACCCAACAGTGGTTCCTTGTGGTCCCTAAATACCTTTCCCGCCTAAATCTCCCATGTGCATAGTCTACAAGTAGTACAGTGCATCCATAGGCTACGTTGCATTATGCACGCCCCAACGTTTCCGATACCATTCATATAAGGCAGCGCAAATCTAATTTATTGCTTCGCACCATGTCACAATTATTTGTGTCACACCAATCATCTGTCCAAAATGCAGGGGTGTAAAAAGTACCCAGAAATTATACTTAAGTGAAAGTATGGGTACCTGTTACGGTTATGCTTCTTCTTCATGTTGAACCCAGGTGGCAGAGTGAATATAGCTGAGACAGGAGTCGAACGTGACGATGATAACAGTTTACTTCACAAGACACATACACGACTGACAAACAAAGGTAACATTCAACAATGATCGCGCACAGGAGGGCAGGACAGACAACACTAATATACACAGACTAATTGACAAGACACTGATAGACACAGAGGGTAATTACAGTGGTAGACATAAACAATAGAACACAGAGTACACTGGGAAAACAATAACAAATAAACAACCAGACTAAAACATATTTACAAACTACAGACAGGGGAACACAAGACTAACAAAGTGGAGACAACAGACAATAAACATAATAAACATAACTGACAGTAAATAATAATAAGTTGGTGTGTGAGCTGATGCCAGATCTGCATCAGCCCACCGGTTGGCAATGTTATGTTCTGAGGGTTATTGATGGGGCGTTGTGAATGTCTGGGTCCTGGTCCCACAGGACCAGGACCGGGGGAAGTGTTACAGGTACCGTCTCAAAATCGGACTCAAGTAAAAGTCAAAAAGTCCTACTTTTAAATGTACTTAAGTACTAAAAAGTAAAAGTAAATTTTTTTAAAGGGATAGACCAGGGGTCTCAAACTCATTCCATCGTGGGCCAAGTTTTCATTTTAACTATACATTGCACCAGGTGAGTTAGTTGAACTACAATTACTCAAGTACTTTACACCCCTGCCAAAATGGCATATTGTTAGATTAAGAATGAAGAGATGCTGTAGGACAAATGGCAGAATCAACTACTGTAGGCATCACAGAAAAAAGGGGGTGGGGAGAGAGGGCTTGGATTTCCTTTATGACAAGGTATATAATTACTACTGTTACAAAGGATCAGATTAAACCGAATATATATATATTTATTGATTGATATATATTGCATAATATTTGTATATCGTTTGATATCCCTTGTATATTCCTTGTACATATACACGGAATATCCCTTTAGCCTAGTACAGACCATAATATTTCATTCTCCTATTGGACAGCGGTCCACAGGCGCCAAGGCCATGCCTCCAAAGTCAGGTTCAAAGCCACCGTCAAGACATGTCTGTACATGCCCGGCTTTGCCCAAGAATACGAGACAGAAATGAGGTTGGCACTAGATTGTTCGCCGTGCATATAAATATGGCGCAGGTGAATACAGAAGCACTTAGAGAAACTTAGTGTTGTTACCCAATAAGTTGAAGCCTCACCCACGATACGACGTGCGGTGAAGTATGGCCTGTTTGGCCCCAAATAGAGCATTGAGACCGCGTGCGAATTAATAACTGAAGTGTCAGAGTTTGGCGCTATACCGTCGAGTGCGACATATTTCTATTAAGTCAGTAATAGTCTATTTGTGTATTGTGTATAGTGTATCGTGCGGCTAAAGTTCTACAGTGACCAGCATCACCAACGCTTCCTCGTATCAGCTAGAGTGCTTATCCAGGCTGGGCTGCTTTCATGGCGCTTTCACCCGAGGAGCCCTAGACGAGGACCGTGTGGACATGTACACTGGATTATCTACCCGACGACTGCATAGCCCTTTACGGCTGGATTATATTTGCTTTTGGTCCTGTAATTAATGGAGCGGAGAATCGCCGACGCCCACACGTGTGTGGGATTTACCCTGTGAGGAGCCACGTCGAGTCTGCGCCTCAGAGAGCCTGAGGCAGGCTAGCTTTCTTCCCTGTGGAGCTACAGGCTACGGAGAACAGCTGTATTCGTCTGTGGATCAAGATCTTATTGCACCGTCTCCCGTACTCGGAGTCTCCTTATCATCGTTGACCCAGACTCTACTACCGACAGATCCTCTACCCTTGCTGGCTTACAACCGGGGGGACCCTTCCAGTATCTCCCGCTATATATTACTAGTGTACCATAGATATAATTCCCTAAGATTCAGGTTGTATAATTACCTCCTGCGTAACCAGAGAATGGACATTCATTGTTGATTTGCCTACGCACATTCCTTTGCCTTATAAGCGCATTCAAAGTAAAATAGAGAAGTATATTATGTACCTTTTGCTGCAATAAATACTTAATTACAACTTTGTGTGGAACCGATTCATTGTGGGAAGTGTTCATCATTATATATATCATGTACTGTATGGCCAGTAATTAAAGTACATAAGGCGGTAGTGGTTTAATGATACCATACTTATCAATACAGTCAGGGAATTGTACCCCTCAGTTACAACTACGTTACTGTGTTTAATTTGATTTGGAATGGAATAAAGTTTGTGAAGTGGAGGATTTGAACATTTAGCTTTACAATAAAGTTTGAACATCGGTAATGAATGTTTGGGAGTATGACATTTTCCAAACTACATTAAATATTACTAAATTAAATATTCATTAATAACAATCACTATGGCGTTTGATCAAATAGCCTAGACTAATTGACTATTAAGAACATTCAAATAACAAAGTAGCCTAGGCCTAATCTACACTTGCTGAAATGAGGCACGCTTCTATTTCCTTCATACATTGTTCAAGAGACAGGGCTTTTCATATAGTTTATTATCTCTGAGGTTCTTCTCTAGGCTATTTCACTACATTGCCTCAGGAGTCACTGATTCCCAATCTCTGATGTGCCATGCATGGGTCAGAGTTTGCTTTAAACTGTGCACATTCCCTCGTCACGGTTGTTTTTACAAATCAAAATCACCTCTTTCAGGCCCTGTTTTGTGTGTATGCAACGGTTATAAACGAGACCCCTGGTCCTAACCAGGCTCCCCCAGATTGGATACACACAATGGATACATAATTTTGGATACATACTGTACATCATAAAGAACTCCATCAGTGCAAACAATCTAATGATAACACAGCAAGTCAGTGAACATAGTAACAGTGACTGCATGTATATAAACCACATGTAATACACAGTAAATACACAATAAAGGCCCTATAAAATACACCATGTATACACAGATATGTACACTCAAAAATATACATTTGTCTGTCAGGTCAAATACTGTGTACAGTACTTAGAGCTCAATCAGAACAACTTGAATATAACATGAATAGAGCATCAGGTAAAAATAACCGCCTTAATGTCAAACCTCACTTTCTACGTATGTCCTGATAGCCAGATAATGCATCAGCTATTTATTAAAAAAAATTGAAGTAAAATTCTACCCTGAAGGCATGGAAGTTTAAGGCTGCATTTGATTACCAGACTATTGTAACTACAGAGTCCTTACATCTCTCTCTCTCTCTCTCTCTCTCTCTCTCTCTCTCTCTCTCTCTCTCTCTCTCTCTCTCTCTCTCTCTCTCTCTCTCTCTCTCTCTCTCTCTCTCTCTCTCTCTCTCTCTCTCTCGCTCTCAACATATAAGTGCCCATTGTGCTTTTATTGACATTGCAATGTTTTCTCATGTTTCTGTACTCTGATAGCACATCAACAAGGGTGGGTTTGATGACTTCATCAGTCACAGATCTTAATATCACCCCCAAAGTTATAACATACATCAGTTTATCATTGTCATAATTATTTCACCCGAGCGCACGGAGCACTGCAAAGGGGGTGTTACGATTGCTCCTGTAGGTGTGTCTGTCTGTCTGCACAAAGTCATAACTCCAACAGTTCTGATCCGATTTGGATGAAACATCGGACGTAGAATGGCAGGAGGCCAGATACCTGGATTCTCGAGTATCTTTCAAAATGCTCAATGACAAGTACTTTAATTGAAATAATGTCCACTATTGTACATTTTAATTTAAATCAACAGGGGTGGGGGATAGTGGCACCTGCAGTCTTTGGAAATGGAAAATGGCCATTCAAAGTAACTTGATTTACATAATGCAGCTCGTACAAAAATGCAAAAACCTAATATTTATAGTTGCGTTTGATGATTGTATTGTATGTTTTATGAAACAACAGTAGTTGTAGAGGCAAAACAAGATAATTTTCTCAAAATCTTCCAATCCAGCCAAAATCACCATTTAGTGCCTCACCTTGAACTTGAATATCAGTGGATCCCTGGTCCTTTGCTCTTTGGCCCACTTCCTCTGTAGATGGCTTTCACTGGGGCCCCCGTTTTGCATGCTTAGTGTTGCATCATGAATAGCCCTGAGAGTCTTCAGCCGGGTGTGCAGCCTCTACAACCTGCAATTGATCAAACTACGAAACCAGTATATTTTAAGGATGGGTAGGCTATAGGACGAGATGCCAAGAGACAGTGGCCTACCATTCCACACAGAATGAGAAGATTATAATCTTGTTGTTGTTTTGTTCAATTAAGATATTGAATATGTAGGAGGTGATGGATGTTCCTTTCAGACAAAAAGCCTACAGAGAAGGCTGTCCATGGGCTCTCAGAGGAGAGAGGAAGTAGCGCAGGTGAAATAGCCCTTAAACCTGTGTCTTTGTCTTCCCCTACGGCTTGGTGCCTCTTTCTCTCTCTGGAAATCACCTCCTTGGCCCCTATCCACACTTCTCTCACATTGGTTGTTGTCGTGCTCATAAGAATGAATACTTCTCCTTTATTAATACCCCTTTACTTTGTGGTTTCTCTCACTCACTCCCTGCTCCTATAGGCTACCCGGCACACACACACACACACACACACACACACACACACACACACACACACACACACACACACACACACACACACACACACACACACACACACACACACACACACACACACACACACACACACACACACACACACACACACACACACACACACACACACACACACACACACACACACACACACACACACACACACACACACACACACACACACACACACACACACACACACACACACACACACACACACACACACACACACACACACACACACACACACACACACACACACGTATTGTTGACCTAGTAACGTTAGTGCCAGTGTGCTTGCTGTTGGTGCAGCTTGGTGTTATTTGGAAGTACTCCAGTCCTTACAGAGTGGCATGGAGGTGAGCCAAGTTATCTGAGCGTGATCCTGGCATGCTCAGTAGTGGTAGAAATCTGTTATCCAACTGTTGAGTCATCTGTCATGACAATCCATGGCTTTTCTGGATTAGCCTTGGATATTAGCCCTTCATTAGCAGTATCCAGAACTAATATTAGTCTTGTCTACAACTGCCCTACACTGTAATCATAGTAATCATAATAATCATAACCAGGGGTGTAAAAAGTACCCAGAAATTATACTTAAGTGAAAGTATGGGTACCGTCTCAAAATCGTACTAAAGTAAAAGTCAGAGTATCTGGCTAAAAACACACTTGAGTAAAAGTAAAAAAAGTGTCTACTTTTAAATGTACTTAAGTACTAAAAAGTAAAAGTAAAAAAAAAAAAAAAAAAAAAAGTATTCTGACTGTCTATTCTTCTGATAGCAGGTGTTTAATCAAAGATTCCAGCATGCTAGTCTTGCACAACGACCAATCAGCCTAGGTATGGGCGGGTTAATTTTCCATTGATGGGGATCTGATTGGCTGTTTTTAAATAAAGTGCGGCCGCAGGATTAATAACATTAGCGTTAGTTCGGCCAGAGAAACAAATATACTAATTAAAATAGTTGGACCTGCAAGATTTGTACTTTGTAGGTCTGCATTTTAAATGTAAGGAGTAAAAAGTATGTTTTTCTTCTCTGAAATGTAATTGAGTAAAAGTACAAGTATACAAACCTAATAATACTTGAGTAAAGTACAAATCCCCCAAAACAGTACTTAAGTATTGTAACAAAGTACAATTACTCAAGTACTTTACACCCCTGATCATAACTACCTACCTCATACTATTGTCTACCCATATAACTCTGTATGATAGCATGTACAATAGTGCTGTATATACCGTATATGCATTTATATATTTATATTCACTGTATATGTATATTATACTAACTATTATGCTAGCATGTACAATAATTAAGCATTACATCACATGCAGGAGTGTGTTATACTCATCAGATCACGCCTAGGGGTGGTTGTTAGGCCCGACGTGCAGCGGAGGGTTGTTAGACCCCCCTAGGCATAATCTAATGAGTATAACACACAACTTCAAGTGATGTAATGCTTTTATACAATGGCCCAATTCACCCAACCTTATTGCTATACAATAAACACACAGTAATTGAAGCATAATGGAGATTTATTCACAAAACCATCCACAGATAAAGTAGATCCAATAGTAGATCCACTAGTAGACACCAGAGGCAGCTCCACAAACCATGTTAAACCCAGATTCGGCTCAAACAAGGGACTAAACACGTTTAGCAATTATGCCACATCAATGTGGAACACCCTACCCACAGCTGTAAAGGAATGTGAATCACTACCCACTTTCAAAACCACTCTCAAAGAGCACCTACGGGAGACTGCAATTCGAAACTGGCCCCTGTAAATGTCCTAACCCAATAATACACTACTTGTACTTGGGACCACCAAGTAAGGTTTCGTCGATAATCCAATGTACAGTTACCCCCCCACCCCACCCCGTACATATGTACATATCCCTTACATATCCCTTACCTACTCTTACAATTTACACTGCTGGCCAGTATGACTACCATAGTTTCTTTATACCTGTATCACTGTACATATTAATACTACAACTCTGTCTGATTAGCACTATACTCAGTAGCTAATTTTGTATACCCAGTTTAATCATATTGTATATTACTATTGCATGTTATTATTACAATTGCAAACCTATTTTCGTTGTACTGTACATGTGCTGTATAATGACAATATATTTGGATCTAATCAAATAAAATACAATTATTTTAGCAGTGTTATGTTAGCTACATTAACAGTGTTGTGCTAGTTACTGACAAATAGTAACTAGTTACCATTACTAGTTACTTCATTTCAAAAGTAACTCTGTTAGTAACTCAGTTACTTACACCAAAAAGTTATGCATTACTGTGAAAAGTAACTTTTTAATTACTTAAAAAAATATATAATAATAATAATCTATTGCTCCCATTAATGCTCTTACAGTCAAAATCTGTTGATCAACTTGACAGTTTCCATTAATTTGCATTCACATCACTGAACTCTGCTAAGCAATGTGGTATACAAACACAAACCTGACACAAACACAAATATATGTTGTCCCGATGTAATAAGAAATGCGCTGTGCCGAATCAGACGGTTAGATTGTATGGCCGGCTTGCCCGTGCATGTAGCTCGGGGCGTGTGCACGTTTAGGTTCGACCCACGTTCACGTTTAGGTTTCTAGGTTGAATAAAGTGCACGCTTAGGAACGGCCTTGATGTCTAAGCGTTTCATTATAAGCATCTTGCAATGTTGGTTAAGATATCAATCGTGCATTGCAATGTTAGTTAGGATATCAATTTTGCATGAATGGACTATATTGTTTGATTTATGCCCTTACAGATTACAGTCTAAATCTGTTGATCAACTTGACAGTTTCCATTCACATCACTGAATTTACCAAATGTCTGCGGTGGTCGAGTAGTTGGAAAAGGAGTCCGGCTCGTTAACGTTAGACTCAGCTACAAGCTTTGTTGAAGAATGTTGTTTCTCCAGGTGCTTCAACAGATTTTAATTGCTGTTTTGGGCATTCGATAGGATATCTAATAGCCAAAACACAATTTACATTTAATTAAAACGTTCTTTTCTTTGTGCTCGACAAAAGAGAAATAGTGAGAATATTCACGTGTAAAAACTCGACTACTGGGCGCCGTCATGACAGTCTCCAGACTAGAGTAAACAAAACACACCCACAACGTATCTCTGCAGGGAAGTGACACAGGAGTCAGGACTGCGCTCAAGCTCGCTACCGCTCACTACCAATCTACATCAAAATAACGCTGTAACACAGTGACGAACCATTTAGTAACGGTAATATAATGCAGGACTTAACTCAGAAGTCTTTATTTGGCATGCAACGACATGCAGTGATGGGCGGCACACACACACAGGAACACACACATGCACTGTTTTTTTAGGGTCGCCGATGCGATTGAGCTCTGTGCTTGACCCATCCCGTTGTCCTTCCCCACAAGGGCAGCCGGGAGCATACTGGGCGTCGGCGAGGTACCCTTGCGGGCATGGGGAGAACATGCAAACTCCACACAGAAAGGCCTGGGAGATACCCCACCTGGGTACCTGGCAAAGCGGAAACCTGGTCCCCAAGCGGGAATCGAACCCTGGACCTTCTTGGTGTGAGGCAACAGTGTTAACCACTACACCACTGTGCCGCTTGCTTTAGAAAGCGGCACGGTGGTAAAAGTAATGCGTCAGTTGTTAGTAAAACTACTGTTGTTAGTCCCAACACTGTACATTAGTATCTAGTAGTTTGTTTAGCTTAGTTTAGGAGTCCATGGTAAAGTTGTATTATTCCCAGTTTTCCAAAAAACTATTTTGTTTGTAAGGTGAGTCCACACTTTTGAACATACTGTATGACTGGAGAGCACAGCACACTGGCAGCTTTGTCATCATTATGGGACGGAAATACCAATAGCAGCACCGTTTGTCCAGGAGCTTATCCATATTTCGGTACTGTACCACTTAGTACCGGTTTTCGATATGCGTCCTTATACTTGAGTGAGAATAACAGGCTGCATACAGATGAGCGAGCTGCTCCCTTTCCTGTCTCTCGGCCAAGTTGCCCCCCCCCCCCAGTCTCTGTAGCACCATTGCTTCTTATGCAGGAATCACAACTGGTTTCATCATAAATCATTACTAGAGTGCAAAGGGTCGCAGCTCTGCTGTGAGTGTATTTCTGTCTGTGTGTCTCTTGTTGGCCATTGCGCAATTGCATACAGGGGCGTTTCCCTGGCTTTACAGTATCACAGATCATTTGTAGGCCTACAAGGTGAATTGCTGTGTCACAGTTTTATTTGTGTGCCTCTCGTGAAGGAGTGTGTTACATGAAAAAACACAACATTTACATTTATCTGACGCTTTTAGCCAAAGCAACTTACAAATTGTGTACAACATGAGGGGTTCACCTCTGGCGGCTAAGGGTAAGTGGTATTGTTCATCTAGCAGTGCCGAACTTGAGTGCATAAGTAGACACATTAGCATAGTATTTTTTTTTTTCTAGAGAAAGTAAATCTCCTATTCCAGACATGAACCTGAATCTGACATGTCATGAGACCAGACTCTGTAAAATGTTGTATATGATGTTTGGACAATGATCCAATTATGGCAGGTGTGCTCTTTGGCTCTGCTATTATTTTCCCATTATAGCTCAGAAGTCCACTGGCCTGAGCAGGGGGAAATATTTGGTTCGATGTAAATGTGTTACGATGGGGTAGGTTAGAACACAGTTTGCAGAAGGGAATGGAGGCAGAGCCGAGGATTGAAGCTTGAAGAAGAGAGTTTACTGTAGAACCAAGTGCAATACCAAGAACATACAGAAACTACTTAACATACTACTCAAAATAAAACAACAAACACTAACACTTACTAGAGGAAGACAGTGCAATACGGCGTGGACAGGAAACGGGGAGGGAGACAGGAGGAATGTCGCCACAAGGAAGGGAGGACAGGCAGACACCTAAATACCCCAACTAATTAACAATCAAGAACACCTGGCCAACACAGAATCACAACACAACCTAGACAATAAGCAATGACAACTAAACACAACTAAACACAAAAGCAACTAATAACAACACAAAACAGTGCACCACATCACACCAGGGAAGGGAAAGTAAATGACAGCACACACCAGGACACCACATTGATCACACTATTAATTAAGGTTAAAACAGTAGTCAGGATGTCCAGTGTACTGGACCGCACCGTCTGCGGATGGCCACCAGAGGGTAGGAGACCAATGCTAGGCAGAGAGCCAATGTTAGGTAGAGAGCCACTGTTGGGTGGAGGGCACTGCCCAATGTTAGGTGGAGGGCACTGCCCAATGTTACCATCCTGCCCAGTCCAGCCAGGACCGGGCCTAGGAACGTGACATTACCCCCCCCCCTCAACAAGGGGCTTCCAGACCTCCGAAAACAACGTCCATAAGCAGGTGAGGGAGGAAGCCGGAACCCCAGAGAGGATCCAGGGAGATGACCTGAAGACCAGGGACCGGGAGGCCTGTAGCTGTTCCGCAACTGTTGCTATTTCCGGGGTAGGCTTGATTGGCCCCGACAGGCACGTGACCCGCCGCGGCCACGCCCCGCGGCAGCCCCAGCAGCAAGCACGCTACTGCTGGAGTTCGCTTCGCCTTTCACATCGCTGCCGTTGGCGAAAGCAGGATGAGAGGCGAGAGCGTAGATTTCGCTGTGTATCATTTAATCATTTAACATTTGAAAGGCATACATTGTTGTCATACAGAAGTACAGAATACTTTTATCCAAAATGCTTCTTACTGTTACACTGTTAGAGACTGTGCTAGACAAATGAATGACTAATTCGGTCAGAAATAACGTAACTAATAACGTTAGTAAGCACTGCTTATATGCTTATTATGTCTGCGGGGTACAGTAAACGTTTCTCCCGGTACATTCTGAAGAGCACACCGCTGTATGTTGGAGAACCAGCGGTCTTCCGAATTTCCGCTCCTCCTCACTCGAGTGAGACTAAAGCCGTGCACAGCTCAGTCCTGTGAGACGCGAGCAGGAAGGAGCTGGAAGTCATTCCAATCGGAATATGTTGTTTCTTTACACATATGTTGGATTATGAATATATCTTTATAGCTACAAATGAATGACTAATTCGGTCAGAAAGCAGTAACACAACAGTTGCAATGTTGTGTCACTGCTGTTCTCGGCATAAGCCCCAATAAGACCGTCACCAGAGCTCAGCGATGCCGCTCGCGTGAGCATATTCTCCCCGCTATTTTATTTCATACAACAATGTATGCCTTTCAAATGTTAAATGATAAATGACTGCATGACTGCCGACTGCGGCGCGACGCTGTACATATGTCTCTATACTATTTTATTTCATACAACAATGTATGCCTTTCAAATGTTAAATGATAAATGATTGCATGACTGCCGACTGCGGCGCGACGCTGTACATATGTCTCTATACTATTTTATTTCATACAACAATGTATGCCTTTCAAATGTTAAATGATAAATGATTGCATGACTGCCGACTGCGGCGCGATTATTATGACTGATAACTGCGATGTGAAAGGCGCCGCAAACTCCTTCCTAATGCTGCGGGCGTTGAAGGCGGAAATCGCCTGTGAACCACAGCAGCCTCGTTGCCGCATCCTGAGGCTGCCGCGGGGCGTGGCCGCGGCGGGTCACGTGCCTGTCGGGGCCAATCAGGCCTACCCCGGAAATAGCAACGGTTGCGGAACAGCTACAGGCGACCGGGAGGCCGAGCGAAAACCCCAGGAGGGGCATAGCAGCCAGGGGGGTTGAAAACAGGCGCAGATGCCCGGAGAGGGGGGGTGGGGACGGGAACAGAGGCCCGGAGAGGGGAGGCGGGGAAAGAAACAGGGAGCTGGAGAGGGAAGCCGGAGCTGGGAGCAGAGGCCCGACGAGGGGGGGTGGGGATGGGCACCGAGACCCGGGGAGGGGGACTGGACCTGGGAACAGGTGTAGAAGCTCGGGAAGGGGAGCTGGACCCCAGAGTCGGATCCCGGACGAGAGGCCCTCCAGCCACCGGACTAGGGACCGGTTCGGGAGAGCCGGAACGGAGGTGCGGCGGCGACGACTCCCGGAGCAGGATCCCATGCAGACCACGGCGAAGACCACGGCGAGGACCAGGACGCCGATCACAGCGCAGAGCTGGACCAGACGGGGAGCCAGGATCCGTCGAGGAGCCGGGAGCCGGCACAGCAGCCGGACCAGGTGTAGAGGCCGGGCAGGGCGTGGAGACCGGACCGGTCTCGGCGGCGAGGTGTGGTGTAGGATCCGGGGATGAGGAGTCAAGACCCAGAGGAGAGCCTGGACTGGGCGTGGAAGCTGGACCAGCCGTGGAGGCCTTGTTAGCCATACTAGCCTCAGGGGCTAGGCTAACTGTGGGCCCTGGACTCACTGTGGGAACTGTGCTAGCTGGGGAGGCCTGGCTAGCTGCCGAGGCTAAGCCAACAGTCGGGGAGAGCCTAGCAGCTCCTGTCAAGATAGCCCTCCTAGGCCTGCTAGCTGAAGAGACCTGACTAGCTGCAGGGACAATGCTATCTTGGGACATCTGGTCCGTCTCAGGTACTAGGCTCACCCTGAACCTGGAGCCTAGTTTAGCAGTGGAGACTGTGCTAGCTGGGGACATCTGGTCCGTCTCAGGTACCAGACTCACCGTGAATCTGGAGCCTAGGTTAGCAGTGGGCATCTGGTTAGCTATAGTAGCGGGGCTAACATGCGGAGCTGTGCTAACTCGGGACGGCCGGTTAGCTATAGGGACGGAGCTAACTGGCGGAGCTGTGTTAGCTGTGGACGTCTGGTTAGCTGTATGAGCGGAGCTAACGGGCGGAACTGTGCCAACTGGAGACGTCTGGCCATCTATAGTGGCGGAGCTAACAGGCGGAGCTGTGCTAACTGAGGACGGCCGGTTAGCTATAGGGACGGAGATAACGGGTGGAGCTGTGTTAGCTGGGGACGGCCGGTTAGCTATAGGGATGGAGCTAACGGGCGGAGCTGTGTTAGCTGTGGACGTCTGATTAGCTGTATGAGCGGAGCTAACGGGTGGAGCTGTGCTAACTGGGGACGGCCGGTTAGCTATAGGAACGGAGCTAACGGGCGGGTCTGGGTTAGCTGTGGACATCTGAACAGCGATGGACATCTGAACAGCCTCAACGGCTGTGGGGGGCTCTAGGCTGGCCGTAAGCCTGAGAACAGTCAGCAGGCTAGCTACCCTAGCCTCCGGCTTATACTCTTCCATGAGGGCAGTAACACGTTCAGCCATCTCCCACATCGCTGGCTCCAGTGTCGGATTCTCCGTGGCGACCTGGACGATCTTCTGGAGCAGGAACACCCACTTGGCCGGTGAGTAACGCTTCATGTCACCGGCCATCAGGCTCAGGACGACCATAAATGGTATCGCTTGCCCTTCTTGCTGCATTCATTAATGGTGGCGACATTCTGTTACGATGGGGTAGGTTAGAACACAGTTTGCAGAAGGGAATGAAGGCAGAGCCGAGGATTGAAGCTTGGAAAAGGGAGTTTACTGTAGAACCAAGTGCAATACCAAGAACATACAGAAACTACTTAACATACTACTCAAAATAAAACAACAAACACTAACACTTACTAGTGGAAGACAGCGCAATACGGCGTGGACAGGAAACGGGGAGGGAGACAGGAGGAATGTCGCCACAAGGAAGGGAGGACAGACAGACACCTAAATACCCCAACTAATTAACAATCAAGAACACCTGGCCAACACAGAATCACAACACAACCTAGACAATAAGCAATGACAACTAAGCACAACTAAACACAAAAGCAACTCATAACAACCCAAAACAGTGCACCACATCACACCAGGGAAGGGAAAGTCAATGACAGAACACACCAGGACACCACATTGATCACACTATTAATTAAGGTTAAAACAGTAGTCAGGATGTCCAGTGTACTGGACCGCACCGTCTGCGGATGGCCACCAGAGGGTAGGAGACCAATGTTAGGCAGAGAGCCAATGTTAGGTAGAGAGCCACTGTTGGGTGGAGGGCACTGCCCAATGTTAGGTGGAGGGCACTGCCCAATGTTACCATCCTGCCCAGTCCAGCCAGGACCGGGCCTAGGAACGTGACATACAGTAGAATCCCTTAGAAGTCCAGCATTTACTGCTACTCTACCACTACTCCACCACTCCACTTTGTGACTCCTATTGTTCTGGATTTCACACCTCCACTGGCTGCCACAGGCTGGGGAGATTTTCATCTTACATTTTTATTCGTCCCAAATGTCCCAGCCCCATCCAATTTCTTAGCTTTTTTCACTGTTTATTTATCATGCATTGCAACACTAATATATGGTACAGTAGCCCAAGTCAGACTGCCCATATAAAAATAATCTTGGGGGTCTGAGGGCAGTAGCCCCCGACCCCCTCCCTGGGGAAGCACTCAAGTTAAGTACCCTCGCTTTGTTTACGGCAGAAAATGTACTTAAGCACTTAAGTTAAGTACCCTCGCTTTGTTTACTGCCGAAAATGAACACCTAGTTCTAGTTCTAAAGTGACATCGGAGTGACATAGGAGTGGCAGAAGGGACCTGATTCTGAAAAGATTCATCTGTAAATGCTTGGAATACATTTGTTTCCTGTAATAAGAGGGAATACTGTGCAACATTTTCAATATAATGCGTGACTTCTCAAATGCCATAAACATCTTGGTCACTAATCCATGTCCAGACGAAAACTATTTTGATATTTTTCGTTTTCATTTCGTTTTCATTTAAAAAAAGTTTTCCGTAAAAACAAAATTGTCTCAAGAAATAAGTGCGTGCCACAAATGTACAAAATAAATGTCTTTCCTGTTTTAGACGTCACTCTTTTATATTGAAAACCCCCGACCGGAAGTGTTATCGTTGTTTTCGCTAGCAGAATAACTTGTGTCGTCCAGTTCTGAGCTGACGCTAGTTTCCAAAGGATAGGAGAGACACACTGCGGCGCAAGGCATTCGATGATGAGGAGGAGGAAGAGCTGCTGATTTTAATCGGCAGGAGAGAGAGAGCGTGTCAAAGCCGTATATAATATAATAGCCCTGTGGTGCAGTCGGAGGCAGCGCAAACTACCTGTTTTATTAAATTAATTGATTGATGTTTAACTTGTCTCGACTAGCTCCACCCGTGCATTGTAAACAATGAATGATGCATGTAATTGTATTAGTCGTTACTGTGTGTTGTAGCTATGTTAATAAATTCTGAATGGCATTAACATTAGTTGAGTATGTTAGTGCTAATATTGATAGCATTAAATAGCATCAACTAGCTGGCTGGCTACAACAAATTATCACAAGCTGGCATCGTAAAATCTCAACACCAGCCATGGGAATACTATTTACTAAATGATGGAGGCTTTTTAATCGTCAAGGTAAGAGAGGATTTGTCATGATAAACTGAAGGTGTATGCTATGGAACAGTCTATATGTGCTTGGCTACTTAGCTAGCTTATTTGGGTTTTCAGAAAAAGGCCTGCTATGTGACACTTATCTCTAGCTGTATCGTATCGTGTATTTCATCACAGTAGCCTCCCGATGTTTAATAAAAACTTCTAGCCAGAACATATTTGGACATATAAGACATGTATCATGTTTCTTTTTTGTTAGCTGTGTTTGTATGCGGATTAAAGGGAGATGTCAATCTGTTGTCGACGGTAGTACAGGGCAGTACATTTAGCTGTAAAAGCCCGATCAAGCTCAATAGCTTCTGTAACACGAATGCAACTACTCTGTACGATGCCATTGTTGTTGTGATGTTGGCTGAGTTTGCACACAATGCGGGTTAAGGGAGAGGTGGGCTATGGCGTCATCGGTTCAGGAAAATACGCGTATAGGCTTGTAAAGACGGCGACGCAAGGGGGGCGTTTTTTAGATGTTCTCATTCTGGGAGCCGGTCTCAGAAAATAGCGTATTTTGGTTCCCAGAACGCAGTTCCATGTGGATGAAAGGTGCATACAATAAAATACTTTGACTGATACGACCAAAATCGGTTTCGTCTGGACATGGCCTAAAAATGTGTCTTTTTTCATTCATCTTTCATTTTAAAACCAAGTAGCCACAATTAGATTTGTAGAATATTATGCAATGGAGCTAATACACTGGGAGTCTAATAAGGAAACTAGAGCAAGTGCTACCATTAGTATTTCAAAGGTCCAACAATGTATTATTATTATTATTATTATTATTTGTATTGTTTATTAACTCATTCAACGCCAGTCACAAGTATAATCGGGTTAACTCGCCGAGCGTTCAGCGCCAATCGCGAGTATAGTCGGGTTTTGGTCGTTATTTGTTTTATTAGCTATATCCATTCATTTTTATCCATCCAGCCCGATGTTATCATTGGGAATGGGTCTGAGCTCGCAAAAGGGCAAATACCGCCACCTACGGTATTGCATTCCATTGAAAATGGTGTAGTTTCTTTTCCGGGACGTTCCGAGCCGTGCAGGCGGGGTTTAAAGACTCAGGCGAGGTAGGCCTCAACAACGATGGCATGGAACAGTAACCCTGCCCACCCGTTCATGTGTAATGCTCCGCTCGGTAATGTGGGACGGACCTCCACGAGCAGTATTTGGAATGGCCATTAGATAATTGGATTATTTCTTTTGCATTACATCAGATACCAGGTAAGAACACTATATATACAATCTTGCGTTGATCTGATATTTCTTTCTACCCCGATCGAAGCTGTTTCTCTGTGTGTATGTGTGTGGCTGTGTGCTGTTGGGTGGGAGGAGGTGGCGGGGGAGCCCCGCGGTCCAGGGCTATTTTCATTCTTGCATGAGGAAGGATAATAATGATGATCTAGCGTTGATTTCAGGAAGATTCGATAATCAAGCGAAAAATGAGAACGTGTTTAGTGTATTCCACTAAAGGGCTATTATCGCGTCTTTTCCTGGAATTACTCAGAAGCACCCAAACTATATTCATATTCAAAACGATATAAAACAGAATTGTACCGATGGAAAAACAATCTGTTTTGTGGATGTTGACTGGAAGCAACTCACTGACAGTCGACGGGTGTATTAGACCCATAGATATAATATAAGTTATATTTTAAGCACTCGCAAGTGAACAAAGCGCCCCATTGACTTACAGGGCTGGCGTAATAGCGCCCTATGGCTCCCCGACCCGTGGCGCAGAATGAGTTAAGTGTGTATGTCGTGTGTATGTTTTTCTCCCCAGATTTATATTGTATTATTAATATAACGACACGGACCACGGATGTTTGCAATATTCTAATTATCCAGCTTACAGTATGATAAGACTTAAAAGTGGTCATTCTGTCTGCTTGGATGACAATGGTAGATCTCTCCAGCCTCCATAAGGGCAAAGTAGATCTCATGCCTAAAGGGGTGGTTCCTACTGATCGTAAACCAGACCATTGTGGCTAGAACAGTGCCAAGACAATCATTCTGTACCAGGCTTAATTGCCATTGATGTATGTCTCTGAGGGAACGTGTATAATAAACTGTGAATATGTTGGAGTATACTGTATTAAATCCATGTTTTATATCTCTGCCAGGATAACAACAGACTATATGGCAGTGTAGTCACGTAAAGACTAAATGCCCCTGTCTAATGCACTTTACATGTATAATATAATATCCTCCTGCCTTCCCAAAGAGCTACGTTAGACATTTATTTGACAAGTGAACCATTGGAAAGTGACCATATGGTCAGTTGGATTTCCAATATGTCTTAGTGAGGTCACTCCATGGGGAAAGTCAGAGGAAGAACATGTAACTGAACACTATCTTAGCTTATCAGCTTATCATTTGGTTGTACTGTTGAACTTGTTTTGAGTAACAGTGGGAAAGCATACAAGACAATGAAAAGACCCTCTTGTACTATGATGTTGGTGATTTTTAGGTTTGCAGCAGATGTTTCCTAACACCTAACAGAGTTCGGGTTGAATTGGTTTAGTTTAATCATCTCCAGTAGAGATGGTAACCATGAGGATAGTAAAGAGTACTCAATAGTCAGTTAAGACGTCAATCAGTGTGTGTGTATGTGTGTGTGTGTGTGTGTGTGTGTGTGTGTGTGTGTGTGTGTGTGTGTGTGCGTGCGTGCGTGCGTGCGTGCGTGCGCGCGTGTGTGCGTGCGTGCGCGTGTGTGCTTTTGTGTGCTCACCATACGTCAGGACTTCAACAGCTTCTTCTCAGCATTGACATTCAGAGCCATCTCCATTCCTCATTGTGTTAGAAATGGCTTTAACTCTCCCATTCAGACCAGGGCTATTTGGTCTTTCTTTTCAAGGCTCCCTGCATCAGCCAGCTCACTCTCTTACTCTGTTAATTAAAGGCCTGTCACAGCTAATGCCAGGATGGAGGGACAATATGGATATGTGTTGAATAAAGAACCAAAGGATGGATGAATGGGGTTTATGATGTTTTGTCTCATAATCTTCTTGTGGTCCACCGCCCACAGAGTTACAAGCCACAATAATAATAATAATAATAATAATAATAATAATAATAATAATAATAATAATAATAATAATAATAATAATAATAATAATAATAATAATAATAATAATAATAATAATAATAATAATAATAATAATAATAATAATAATAATAATAATAATAATAATAATAATAATAATAATAATAATAATAATAATAATAATAATAATAATAATAATAATAATAATAATAATAATAATAATGTCACGTGTAGTTATCTCTGGTTGGAACCCAATGTGCAGGCAAGGAGACAGGGTAGGCAGAACTGATCAAAACCCAATATGGGTATATTTAATAGAGTGGTCTAAGTCCAGGCATGGGTCGGTACACAGAGGAGGTTCTCGTAATGTCCAGGATATATAAGGGGGCATGGAAGTCAGACAGACGGGGTGAGAGCAGGAGCAGTTGTCGTCAGCCGGGTGTAGGTCAGAGCAGTAATTTGTGAACCAGGCCAGTGTCTCCAGGTCTTAGCCGGCAGGTCAGTATCTCCAGGTCTTCACCGTGGAGGCTAGGAGAGAGGATGAGAATAGAGATTAGAACAAGGTCGATGAACAAGAGATCCAGGCGAACAACTTAAGCAACAGAGTAGAGGACAAGAACATAGTAATGTCACTAACGTGGTAAGAGAGTTTACGATCTGACAGCTGCTCCACGTCTGAGGCGGTTTTATATACCATGATGCACTCTGCCTCCAGACCGCAGATCAGCTGCCTCATGACACACCAGCTGTAACTAATATAAGATAATGAGAGCGGTAGAGTGGGAAAGAGAACAGAGAGAGGCAGGAGTACTGACATGGTAGAACCATGACAGGAGTCAGTGTTCATTTGGGTCAAACCCCTAGTTTAGATTGATTTAGATTGTAGTTTGTTTCACTTCATGCATCTCCATGAGGTTGATTCCATTGTCACCTTGTCAGCCATGATGTCACTATCACAGAATCGTAGATGGAGAAGTCCATTAAACCTTGTCAGTATCACAGAACCTCAGCTGGAGAAGTCCACTGATTTAGAAACAACACAGTAATTTTGGGAACTACAAACCATGACTGTAGGCCTTCCTACTCAATTTCAGCAATAACAAGTCTATCTTCTGTTTTGTGTCTTTTTGTTTGTATGTTTTCCCCTCAGCTTGATAGCATCTGTATCACTGTTGTGTGTGGCAAAGGACAAATGAACTGAATTGACACAGTGGCACGGTAGATCCTGAGACACACACATAAACACACAAGTTGAATGTGGCCAGGGGCTATTGTTTCCATGATAAGGGGCACGCTGGCTGTGTTGTGGGCTTGGCCACATGGTCAGACTGGCTAGAGGACTGGACGTGACCCAGAGAGAAGTTAAGAGAGACACAGCAGGCAGAGAGGACCAGGGGAGAGGAGCAGGACGCTGGTTACTGACAAAGTTACACACACGCACACACACACACACACGCACGCACGCGCACGCACGCACGCATGCACGCACACACAAACACACACACACACACACACACACACACACACACACACACACACACACACACACACACACACACACACACACACACACACACACACACACACACACACACACACACACACACACACACACACACACACACACACACCAGCCCTCCAGCACACAATGGGCTGTATTAGGTTTTTCCTTGGTGGATCCCGATATTTAGAGCAACAATTCAATAATAATAATAACAAATGAGACACAAACCTGCTGAACTTAAATGGACATTTATTTAACACAAATGTTATTGTCTGTCTGCAAGTAGATCTGCACTCTGTATCTGCAGTGCACTTATTTTAAATTGTTCACTCACATCACAGCCTGCTCCTATTATCTACCAAGTGACAAATGTTAGAGGTGACAACAAGGAGATTCTGTCCCACGAATCCACTACTATCTGTCATTAACTCATTCAGTGCCGGGAATTAGTCGGCCCCCGTTCTAGCACTGCCACGCTTTAAAAGATAGGAGTGTGTCACCTTGTTTGTAGAGCTATAACTATATTCTATATTATAGCTATGGATACAATACTATGGCCCATTTGACATCACCTATCTATCGTTCAATATGTGAGTCATTCCACCAATCCAGTCCGATTTGGACTTTGGGATTATTTTTTTTACCAAGAGGTATTACTTTTCTGAACACCCCTCAAGATGAATGACATATTTAACTTCCAAAAAAATATATTTTCTCATCTCAGGCATGAAATCTCTATTATTTTTGGTCATTATTGTATGATATGGACACCATTATTCTTCAACCCCGTTATGGACACTCTGGAAGCTCTCTGAATAAGATTAAAACATGTATTTGTGCTAAAGTCAACATTTCTATAATAATTAGATGTCCTTCACACCATTTCTATAATTGCTCGTCTAAAAATTACGTAAAATCCTACACTTTTGCTATTCTGAACCCTGAAATTTGCCTTTTTTTGACAGTGGCCCCAAGCTTTTTCATCAGAAATGTGATTTGACCTCAGATTTGAACTAAAATCGATATTCTTATGTTTGCTCTAAACGTTTTAGACAAAATTATTCAAAAGTTGAATTTGTTTTTCATAAACTTAAAGAAATAATTAATAAACATGTAGCTGTAACAGGGTTGAGTCTAGGGTAACGTGTGAGCACACACACACAGCAACATGCACATTACAATTAATATATATGTGGCATAAGCATGTTGAAAAAGCTCAATAATTAATTTAACTACTATTGTATAACTTCAAAATCAGTGTTAAAATCACAACCCTGTTACAATATCACAACCCCGTTACATTCAACCACGTAACGGGGTTGAGTGTAACAGGGTTGTGATTTTTTGCACAAAATGGTTGCTACTCCACATGTGGTGAATACCAGGAGAGCACATGGCATGCATGATATTAAGAAAGCATCTACATTTTTTTAATAACAAAGATCATATTCACAAGTAATAGTTTGCTATATTTTTTTCAAGTAACGGTGTTGAGTAATTATGCTTGACTACCATAATATTACATGATAAATTACTGAAAACATAGTACAATGAGGTAGCTACTTGCCTGTTCCTGGTGTTGTGTTTTCCAAAATACTTCAAAGTTGTCACTTCCTGTTTCACATGCTTCTATGGATTGAACCATTATTTTTGTGGGGGGGAGAATGCTCAGTGTAACGGGGTTGAGGGTTACTGAGGGACAGACTGACTAATGTTATTTTAATGAATAATTATTCATTTATTTTCAAATAAATCATTACCAGCATTAACAGCACAGATGGATGTGTATGTTCATGGAAAAAAGTATGGACTTTTTACAAATTTTCTTGGTCATATCCCAAATACATTTTCATGAAATGCCACGAGGGACATATCAAAATACATGGTGTCAACAGAAATAACAACATAATGCATAATAAAAAAAATTACAATCATGCAATGTTTTTACACTTTATTAAAGAGGACATTGCAACTGAAATAAATAGCATTTCAAAGCACATTTTGGTAACTGATTAGATAAAAGACACTTAAAAACATCAGAGGGACTCAAATCGGACCGGATTGGTGGAATGACTCATGTGAAAAGGAATACATTTTTCCCGTGTTATACCGTGGTGAATATAAGTATAGCGTGGTCTGGGGTAATTCCTGAAAGGCTGAGTTATAGCCTAAACGTCAATTCTATTAGACGTTGCCGTTTCTTGCCTGTACACGCTATTATTCCGAAATCAAATCTATATCATAGCTATTATGTTCCATCATGAATGCATGAAAGGGGGGGGGGGGGTTGTTTCTGATATTTGCTTGTC
Organism: Notolepis coatsorum; assembly: GCF_963971535.1. Taxonomy (NCBI): domain Eukaryota; kingdom Metazoa; phylum Chordata; class Actinopteri; order Aulopiformes; family Paralepididae; genus Notolepis; species Notolepis coatsorum. The sequence continues at coordinate 202,273,865 of NC_140165.1, forward strand.
AGTAACGGCATTCGTATTGAACACTAAAACCGCTGATCAGCTGGATCGGTATAATAACATTGCAGGATCAAGCAAACATTTTGGGGATTGAGTTAAACACTGTGCCAAGTTAAGGTTTGTTTGGTGTATTGAAGCACACACACACACACACACACACACACACACACACACACACACACACACACACACACACACACACACACACACACACACACACACACACACACACACACACACACACACACACACACACACACGTTTGGTGTCGGAACACACTGCCGACTGCATTACAAAAAAGAAAACATAAGACAACCATGTTACAGCATAGACAGACATACAGGCAGAAACAATGTAATTAACCCCTTCCTTCCCAACCAACGTTATTCATTTGATGTGGCACAGTCCAAGGTTATTTCCTATTCCACAGCCCTTTTATACACTGACTAGGCTGCCTGCCGATGCCGATACCAGATATGCTCTGGGTCCGTTTTTCAGTTTTCAACTTAATAGAAGAATACTTTGTAATAAATGATAATGGATCAATATCTACCTCCACTCATCAGTAAGGTCAATTTGGCTATCTAGACTTAAGATAAATAGCTACGGCTCTGAATATTTCTAACTGAAGAAAGGTGTTTGGCAAGGGAATCCGGCCCGCCTATTCTGTTTGCTTTAATTATGTACCGAACCACTAGCTGAATTTATTAGAGTGAGTGACCAAATTGAGGGGATAGTAGATGGGGGGGGGGGGGTCTGGGTATAAGGTCAACCAAGCAAAATCTGTAGCAACGAAGGGAGGCTTTGTTTAGATACTTCATCAACTTACTCTTACAACTTACAACAACTCTGACAGCCAATTATGATAAACTCATTTCCCAGATCAAACAGGATTTGGAAAGATGCTTTTTGTGTCTTTAGTAAGCAGGGTGACAACGATTATGATGAATGTACTGACATGGCTTCTTTTTCTCTTTTGCTCCCTTTCTATAACTGTCCCAGTATCTATATTCAAATTCTTGGACAGACTTGTCTCCAAATTCTTATGGCAAAATAAATGGCCCTAAGTGCTCCTCTCTCATAAAGAGAAGGGTGGCTCAGCCTGGCCTCATTTCAGAGATGACTGCTTGGCATCACAATTTAGAATATTGGTCTCATGAATTAGATTAGATTTGTACACATTTTGATAAGGATCTATAACTAATCTGCTCTCCCCTATTTAAATGCAAAGGTATGGTGGACGTTTAAGATACAGAAATAATGGGTCAACTATACTTTAACCCCTTATGCTGAGGGCATAAAACACCTGACGATTGCATACCCAAAGTAATTTGCGATGTATTACTTGAACCACTTATAGCACATGCATGAGTCTGGTCTCTTTTGAAAGGAAACATTCTGAACATTCTTCCACAAATAAAATAAAATGTATTCGTAAAGCTCGAAATCACAAGGCAATGCCCCCATAGGCTGTACAAGTCTTCTTTAAAAGTCAAGAAGAAACATCACAATGTTCCAACAATGTATTGGTTGATCTGCAAAAACACAGCGCTGACAGACAAGGGCAAAGTGCCGTGAAGTGTGCACGTTAACCTGGTTAAATACAAATAAAAAAAACTGAAGGATAGGCTCTGCCTACCAAGAATATAATAAAATATTTTGACCCATAGGAAATATATTCCAGGACTCACTGTCACATACACATTCAGCCTATGTGACAAGTTTCATCCACCACAGCCTTTTAGTTGGCGAGCAATGCTGAGCATACACACTCACACACACACACATACACACTCACACACACACATACACACACATACACACTCACACACACAATCGTGCAAACAACTGCAATACCTCTCCCCAGGAGTTCCGCCTGGTGGAGATAGTAACCACTTTTCTCAGAGGTGCCATCGAGTCCATTTACCAGCATTACATATGTGGAGATGATGTTTATATTTAGCTTCAATTGATTTCTTATAGAAATGCAGCCATATGTTTCTCAGTGGGAAATAAGAAACAAATATAAAATGAAAGTTATGAGGGGCAGAGCCCTGTGGGAGGTTCTGCTGTTTTGTTCAATTTCAACAAGATACAATATTAACTGATCCCAAGCACCGCCTACCTTGGCAACACCTTGACTACCACCTTTAGCTTGTCCTGCATGCCATTCTGCCATTTTTTGATGACCTTGGAACACCATGTAATTATTTGTCTATGTGTAGTGGATGTTTAAAAGACGTACCTGGACAGTAGAGAAATGCAAAAGAAGGTGCTGGTACATTAATTAATACGGCCGGTATTGATCAATTTATGGCGTGAAACGGTCCGGTATACCGGTCGGGTCCATGAGGATTAGACGCTGGAAGCTGGCCAATGAAACGTTTATTCTGGAGTATATGATAATGCAGGTTCTATTATCCTAACTAAACATTAAATACAACTTGCTCACTCAAAATATTCTTCAATTATTAAATATCTTCACTGGCACAGTGCCTAAATTGTCAAGAGGGGTGTGTTGTCAAAAAAGAGGATATGGAGAGGTCTTCAGCGTTCTTGTTTTGTTTCGGTAGGTGCTCTTTGGATTAAATCCGGGTAGGATTCGTTATAGAAGAAAAGTTGAGATCCAAGGTAGCTCTACAATATTAAAATGCCTTTATTATTTAGCTTACATTATTTAGAATGTTTTAAAATATTTGTCGTGGGAACAGTTACAGTATTAGTACAGTAGTATTATGCAATAAGGACGCTCCCTTAGATTTCGTCCTGTACAGCCAGAATCGATGGACTGATTTTGTTCGTTCAGGTTTCATTGGAACACCAGAAAATAGATCTTATAAATGGTATATGATTTGTTCGAGAAATATGCAGCTCGAGGCCTTCGCAAAGTGGCGTGATTTGTTCCAAGTCTGGCAGTGAACGTTATTATAAATGAGGCTATAAGCGACTGACTATGCCACCAGATCAGATCACGCGTCCATCTTTCTTTCACCAATGTACAAACAGAGAATCAAAAGTACTCCTGTAGTCTCGCGAGAGGTGCAGAAATGGGATTTGACGTCGGGGGAGACGCTCCGGTCTGCGTTTGACTGCACAGACTGGAATGTGTTCCGCGACACAGATAACATTAATGTCTACACGGAGACAGTGGTGGACTATGTTTGTACTTTGGTGGAAGAAACAATCCCCACTACCAAAATGAGAGTTTACCCAAATCAAAAACCCTGGGTAGACAAATCCGTCCGTGAAGCTCTGAGAGAGCGCACCAAAGCATACAACGACGGCCTAGTGGCAGGCAACATGAATGACCACAAGGTGGCGCGATACAACGTAAGGAGGACAGTGTCAGAGGCCAAACGGCGCTACAGGGATAAAATTGAACTCCAGTTTGAACAAGCTGACTCTAGAGCTATGTGGCAGGGGCTCAAAACGATGACAGACTACAAAGGCGCCTCCCTCAAACTGAACAGTGACATCTCCTTAGCAAATGACCTCAATACCTTCTATGCAAGGTTTGATGCTGGTAATAACAACACCAGCTCACAAGCCACGGCAATGGGGGGGGGGGGGGGGGGGTCGGCTGCTGATGGAGGCGCAGTGTTCAGGGTAACAGAGCATGAGGTGAGGCGGACCTTTAAAAAAGTGAATATCAGGAAGGCAGCAGGTCCGGACGGCATCCCCGGCCGCATCCTAAAAGTCTGTGCCGACCAACTGGCCCCAGTATTCACTGACATATTTAACCTGTCCTTAGAACAGGCTGTCATCCCCACCTGCCTGAAGAAGTCCACTATTATCCCTGTACCCAAAAAATCCAAGCCTGCTTGCCTCAACGACTACCGCCCTGTAGCTCTCACCTCCATAGCCATGAAGTGCTTTGAGAAGCTAGTAAAGGGCTACATCTGCTCCTCCCTCCCCATCAACATGGACCCCCTGCAATTTGCATACCGCCCCAACAGGTCCACGGAGGACGCCATAGCCCATGTGCTGCACACAGCAGCATCACACCTGGACAAGAGGCAGGGGAACTATGTGAGAATGCTATTCATCGACTACAGCTCGGCATTCAATACCATAGTCCCCTCCATACTCATAGCCAAGCTCAGGGACCTGGGCTTGAACTATGACCTCTGCCAGTGGGTCTTGGACTTCCTGACTGGCAGACCCCAGGTGGTGAGAGCAGGCAACTGCACCTCCTCATCCATCACCCTCAACATAGGGGCCCCCCAGGGCTGTGTTCTGAGTCCCCTCCTCTACTCCCTGTACACACACGACTGTGTGGCTCAGCGGAGTAGCAATACAATCATCAAATTTGCTGACGACACAGTGGTGGTGGGCCTGATCTCTGCCAACGACGAGAGGGCCTACCTGGAAGAGGTCAAGGTCCTGGCGGGATGGTGCCAGGAAAACAGCCTCTCCCTGAACGTCAGCAAAACAAAGGAGATGATTGTGGACTTCAGGAGGTCGGGGGTCAAGGACTACAGCCCCCTCAGCATCGACGGGGCACCGGTTGAGAGAGTCAACAGCTTTAAGTACCTCGGAGCCTACATATCCGAGGACTTGACATGGACCACACACATTGACAGTGTTGTGAAGAAGGCACGACAACGCCTCTACTTCCTCAGGCGCCTAAGGAAGTTCCAAGTCAGTCAGAAGATCCTTAAGAACTTCTACTCATGTACAATAGAGAGCACCTTGACCGGCAACATCACCTCCTGGTTTGGGAATAGCACTGCACAAGACCGAAGCAGACTACAAAGAGTGACACGTTCAGCCGAACGCACAATTGGAGGGGGGCTCCCCACCCTCCAGAACATTTACAACAAGCGTTGCAAGGGCAAGGCTAAGAGAATCATTAAAGACTCCAGTCACCCGAACAACTGCCTCTTTGAACTGCTGCGGTCAGACAAGCGATACCGGAGTCTCAAGGCGAGCACAGAAAGACTCAGAAGAAGCTTCTATCCCCAGGCCATCAGGCTGCTAAACGAACAATGAACACTACACAACAACAACCACCAAACGCACAAAGCACACACATCCACACGCACACACTCACTTTAAACAAACACACTGTAGCACCCACTCCACACACTTTATAGCACACACCCACTTTAAACAAACACACTGTAGCACCCACTCCCCACACTTTATATTTATTGATGAAGGATTGCACTACAACTCGTACACCTTACTGTAAATTGTACCTAAATTGTACCTCATCCCATTTCTGCTTTGCACTATATAGTACTGTACATTAGTACACTGCATAGTATTGTATATTATTATATGGTAACTCAGAACATTGTACATATGTCTATACCGAACACTGTGACCTCATTTTCTTCTTCTAAATTACATGCTATACTATGTTATTTGATACTATCTTGTCTAGCACAGTCTCTGGAGCGTAACAGTAAGAAGCATTTTGTATTCTGTACTTCTGTATGACAACTATTAAAGAAACTTAAAGAAACTTGAAACCTTACATTTCATCCTGTACTAAGTTATTAAGCACATTAGAATAGAATATAAAAAGCTTTACAACTTCATAAATAGATTGAATACAATTAAATGGGATATAAACTAAATTAAATATAGCACAATATAATCTAGTACAATTATAAGTGACAAATGTAATTGGAAAAGGACAAACATATGCAATGACGAAAGATAGTGACAAAAACACAGGACGCAATGTGTCATGAAAATACAAATTAAGCAAGTGTGGTATCGACCATTATGGACATGTTCTGGTACACGTGCTGAAGTGGAGACAGTGGGAAAACATAGACCTTTCAGCTCTCTGGTCCAGAGAGCTTGGAAAGGAAGAACTTTTTGAATGTCCAAGCCATGATTACCATAGTGCTTTTTATTGGAAATATCCCAAGGAGCATTTGGAGAATACATGGAGATAATCAATGACAAATATGCTTTACATTGTTATTAAATGTTCCCACATTTCCCTGGCCCATTGCATTGGCCTCACATACTACTTGGAAATATTGTTAATGCCCTTTACTGTGACATTTGCACCTTTGGTTAGATGTCAACTTATTTTTGTTGTACTGAACTTGTGCATCTAATCCCAATACAGGGGAAGTACCTCGGACAAGGCGATCACAGCTCCCTGTTGTGTGTGTGTGAAGTGGATTTCCCAAGCTATTTCGGTTCTGCTCTGCTCAGAACCGGGTTGCGTTAGTACTCTGCGTTGTGATTCAATACTTTTAAAGCTCTGGGAATCACTTCTGTTCAAACTGAGCGGTGCAGGCAGAAGGAATTAGGAGGAAAAATAGTATAACAGTTGTTTAATGAAAGTTTAAGAGTGTATACAAATTACAATAAGAAAATGCTATAGTTGTGATCACAAACACTATGCCGTGAGTGATACAACCAGACTAAAGAAGAGAATGCTAGTTGTTGAGTTGTTGAAAGTCTCTGTTTGATAACAAAGACTTGGTTTTCCCTCCAAGAAGTTCCTTGTCCTTGCCGCCTTGCTGCCTTGCCCGCCTTGGTGTTGATGGGTGGTAGGTGTTGTCCTGTGGTTGGGTTGTTGAAAGTCTCTGTTTGATAACAAAGACTTGGTTTTCCCTCCAAGAAGTCCTTTGTCCTTGTTGCCTGCTGCCTTGGATGAGATGGTGGAGAGGTCTTGTCCTGTGGTTGGGTTGTTCCAGAGTCCTCTTCCCCCCAGCACACCTCATTATATCCCCAAGGCCCAGTGTCTCGGAGTTGATGACATCATCACATAAATTCCCTCCAATCCCAGGTCTGCTAAGCTTGTATTTGAAAAATAGGGGTTTGGCTTAATAGCCCAACCCCCTTCACATAACTGCAAACGGAGGCTGTCCTTACATAGTCAACAATATATACTGTCCTTTGTTTAATACTAACAATCTACCTTAAACATTGCATTATTTTCATTTCCTAATATCTATATTTGAATTACAATTGCCCACATAAACACAGATATATTTCTTTATCACTAAGTCTACTGACTTTCAGAAAATATCTAACAAATCTAATCATTCTGTTAGCTTAATAGAATACAAATCAATACCATAGATCAGAATATAAAACCATCAATTAATCAAATTGAACATAAATTGGAAACAGCACAGACACATTAACTAATTGTAGACATTGAATTTCTGCAAACTGTAGTTCAGATCAGTACAAAATGCTCATATCTCTGATCTGGGTGTGTGTATATATATATATATATATATATATATATATATATATATATATGTATGTGTGTCTATTTGTGTCTGTGTGTGTGTGTGTGTGTGTGTCTATGTGTGTGTGTGTGTGTGTGTGTGTGTCTGTGTGTGTGTGTGTGTGTGTGTGTATCTGAATGTGTGTGTGTGTGAGTCTATGTGTGTGTGTCATCAGACCTTTGATGGTCACATGTAGCCATCAATATGTGACCTAATCATTGCCTTTGGCAGACCAGTTGGCCCTTTGATGTCTCCTAAAAGGAGACATGTTTCTCTAGAATTTCCTGCCCTTTGTTCTTACACACCCCCTATCTCACCCAGGTGGCTGATTGCATAAACAGTGGTTGTAAACAGTTCCTCTATTGTCTTGGTTTGAACCTTGTCTACTCAGCTGTTCTCACAGGACCGATACAGGCTGTTGCCCACACTTTGTATGCAAATTCACCCAAAAGGGCAGAGTAATCTAATCTGACTTTAGCAGCTGTTTTCTCTAAATATAACACATTATTTTGATTGTTGTTCCATTTTGACTGTTTCTTTAAGACTTTTACACAACAGTTTGATTAGATCTTTGATGATCTTATGTTTGGATTTTACCACATGTGTTTAATAAAATGTTCAATCAATCAATCAATCAATTCTAGTTTTCTTCAGATAAGATAAGATATTCCTTTATTGATTCCCTTGGGGAAATTCAGGCATCATAGCAGCATGGGGGAGGGGAGGTACAGGTAGTAAAAACAAGCAGTGTAAACAATATAACAAGTCAATATAATTAACTAACTAACTAAAATATACAGTATTCACATAAGGTGCAGTATGCATAATGTAGTGTTATTGTCCTTTTTAGGTTCCCAGTAGTTGTAGTTGGATGTCTGGCAGCAGTCCCTGCCCACTGCTTGCTTCTTGAAACTGATGATCCCCCCACCGCTTCGTTCTGACCTGAATGCTGCTGTGAACACACTGTCACCCTTCCCCTGAACTATGAATCACTAAAGACACTTTTTTAACTGCTGCTGTGACCCACTGTCACCTCCATTATTGTAAATACTGATCGGAATGTGCAATGTTACTCACTGTGCCTTGTATATATTATATTTATCAAATTTTACCTTATTTTCTAGCACTCGCTTGTATTTAAATATGTTTTAGTTAAGTATTGTGTGATTTTGTGTGAAGGGTGGACTAGCAAAGTAAGATTTTCATTGTATGGCAAACTGTCCGTTTAACTGTGTACATGACAATAAACAATCTTGAATCTTGTGTTGCCCTCACCTCTTCCTCCCCCCACACACACTAGGTCCTAGTGACTAGGACAATAGAGCCTTTCATGCACTGTAAACCCTAATAAGTTACCAAAACTTTAAAAAGTTGAGGCAATCAATTGAACTCAAATGTTTTCAGTTGGCTAAGACTTACAGTTCTCAGTTAAGGCAACTCAAATATGTTCTACACCAATATATCTTTCACCCAGAGTGAAAATTGTGTAGTCCGCCGAGGTGGGAATGGGGTGAAATGATACAGCCTTCACTTTACGGCCTATAGGGACATTTTACTTCAATGATGCAGTTATCAGACACCATCCCATCTGTAGAGCCACAAGCAGGCCGCTGTCATGCCTGCAAAAAAGAAAATAAATTGTAAACTTTATGAAGCACAATCTCAGGAGGCCCATACAGAACCAAGTGTTTCACTGTAATGTACATGTACCTTATATGTGACAAATAAAACAAAACTTTTATTCATTATATTGTTTAAAATATATAAATCAGTACTACTGAGTAATAATGCTAATCAGATGTTTGTACAGAGTTGTAGTATTATTATGTACAGTGATATACAGGTATAAAGACACTATGGCAATGGTCATACTGGCCAGCAGCGTAACTAGTAAGAGTAGGTAAGGGATATGTACAGATATAGATATAGTATCTACAGATATGTAAAATGATTATATGCAGGTATGTACAGACACATGTGGATATATATATATATATATATATATATATATATATATATATATATATATATATATATATATATATATATATATATATATATATATAGATATATATATATAGATATATATATATATTAAACTAGATAAGACTCGTGCACATCTGGTTGGACCCCGACTGGAGGTGCAGGTCAGCGCAAGAGAGATAAATAAACTAAAAGGAGAAAACCTTCAAGGGAAAGAAGGGACCGCACACTCCACAGGACTCGTTTTTGCTTATTTATTGTTTGCACAACGCGTTTCGCTATCGCTTCCTCAGGTGCTATGCAGCAGGTGTCATCAATGATCATCATTATGTATAGCATACTCCACCCCACATCGTATTACATCAAGCCCATTGGCTACTCAATTATCACATTCAATTTGATGATTTTGCAGGATGTAATGCCTACGCTCTGCATCTTCTGGCCGCCTCAGACCTACTCCTATCCAAGCTCCGGGAGGGTCATCAAAGAGAAGTCGCCTATTCTCAGTCCTTGCCCCACAATGGTGGAATGAACTACCCACCCCAGTTAGGACAGCCGAATCACGTCCAATCTTTCGCCGTCGACTAAAGACGCACTTCTTCAACCATTATCTGAATTAAAAAAAAAAAAAAAAAAAAAAATCTAACCCTAACTAACCGTACTGTCATGCACTTGTCCTAATAAACTAACCTACACTGTAGCACTCAACACTTTGATGAACATTGTTGCTCAGCTGATAGAGTTGTGCCCTTCCTGATGGCTTGTCGTACAGAACTTGTAAGTCGCTTTGGATAAAAGCGTCAGCTAAATGACTAAATGTAAAATGTGATATAACTCTTATGTATAAAAATGATGCATAGAGACCACATATATACACACTCATTTTTGAAAATTATATAATACAAAATGAGAGAAGTGACAAATCGTAACACATCAAGCCCATTGGCTACTCAATTATCACATTTAATTTTATCATTTTGTAGGATACATATCACTCTTATGTATAGAAATATACATCATTAATATATACATCATTACCACCAAGATTTTGTTTTAAAAGGGGAAAAAACATAAGGGACGCTGTCGTCAATTCTATGTATAAATCCCCTGTAGTAAGTCACTCTAACTGGCTAACAGAGCTGTGTGGTAACCATCCATGTGGTCGATGTACCCATTGTTCAAACACTATGAAAACAAAAGTTTTCTACCATCCACAGTCTGGGCAGGAATATAAAATAAGGGACCTTATTAATTGCAACACCACTCATGTGATATACATGCTGAAATGCCCCTGTGGTAAGGTCTATGTTGGACAAACAAAACGAAATTTGAAGGTGCGAATAGCAGAACACAAGGCAGCCATTAGGAACAACAATATGGATTATGCCATTGTGAGACACTATAAGGAGAGAGATCATGGTTCCACAGCCTCTCTAAGGTTCATTGGAATCGAAAGAGTCACCCTAACACCGAGGGGCGGTAATATAGTAAAGCTTCTCTTACAAAGGGAAGCGTACTGGATTTTTACTTTGAATTCTGTAGAACCCCATGGTCTAAATGAATCCCTCGAGCTGAATCCATTTTTGTAACCACTATCCGTTCTGTGTAACCTATATGGGTGTGGTTTTAAGTCTGTTTTAAACTATTTATCAGGTCTAATGACCTAGGTATTTGTCACTTCTCTCATATTGCTTTATTATATATAATTTTCAAAAATGAGTCTGTGTATGTATGTGGTCTCTAGGCATTTCTATACATACAGTAAGAGTGATATGTATCCTACAAAATGATAAAATTAAATGTGATAATTGAGTAGCCAATGGGCTTGATGTGTTACGATTAGTCACTTCTCTCATTTTGTATTATATAATTTTCAAAAATGAGTGTGTATATATGTGGTCTCTATGCATAATTTTTATACATAAGAGTTATATGCATTTCATCCTGCAAAATCATCAAATTGAATGTGATAATTGAGTAGCCAATGGGCTTGATGTATTACGATGTGGGGTGGAGTATGCTATACATAATGATGATCATTGATGACACCTGCTGCATAGCACCTGAGGAAGCGATAGCGAAACGCGTTGTGCAAACAATAAATAAGCAAAAACGAGTCCTGTGGAGTGTGCGGTCCCTTCTTTCCCTTGAAGGTTTTCTCCTTTTAGTTTATATATATATATATATATATACAGTACATTGATAATAAATATACACAGGGTATATGCAGCATTATTGTATGCCATCATATTGATTGAAAATGTTATTAACAGATTGCAGAATGGGTACAATACAGTACAGCTCAATACACACAATTGTTAAGGGGATGCAGACCAGAGAAAGACTTTCAACTTGTTTACATCAGGGTCCCCCATTTTCAATTCATCATAACATAATATGACATACTGTACATGACATACAGGTAGACAGTACTGTTACATCTAGACATTTATGACATACCAGAACATCCTTCTTATTACTGTTGTGTCATCCAAAAATACTTTAATTTAGAGGTAATTCACACCACGACCATGTTACTATCACAAGATAGCGACTTAACAATAATGTTATCAGCCCTGGAAACAAGAGTGATAAATTCAGTTTGACAAAGGGTAGCTAACTATTTGGCTACTGTAACTGCAATGCATTTTCTGCTTTGCGGTCCAATGTCCACCAAAATGCACACACACTTTAACATTTTTGCCTCAACGTTATATCGACAGGTAATGTTTTGTAAACTAACATTACGTTACTTTAGCGCTAGCTGACATTACATAACTAGTACCTGACGTTAGCTTAGCCTGGCATTAGCCTGTTTAGCCTACCTGTTAACTGTGTTTATCATTCAGCCACCTTCTCTTCTCTTTATCGTCGGGAGGAAAGCGGTAATAAGATACCGTTTTGTTGACATCGTTCCTATTATTGCAACACGGAACACAGCACTGCACCATTTTAATGCCCTTTGATATCCCGTCTCGAAGCAGCAAGACACGGAAATCACTGACAGGAACAAAATTACATCACCCTAGCCATATAATTCCAATTAGACTTTATGCCTCCTGGCGGCACATAACAGAACCGCAACCATGTTACCAAAATAATTTCAAAGAGTGGCGCACAAGAATGATTACCACAGATTACCGCAGTAGAAGGGCAGAGCAGAGCACCGAATCCAAAGAGCTTCATCTGTAGGTCTATCAATCTGCACATGCGTAATTCGGGAGTATATAACTACTTAATGTCGAGGCTCTCATCCACATGCATTAATTTTCTCCCCCCGCTCTCTCCATGTAACGTGAAAATGCAGTATAGCTGCATACTTCAATCAATTCTGCAACTTTGGTAACGCTAGACCGTAAGAATGCTTCTTACCTCTTCATCGTGCCTCATCTGTCACTCACTTCTGGTGTCCACATTAGCATTAGCATGCTAACACTAAAAACAACACAGGCAAACACACTAACTGAAAAACACACTGACCACTCTCCAATTATATTTATTAGCATTAGCATGCTAACACTATGGTAAAACGTATTCTGCCTATGCCTCCTAACTTCCTGTTTATGCATTAGTATGCTAACACTAACAAACACGCAGACAAACACACTGATGGACAAACACACTAACTGCTCTCAATTATAGTTATTTGCCTTTGCATGCTAATGGGGATCATCCCTATGTTCCCCAGGTCCTATGTTCCCCCGGGTTCTATGTTCCCCGCTTTGATTGATTAATAGATTGAACATTTTATAATTTTTTATTATTTAATTAATTATTAATGTCCGCCTTGTTTCGAACGGTTAAGCTTAGGCCCTCTTTCGAACTAGTTAAGGTTAGAGTTTGGAATCAGGGCTGGTGGTCTAAAATGTTCAATCAATCAATCAAAGCGGGGAACATAGAACCCGGGGAACATAGGACTCGGGGAACATAGACATGCTCCCTGCTAATGCTAGCTAGGCAGTGAGCACAATTCTGCCCGTGCCTCTTCATATGTCACTCCCTTCCTGTTTACCCCAGCTCTGCTACGTGCTTGGAACCTGAGTGCCATCTAGTGGTTAAAAGAACAGGCCAACATTTTGGGAAATTAGCTTATAGTCTTCTCCAGAGAGAGACAATAAGATAGATACCAGTTTCCTCTCTGTGCGTCCAATAGGCATGTAGCTTATTCCCAGCGGAAGAGTGCGTTGCGTGCTTCCGCGTTTTCTCTGATTGGCCATGACGCCCATGTGACCACGGCAGCGCGAGAGAGCTGCAGCGCGGAAATAGGCTGTCTATTGCCTCGCACTGCAGCGCGGAAATAGGCTGTCTATTGCCATTCTCTAAGACAAACTCTAACCTTAACCAGCTCCTTAACAGCGCCTAAACTTAACCCTTCTAACCTTAACCAACTCTGAAACAATGCCTAACCTTAACCTTAACCTTAACCATGCCTAACCTTAACCATAACCAACTCCGAAAGAATATTGCCATTCTCTAAGACAAACTCTAACCTTAACCAGCTCCTTAACAGTGCCTAAACTTAACCCTTTTAACCTTAACCAACTCCGAAACAATGCCTAACCTTAACCTTAACCTTAAGGCGAGACACTGCAGGTGAATAGTCAAATATACTTTTTTTGTTGATTTTGAGATTTTGTTATATTTTGCTTCCTAAACATGTCTTCTATGAAACTAGTGACAATAAAACGTCAATAACACACATTTAGTTGTTTATTTTACATCATTTTGCCTTATTGCATCCATAAATGTGCACATATGGGAAGTGCCTCATTTGCATATATAAACATACATTTCAGAAAACTTGCAATATATTTTTTCTTAGTTTATATGTACATAACAAATTGGGAAAGTTTCATAGTGATATCTATTCAAATATTGTTTGCCTATTAGGGGGTACTACACTGTACTACACTGTTTGTAGCCTGTGTGTAGTTCTGTTCAGTTCAATAACATCATTATTATTATTATTATTCAGTTATCAGGCATGTGTTTAGGTTGTCTATTACTAATGGTTTGATTAGGTATTGTGTTTGTAAATATCTGTTTAAAAAAAAAAAGTATGGCATTTTACAATACAGAACTTTGAAGGCGTTTTCCCAAAAATGAGTTTTAAGAGTTTTTCCTCATACTCTGAGCCAGAAATCTCCACTTCAGTAGCACACACATCAGTGGCGGCCGGTGGGTACTTCGCCACTAGGGGCGCTATACCAAACATCTCTCCCTCTCTCCTTCTCTCTCTCACACACAGCGCGACGTGGAATCGATTCGTTACACAATCAGACCTATTATATACCAAGAATAACTTCAGTATGAGTACAGGGCTGTACACATATTTTGCATATTGTTAAACGAGCCAAGGCTAGCTATTAAACTATGGATATGAATCGAAAATCTGGGACCCTGATGTAAACAAGACAAACGTCTTTCTCTGGTCTGCATCCCCTTAACAATTGTGTGTATTGAGCCGTACTGTATTGTACCCATTCTGCAATCTGTTAATAAAGTTCTCATTCATTCATTCATTCATTCAAACATAGACGATATTGAACAAGCCATAATCCACGTATTTTCAATCCGAGAGAGCTGCAGTAGTTAAATCAATGAGCCATCGACATAGTCAGTGTGGTAACGACGTAACGTTATTATTGCATCCAAGATTGATACACGGCTGGCTAGGCAGTTGGTAGTCATAGTCTTGTGTTATAAAATAAATAAACAATCAGCAATGTCTCGCTTCATGAATGGCCAGCAGTAGCCTAACAGTACTGCTCCTAAAAAAAACTATTTACAAACGTTAACGTTAACCACAGAGAGAGAGAGAGAGAGAGAGAGAGAGAGAGAGAGAGAGAGAGAGAGAGAGAGAGAGAGAGAGAGAGAGAGAGAGAGAGAGAGAGAGAGAGAGACTCACTGTTTAGTTGAAACGTCCAGGGCAGGAGAGCTTGATAAACGTGTATAATCCACTGATGATGTATTCCAGACCACTGTCCACTGTAGTCTTTCTCCAGACTACATCCGCCATATAGCTTGTTAGCCAAGTGTTAGCTCGTTAGCACAACACAAGTACATTCCTTTGTCCATTTCCGCTCGAACAGACTGCAAACTACCTGGCGTTCTATCGCCATGCTCTAAGACAAACTCTAACCTTAACCAACTTTGAAAGAGTGCCTAAGCTTAACAGTCTAAAGAACTTGCAGTCACGGCACGCTCGTCTAAGACAAACAGCTGCCTGCATCATTCTCACAACAACACAACTATCTCCACCGACCAACCTAGGAACCAACCTAGCCGGAATAACCTAGAATTGGAACATTAGAAATTGGATTCGGCCAATCAGAGATCGTCTCTGTGAAATTCTGCTACGGAAAAAAATACTGGCGTCGGCCAATCAGAGAGCGTCTCCGCGAAATGCGGCTACAGATATTCTTGACGCTACTGGCTAGACCGCTTCAAATCGCGCCCAGATTCCAACATAATAGTCATATTTCAACGCACAACGCGTTATGCACTGATTGGCTGTGACGGATACAGCGATCAAACTGTGACGCGCACTCAGAGCGATATCGCGTATAGGCCGGGCCGAGAAATACGAAAAAATTTAAAAAATTTAAAAAAACGTGATGTCACTTCCTGCTCTGGAAAACGAGTGTTTTTTAATTGCGATAATAACGTTATATTGTGCATTGGAAATACAAACATACTTAAAATGAGTAAATATTATTCATTTTAAACATGTTTATATTATTTATAGGGCTATAAAACAAAAAACAAAAAGATACTTATTCTTGTTCTACTCTCATATAACCAGGCAGGGCCTGAAGGGGGGGCGGCGCCCTAGCGCCCCCCAGTGGCGGCCGCCACTGACACACATACACCAAACCTTCCAGTTCTATTCATATCTATGTTCTGAAGGTATTTACAGAAGGGTTTGTTGATATCGCATTCATACCCTGATTTATATCACATTTTATTCCTAAAAACATGACGAAATATGGAATTTTACCATAAAAATGGACTGAATGGAGTATTTTCTGATGTATGGAGTGATAAAAAGAGATATCCAAAATCCCCTCTGTAATAACCTTTGGCTCTAATATGTCAACAAAATGAAACTATAATTTTGAAAATGGCTTTATCCAATGTTCAGATTTCTGTCCTGGAATTATATGCAAATTAGTGCATATTTAAGTAGATCATGCCTCATTTGCATATTTAAACATACAATTTCAGAAAACTTGTAATACAAAAAAGTCTTGTCTTAATATAAGTAATCAACTGGGGAAATTTCATTGTGATATCTATTAGTTAATTTTTTTACCCTATTCACCTGCAGTGTCTCCCCTTAAGTTAACATGCCTAAACTTAACCGGCGAAAGAATGCATGTTAAAAAAAAATTTAAGGGATTCGAACTTGTCACCAACGAACCGCAGGACCGCAGGACCGCAGCGCTGCCAGTTGAGCTAAGCGTTGAATGAAAAACATCAGGAATTACGGCTACATAATGCTGCAAGCTCTGCCGCTCCGCTCTGCGGCTGCCGCGGGGCGTGTCGCAGCCAATCAGGGAAAATGCGGAAGCACTCGGCAGCACTCTTCCGCTGGGAATAAGCTATAGGCGTCCAATAGAAAGCTATCTGGCTGCATGTTAGCCTAGCTTAGCACAATGAATGGAAGCGGACATGACTGTTTAGTGAAGTAGATTCTGTGACTGAGAGCGCTGGTTTCCCGAAATAATACAGACTGGAGATTGTTTTCAGCGGTAATGGCCCAGTTGGTGAAAAGGTGATTTATTCAGCATTCAAAGTACAGGCTTCACAGCACAACAGAAACAGGTCCATCCTTGACCCAGCCTCGACTAGACTGAGTCCCTAGCAATGGTCAGACATCATTTTTATATCTAAACTGATGGCCCAGATTTTCAAGATGAGCTGGTCTTGTCACACAGCCTTTGATCAACAGGCTTCAATCAAACAGTGGTCTTGTGATCAGGGGTGTGTCAGAGCCTTACTTACAGAGTGTGTGTGTGTGTGTGTGTGTGTGTGTGTGTGTGTGTGTGTGTGTGTGTGTGTGTGTGTGTGTGTGTGTGTGTGTGTGTGTGTGTGTGTGTGTGTGTGTGTGTGTGTGTGTGTGTGTGTGCGTGCGTGCGTGCGTGCATGTGTGTGTGTGTGTTTGTGTGTGTGTGTGTGTCATGCAGGCTCCTCCCTAAAAACGAAATGGCTGCCGTGATAGCTGTGTGAAATGACAGCTCCTGAAAAGTTTGTTGGATTTTATTGAATTTTAAATGGATTTTTAACACGGAATTGTACTGCCAGTTGAAAAGGTCTGTTTTTATCTAATCTGCTTTAAAAACAGTGGACTACTTATACTGTTTTTGGGATCTTTTCTGAATTAGTGCTCTGCTTTGTTAGCAGTAGCCTAGCCTAGCCTAGCTGCTATCAATCCAGTCCAGAGTTGGAAGAATAATCTCCTGCTTACCTGCCCATCACAACCATTTTACTGCTGCAGTGTGGCTTGTCTATAGCCTAGATCTGCAGCAGGGGCTTATTGCCCTGTGGACTGAGAGATATATATATTTTTTTACTTTGGCCTGACTTGGGCCTCCAGCCTGCTACACCTGGGCCTCCAGCTCTACTGGGCCACTAGCTTCACCTGGGCCTTCAAGCTCTACTGGGCATACAGCTCTACTGGGCCTCCAGCTCTACCTGGGCCTCCAGCTCTACTGGGCCTCCAGCTCTACTGGGCCACCGGCTTCACTTGGGCCTCCAGCTCTACTGGGCCTCCAGCTCTACCTGGGCCTCCAGCTCTACTGGGCCACTAGCTTCACTTGGGCCTCCAGCTCTACTGGGCCTCCAGCTCTACCTGAGGACCCCCAGCTCCACTTAGCCTCCAGCCTGCTCTACCTGGGCCTCCAGCCTGCTCTACCTGAGCCTCCGGCTCCACTTAGCCTCCAGCCTGCTCAGCCTGGGCTTCCAGCCTGCTCTACTTGAGCCTCCAGCTCCACTTAAGGCCCTCCCATAGTCGAGCAGACTGTACACAGAGCAGACTCCGCGGAGGTCCGCGCGGACTCTTTGAGCTTTGATCTCAGCGGACAGCAGACCCACAGCAGAGTCCAAGTGCGAAGCTCCTATTTTCTGACGCGCGGACATCCGCGCCGCTGACTTGGTGTCACACAAAACGCTGCTCTGCGTTTTGGTTGACATCGAACTGCATTTAATGTGACGCCGATCTGCATTTTACTCTGACCACTCGCTCCGTGCCAAGAGAGATGTTTGAATGGCTTTTAAATGAAGTGTGTAAAATTGCCAGTTTTATTTCGAAATATTGGAAACGGAGATACCAAACGATTCGACTCACGCTCACGGCAATGAATCGGCTCTTATGAACGAGTCGCTCAGCTGTTACTACAACAACACACAACCAGTCAAATAAAGTATAGTCTAATTCACAACTTGAAACACAATATATAAATAGAAAAGTTAGAAACAAAACTCGCTCCGTCTCCAAACACACGCAGACCTCTCCCTCTCTCTCCTTCTCTCTCACACACAGCGCGACGTGGAATCGATTCGTTACACAATCAGACCTAGTATATGTAGTATTATATACCAAGAATAACTTCAGTATGAGTACAGGGCTGTACACATATTTTGCATATTGTTAAACGAGCCAAGGCTAGCTATTAAACTATCGATATGAATAGAAAATCTGGGACCCTGATGTAAACAAGACAAACGTCTTTCTCAGGTCTGCATCCCCTTAACAATTGTGTGTATTGAGCCGTACTGTATTGTACCCATTCTGCAATCTGTTAATAAAGTTTTCATTCATTCATTCATTCAAACATAGACGATATTGAACAAGCCATAATCCACGTATTTTCAATCCAAAAGAGAGAGAGAGAGAGAGAGAGAGAGAGAGAGAGAGAGAGAGAGAGAGAGAGAGAGAGAGAGAGAGAGAGAGAGAGAGAGAGAGAGAGAGAGAGAGAGAGAGAGAAGCCAGCGTTAGCCGAGTGGCTGAGAGAGAGAGATAGAGAGAAGCGTTATCTGAGTGGCTGAGAGAGAGAGAGAGAGAGAGAGAGAGAGAGAGAGAGAGAGAGAGAGAGAGAGAGAGAGAGAGAGGAGAGAGAGAGAGAGAGAAAGATCGCTAATCTACCTTGTTGTTGGCAGAAGGGCTTGTTGATAAAGTATATCCACTCCATGGCATTGTCCATCCAGCCTGTGTTGATGTCCATCCATTGTCCATGCATGTCCCTCCACACTGCATCCATAATATAGCTTGTTAATAGCCAACAAGTACTGTGAGTGCCTTTGTCCATGTCCGCCTCGAACAGCCTGCAAACTACCTGCTGTTCTATCGCCATGCTCTAAGACAAACTCTAACCTTAACCAACTTTGAAAGAGTGCCTAAGCCTAACCGTTGAAAGAACTTGCCATCACGCTCAAAGACAAATATCTGCATCACACAACACAACAACAGCATAAACTCACTTTGTTAAACTCATGTTGCAAACTGCGGTTACGGAAAGTACCGCGTCGGCCAATCAGAGAGCTTTTAGACGCTCGGCTGCTTGCTAGGTCGCTTCAAACCAGCGCCCGAGTTCCATCATAATACATCATATTCAACGCACAGCGCGTGGCTGCGACGGATAAAGCGATGAACCAGTGCACGGCGGGCACGCGCACTCCAGGCGCAATTGCGCCTAGCCCAGAGAGAAATACGGCGAGGAGAAATGCCTGCGGCTACGGTAATGAAAAGGTCTATATCAGACAGAATCGTCACTTCCTGTTCAGGAAAACTATTATTAATCTTTGTAAAATTAAGTTATATTGTGCATTGGAAACACAAACATACTTAAAATGAGTAAATATTATTAATTTTAAACATGTTTATATTATTTATAGGGCTATAAAACAAAAAACAAAAAGATAATTTTTTTTGTTCTACTCTCATATAACCAGGGGCCTGAAGGGGGGGCGGCGCCCGTGCGGGCGGCGCCGTGCGCCCCTAGTGGCGAGCCGTCACTGCCTCCAGCCTGTTCTACCTGAGCCCAGTGTTAATTTTGGCAGCTATTTTCATTTTATTTTCATCAACTAAATGTCTGAGCATTTTAGTCTTAGTCAGTTTTTGTCTAAATTTTGTCTTTTTTGTTTCCGTCTAGATTGCGTATTAATTTTTTAACCTAGGGGAATCTGAGTCGGCGGCACAAGTAATACACAGGAAGGGTGCACTCACTGTCGATCTGTGAATGGAGAAATAACTTAATAAGACAGTCAGATTTATTTGAATGATAAATATTAAATAACACTCAGTAACAGCAGTAGGGCTGTCCCCTATTAATCGATTAGTCGACTAATCGGTCGAAAGGGCCGTAGTCGACTGGCCAACCCTCTTAGTCGAATATAATAAAAAGAAAATAAAAATTTATTATTTTTATCATTTTTTTCAAAAGAAAAGAGGCCTAGAAGCGTGGCTAACGCTAATGGCACGCATACCAGAGGCTAACTGCCTAAGAAAAACAGGCACAGAGCACTGAAAGAGGATTTCACCCATCTAATGAACACACTGACTAGACTAGACAAATATCAAGATGTATCCATCAGTGGACCAATTGCATGCTTTTGCAGAGGACAAGAAGCCTTCAGTCGACTCCTTCATACATTAAGCACCCCCACAGGCCAAATGGAATGATACAAAAAATAAATAAAATAAAATTAAATTAAAAAAATTATACTTTTTTTGTTTTTTTTTTGTCGACCAATAGTCGACTAATGGCAAATTTTGGCCAATCCTAGTCGACCATCCAAATCCTTAGTCGGGGACAGCCTAAACAGCAGCCAGCGCAGTGTAACAACAACACTAACTACCAGGATACTGTCTGTTGTAAAAAAACACACAGTAGGCTACAGTAGTAGTTGAGTAGATAATAGTAGTGTGTATAGTACACACTGATTGCAATCTGCTTGCATAAACATATAAAATGATAAATCACATTTTCAGGTTGGTGTGTAAAGTGCCAATATTATCATCTTACAGCGAAGAAGAGAACACAACACAATATTATCATCTTACAGCGAAGATGAGAACACAACACAATATTATCATCTTGCGGCGAAGATGAGAACACAACACAATATTATCATCTTACAGCGAAGATGAGAACACAACACAATATTATCATCTTACAGCGAAGATGAGAACACAACACAATGGGTCTCATTCTCCAAAATGTTTCAAAGAGGTTATTTTGGAAGACTTATCTTGGAACCACTGAGACAGAATCAATGGGTCTCATTCCCGTAAGAACGAAGTTACGACAAAAATTTCGTCTTAGCCAGATGTCGGCCCATTTAAGACATATTCGGGCTGGGAGTGGAGTCCCCAAATTTTCCTGAGATCAGATTTGATCGTGGCTGAGAGCAGATTTAAGAGTGCTGAGGAGCACTCTTAAATCTGCTCTCAGCCACGATCAAATCTCATGATTGACTGACTAATTTAAAATTTCATTATAACTTGACAGACTGTGTTCTCATAGTGATTCCTTCACGTCAACGCTACAGGCCTCCTTGGAATTAATTACTTAATCATAATTAAAATAAATATGACAATATTTGTACGATAAGAAATTACGCATTTGATGTCGGAAAATGGGTACAGTACAGTACAGCTCAATTACATAAGGGATGCAGACCAGAGAAAGAATTTCGTCTTGTTTACATCAGGGTCCCCATTTTCAATTCATCATAACATATATGACACACACGACACAGAAGACAGTACTGCTACATCTATACATTTATGACATACCAGATTTGCAAATACAGTACTGTTTGTGATACAAAAAGAGTCAAGAAAAGAGAGTACATTTGACGTAGAAACTGTTGGAGGAGGTTGGGTAGGAGGGGTGGGTGGGGGATAGACTTACACTGTACAAGCAAAACTGTACATTGGAATATTGACAAAACCATACTTGGTCATTTACTGTACATTGGAGGGGGTTGATATAGTATAAACCTGCATTCCTTCGAATATATCATTAATCAATTAAACTCATATTGAAATACACTATATAGCATTACACCAACACTGAAATGACAGTGGATAATATAAATAAGAACTAAAGCTAATCGGTGGAAATAGACTGCATTAATATTCCTAACAAGTCTTGTGTGCGCCTACGAATGAACAGTAGCCTATAGGCTTAATTATGGAATAATAAGCCATACTGCGTTCATTCATTACACCCGCCGTAGGCTATATATATTATATTCATTCATTCATTAATTCATATACAGTACTGCACGCGCACGCGTGTGTGTGTGTGTGTGTGTGCGTGCGCACACTGCGGCAGGTGTACTGCGAGCTGTATATGATGCCAATACATTATCTAATCTAGTTTTGATGGCGCGCAAGCGTGATTACGAAACCTAGCCGCATTTCACGGAGACGCTCTCTGATTGGCACTGACTGACGCTAGGTTTCGTAATCACGCGGCTCGCAAGACTCGCAAAGCACTTCCGCCATATCATTTGCACACAGCTGCGTCACTAGGTGCCTTATAAGGAGATCTGGAGGCGTTGTTTTGTATGCAATGACCTGAACTGAACGCGCTTTCGAGTTTAAGACAGAATGCCATTCTCCAAGCAGATATCAGATCATATCATTTGTGCGACCTTTTCAGCCACTTAAGACATATTACCAGCACGTTCAGGACTCAGAGTGAACTTGTCATTGATTATGTCTCAGTGGTTCCAAGATAAGTCTTCCAGAATATATCTTTGAAACATTTTCGGGAATGAGACCCAATGAGTCCCGAACATGCTGGTAATATGTCTTAAGTGGCTGAAACGGTCGCACCTATGACAAGATCTGGTACCTGCTTGGCGAATGGCATTCTGTCTTAAACTCAAAACGCGTGTTCCCGTCTAGGTCATTTGCATACAAGCCACGCCCCCGACACTCCTTATAAGGCAGTCAATATGGGCAGTGTGCAAATCCTCGCTGAAATGTTAAAGCGAGGCTCTGAGACGAGAGGAAGTGAAGGCGCACCCGCTGCGAAGCAACGGCGAAAGAACTTCACAAACGCTGAAATAGAGGTGGGGTCGGGAACCCTTGTAAACAAGACAAACGTCTTTCTCTGGTCTGCATACCCTTAACAATTGTGTGTATTGAGCTGTACTGTATTGTAAATTCTGCAATCTGTTAATAAAGTTTCCATTCATTAATTCAGGTACTGTTATCGGGAGTGGAGACGTATAAGGGGGTGCTGTTCAGTAGCGTCAGCTCCGGCTGGTTGTTGGCGTCGCAGATTACCTAATAATAAATAATAATTATAAATTCTATTTGAAGTTTCAAGTTCAAGGTTTCAAGTTTCTTTAATAGTTGTCATACAGAAGTACAGAATACTTTTATACAAAATGCTTCAAGTTCTTACTGTTTCGCTCCAGAGACTGTGTTAGACAAGATTGTATGAAATAAAAATAAAAATAGTATAGCATGTAAAATAGAAGTGAAAATAGAGGTCACAGTGTTCAGTATAGACATATGTACAATGTTCGATGCAGAATAGAAGTAACTGAGTTACCATACAATATACAATATACTATGCAATCTACTAATATACAGTACTATATAGTGCAGAGCAGAAATGGGATGAGGTACAATTTAGGTACAATTTACAGTAAGGTGTGCGAGTTGTAGTGCAAATCCTTTACCAATAAATATAAAGTGTAAAGTGTGTTTAGGTGTTCTAAAGTGTGTAAAGTGGGTGCTGCAGTGAGTTGCCCGTTTAAAGTGAGTGTGTGCGTGTGGATGTGTGTGCTGTGTGCATTCGATGGTTGCTGCATAGTGTTTATTGTTCGTTGAAGAGAGAAGCTATATAAAAGAAAGGGTAGTTATAAATATATAGTAACACAGGAAAAAAGAAAAAACAAGTAAGATAAGAAAAGGAAGCAAGGTGCTGTCCAATTGGATGAAGTGGTAACAAGAGAGTTAACAAAAAACAGAAACTAGAAACATACCTGTACATTGATAGAATGGTACTGCTTCCGATTAAGGTATGGGAACGGGTCTGGGGAGGGTGCCAGGATGCGCACCTGGGTGCAGTCAATAGCACCGATGATGTTTGGCAGCCCAGCGATGGCATGGAATGCCGTCTTCACTGGGATCTGCTCTTGGGCAGAAAAGGGGAATCTGATATACTGTGTGGTCAACTCCACGATGCCAGCCAAGACCTGTGGGAGGCAGCGGCTGATGGAGGTCTGGGATATGCCCACCCTGTCTATAGCTCCCTCTGGAATGTTCCAGTTGCTAGGAAGCCCAGGGTGGACAGTACCTGCACGTGCAGTGGCACAGGGTTGGAGCGTCTGGTCTGGCTCCTCAGTGGTGGCTCCAGCGTCTCGGACAGCTCCATTAGCACAGGTCTTGGCAGCCTGCAGCGTCCCAGCAGGTACGCGTCACTCTTGGCGAAGAGATCAGCGTGGTCCCTGTACTGGCGCTCCCTCCTCATTGCGCGTTCGTATCGAGCGTGATTATTCTGGACGTTACCCATAATTGTGTGTGTAAGCCTAGGGTGCAGAGTTGACCATTAAAGCATAGCACGATTAATCACTGTTAATTGGATGCCAGGGTTCAATGTACATGATTGCTGTTCAAGTGCACCTGCAAGGTCAGGTTTATTTGTCACACACAACATCATACCGGTAAGATGAGCAGTGGAATGTTTATCCACTGGCTCTTATAATGTATACAATAAGCAAATGTCCCAAACTATAAATAAGAACAACAATAAAATGATAACAGAATTATGTAGCTGATGTATTTATTTATTCCAAGTAATTTGCAGTATGTGTAGTGCTATTATTTATTTTTCAGACATCAAATAATGTAATTTCTTATCGTACAAATATTGTCATATTTATTTTAATTATGATTAAGTAATTAATTCCAAGGAGGCCTGTAGCGTTGACATGAAGGAATCACTATGAGAACACTGTCTGTCACGTTAATAAAACTTTCAATTAGTCAATCAATCATAAGAGTGCTCCTCAGCACTCTTAAATCTGCCCTCAGCCACGCTCAAATCTGATCTCAGGAAAATTTGGGGACTCGCGCTCCCAGCCCTAATATGTCTTAAATGGGCAGAAATCTGCCTAAGAGGAAATTTTTGGTTGTAAATTCGTTTGGGAATGAGACCCAATATTATCATCTTCCGGCGAAGATGAGAACACAACACAATATTATCATCTTGGGGCGAAGATGAGAACACAACATAATATTATCATCTTACAGCGAAGATGAGAACAC
Organism: Notolepis coatsorum; assembly: GCF_963971535.1. NCBI lineage: Eukaryota > Metazoa > Chordata > Actinopteri > Aulopiformes > Paralepididae > Notolepis > Notolepis coatsorum. Next base: position 202,299,353 of record NC_140165.1, read on the forward strand.
AACACAATATTATCATCTTGCGGCGAAGATGAGAACACTACACAATATTATCATCTTACGGCAAAGATGAGAACACAACACAATATTATCATCTTACAGCGAAGATGGCTCAACAGGTGTGTGTGTGTGTGTGTGTGTGTGTGTGTGTGTGTGTGTGTGTTTTAAATTAAAAAGAAAGAATCACTCACCCCATCCTAAGGTTATTTTGCATGCCATGGACAACCTGTGGCTGCATTTCTCTTGTTGTTCCACATACACTTTGTCCACCAGGTTGGAAACTTTAGTATTTTTTGGCACTCTGAATCTTTTATCAAATGTTCGCAACATCATTATGAAATCGTCATCTTCCACTGTACGTGCAGGGAGTGCTGTGCGGCCGATCCAGGCGGCGACGGCCTCCTCTCTGCTTAGTTGCTCGAGGGAGTTCTGTTTGTACAAGGCGCCAAAGAAATCACCTGTGGATGGAGGCTTTGGCTGTAGTGTCTTGGGTTTCTTCACATCTGCAATCTAAGACAGGAATAAATAAAGTCAGAACAGATGCAACTTCTGAAAAATCGAACTCTTCCACTATAGGTCAGAGGTTACATAGTAGTACCTGGGACTGTATATTCTAGGGTGACCATTTTGTGATTTCCAAAAAAGAGGACACTGCCCAGTGCCCACAGCCTCAAGATACTTAAAGTTGACTCAAAGATGCCTTATAATTTTAATATATTTAAAGTATGCCTCCTCTGTAACTATGGATATACAATTATTATTTATATAACAAAATTATATCTCTATAACCAAAGTTACTCAACATGCTTTATTATGCCTAGTCATCTGACAAATCTCAAGAAAATAACTTAAAAATCAACCTATAAATAACAAAATAGCTCTTTTCTTTCAAGCCTTACTAAATATGAATTCATGTTCTAAATAATACCTCTTTCTGTATAAAAAAATGCACCTTTAAAAAATATAGCTTTGTATCTTTTCAATGTAATGTAAATTATAACAGTAACCTCACAAAGATACGAATTAATAATGTAACTAATAGTAGTAACTTAAAGTGTAATATATGTGTTAATACTTAATGCCACACAATGTTACGTATGCCTTTGTTAATCATAATGTTGATGATGCAGTAGCGTATGGCATAGTGTTTGTTGGCTGTAAGTTACGGACATTGAGAATAACAGCAGCACTACTGCACACATTGAAAATGCGATTCTAATCGATTCTAACATTTTCAAATCGATGCAGTTGAATTGTCACCTTAGGTTACTGTTAATCAATCTGTTGGTCATTAATTGTGTCCGTCTGGCTCACACAGTCACAGTACGTTAGCTAGGTGTCACGTGGCTAGCGTTAGCAGGCATCAGGGGGCTAGCTATAGCTAGCTAGTAGCTACTAGCTAGCAACAGACGGGCTAATCCACCACAAATGGCTCCATGATATATACTAGTCCATACAAATTCACTCAGTCATACTCATATGGTGCTAATGCATTTTACATTTAGTCACACAGGATGTACGTTAGATAGGTTTAAGCGCACTTATACTGCCCTGTCAAGGCAGACCGCAGTAACTTCCAAACAGTGAAACTGAGATAATGGCTTTAAAGTTTTTTGACTTGCCATCCAAAATGTGTTATAGGTAGATAGATGATAGTACCCAGATTTAACATGTATTAATGAAGTAATCTTTACGAATACAAAAATATGACGTAATTATTTTAATTAACCCCAAAAAAGCAGACACTGCACTCTGCTGCACGATTTCCTTAAATAATTATACAGGTAATGTACAGGCAAAGTGCAGTAACTTCAAATACAATGTTGTTTTCCCTCCAGCTTTCATAACTTAACCTAGTCATTTTATTTGGATCATCATCATTCCAATATATTCAGGTGTTAAATTTCATTTTCAAAATGGCTAGGTTAAGTTTTTTGGATGGCAAGTCAAAACACTTTAAAGACATTTTTCACTGTTTAGAAGTTACTGCGGTCTGCCTGGGTTTTGAGTGTGATTTTGTAGTTACTGCAGTTTTTAAAACCCCATATCTCCATAACATTAACATCTGAAACTTGGTCACAAGATAAAACATGTATTGACAAGTTCAATTTCACTCATAACTTAATTTTGACTTTTTTCAAGTTACTGCGGTTAGCCTTGACAGGGCAGTACATTCTTCCCTTGTACACATAAACAGTACTGTATATTTGTAGATCTGGTATGTCATAAATGTCTAGATGCAACAGTACTGTCTACCTGTATGTCATGTATGTTATGATGAATTGAAAATGGGGGACCCCTTAACAATTGTGTGTATTGAGCTGTACTGTATTGTACCCATTCTGCAATCTGTTAATAAGATTTTCAATCAATGGCCAGTGCTTTCCAGAGGATGACGCAAAGTGTTTTCTTTGTGCATTTGCCCTCTCCTTGTTTATTATCACCATGGTCGGCTGGCTTGAACTTGAAGTTTAGCTTAAAACGCATGCAGCTTTATACTTTTACGGTTTTACCACATTGAGACTTTTTTCGATTCAGCAGCATCCTTTTATTTCTAAAAGAGAGACCATGTTGAGTAGCTTGTATTTTCATTGTAGGCATGCAAGTTAGATTACTGTATCTATGGAGGAAAAACATGTCATGTCCAAATGTCATATATCTAGCTGTCTGTATAGGCTATTTAATGGCACATTCCGGAAGTGGTGTGGACTGGTTGGGGAACTCCGCTCAACCCTCCCAAATTATGTGCCAGTACTTGCGGTCACTGCTACCACATCAAAGAGGATCAGACAGGACATCATCAAGCTGGGACTGACCAACTGTGTAGAGATTGTCCAGTCTGTCCAGATCGGGCCAATATCAGGCTGGCATCAAAGAGGGTGTTGTCAGATCCAGTCAAGACATTCTCATGGCTCTGTAAATAAATCATGCTTAGGGGACCCAGCACAGAGAAGGTCTTAATATACTGCAAGAGCATTTCTGACTGCTCTCTGCTCTACACAGATGTGTTCAAGCCGACCCTTGGGAGTACGTTTTTTCACCCAGAGGGAGCAAAAGACATTTCAGGCAATAGACTAGTGGACATTTTGAGGCTCCTGCTAGAGTCTTCAGGGTATTCTTGTTGACCAGAGAGGAGGTACAAGAATCTTGTCCGTTTGGTTGACTTTTTTGATGTATATGTATGCCTGCCTATTCAGTGCTTGTCCATGTAGGTAGGGGCTTTGATTTGTCCCTATACACTATGTTTTTTATAGATGCATGAATGCCTAGTGAATGAATGTAGTATAGATTATGTTTAAATCGTTTTTATATTCGCTTTAATGTCCTTCTATGTTTCTGTTTCTTTCTGGCTTAAACATCTAGCTCAGGGACTACAACTGCAAACGTTAGGTTATGACTATAACCAAGTTCTGTTAGTATAGCGACGCTCGGCATCGCTCTCTGCACTATCTCGCATATGTGCACGCGCACTGAATAAAGACCACAAATGTACCTTTAATCCCAATATTCGTCTGACCACACCCCTATCAGCTTACCCATATAAGCAGGGGTAGGGCCACCCACTCGCCTCCTTCCCAAGCTTTCGCCACAAGGCGAGGTCAAAGGCTGCAGCGGCGTCGGATGCCGAGCGTCGCTATACTAACAGAACTTGGTTATAGTCATAACCTAACGTTCTGTTTCGTATTCGCTCTCGCTCGGCATCGCTCTCTGCACAAGGGAGGCCGAGCGAGAGCCAACGGCCGACAAATACACCCCGCTGACAGCCCCCCACAACCATCAGAACAGGGAGGGCCGAGCCCCCCCGACCCACCCTAATGGAGGGCACCCCCCCTATTAGGGGCTTCACGGGAGAGCGACGGACCTGACCGTGCGAAGAGGCACTCAAGCAACTCAACGCACAGGGTGAGCAGACCGTGGCTTGACCCCACGACTACACACACGCACAACCCGCATGCCACCCGGGAACGAACGGAGGAACAACCTCGTTACTGCCCCCAGAATCACGGGGTCAAGGGCAAACCCAACCCCGTGGCAAGGCCGTAGCAGCGGAGCGCGAAGGAAGACCCAGACCCACCAAAAGGACTGGACTCCCTGGAATGGGGGCCCGGAGAAGTCCATGATGCCAGCATCAAGACCCCACCAGGTGGGCACGTAGTGCCCCGCCCCCCACATCGCCAGCGTATTCGGACAAAGGCCCCTCAGCCGAGCGGGCCCCGTCCCCCCAATAGTACACCGCCTGGCACACTGACCCTGCAACAGGCAGTCAGCATGGCCGTAAGCACACAAAAAAGGTTAACCAACGGAAGCAGGCAGCGCACCGGGGAAAAACCAGGCAACAGGCTATTAACCCTAGCCTGGAGACTGCGGACGAGACAGGCGCCAGAGGGGACAGCTGAACACAGCCGCCCCGGCGGAAGGAGCGTAAGCTGGCGGTGTTGCATGACCAAGCCTCCATTTAAAAACCCCCACCCAGAGGGGTCGAGGCAGAGAAGGCTGACACGATTGGCAGACGTCATGAACGTGCAGGGGCACCCTCAACGGTGAACCCGGGAGTTGACACTGCTCCAACACACCAGGGAATCAACCACCTTGGTGTTACCCAATGCGGTGGTTGTTCCTATAACCCCTCAAAACTCCAAAACACACCTGCGGGTATACACCGGCTATACCGTAGTACAAGTGTTTCAGTTTCCAAAAAAGGGTTAACCCAGGCCTACGGGTCGACGAAACATTACTTCGGACCGGGCCTGGCGGTACGGGAAGCACAGGGTCACCAGAGGAGGTCAAAAACCACCCCCACAGGCCCCTCTTCGCCATGCGTGAGAGAGGAGCGAAAAAGAATGGAGAACCAGCCCCTAAGCACACCGTACTTGGTATTCCCAGGCGGTCTCCCAACCAAGTACTAACCAGGACCAACCTGTGTAGCGGCCGAGATCCGATGAGATCGAGCGTGTACAGAATGGCATGGCCGTAAGCCATTACGACAGTGCTGAGTAAAAACGTACCCAACCAGGGTCTCCATAGCGCTTAACCCTGTGACACCCGGACCGACCTGGCATTTTTACCCCTGAAAAAAGCCCAAGTCCCTCAGGGTACCAGAACAGCAGATCTGCATCCCCGGCGGACAACGGGTTCAACTGATCCGGACCAGCGTGACCAGAACCAGTCCCGTGCCCTAACCAGGCCGACATGCCTACTCCAGGAGAAAGGGCAGATATGCGTGTCGATCTTAACATAAAAAGAAGGCGCCACCCAGACGTTCGGGCGAACCGCGCCTGGTGGCCCACCCCAAGGGCGTGAGACCCCTCTACATATGTTCAGATCCATTCCGTCATCATCCCCCAGACATGAACGAGAATCCGTCGAAAACCAACCCAGGTTGTGGGATTTGGTCGCCGGAAGAGGAAAAACCCCCATCTCAGTTGCTTTATAAAAACGTCGTTTTAACCACAAGCAACCAAGGCGTGCCAGTCAGTCGCCTGTTTACAGCGAGCTAGCACTATACGTGCGTCGGGACACACCCCCATCAATGAACAGGCTATTTAGACCCGTCATTGAATCCCCAAGACGCCCAGGGGAACGACAAGAGGGGTGTGACACTTCCTAACTCCAACACTTTTTGAATAGAAAAGAAGGAAGCATCAACAGTATGTATCCCAGTCTACACAGCCGGGGGTAAAAAAATTTCACATTTTTACATCCCACCACCCTCCCATAGGAAGGAGACGGGGATCCCCAGAGAGACTTCCCACGCGAGCTGTACAGATTGAAAAGAATATATTGCACCTTGAGCCATGTAAAAAATTGGTTTTAGGGCTCTCCGGGGAAGAGGCACTGAACCCATACACACTCAATAATCGAATTGAATCGAATACATATACAATAGAATAGGACACCTTCTAGAGGGTCCACTCACTTTGACAATTTGAGGAGGAAGGCTCTGTACTCTGATGGAGGCTCCCTCACATGGAAGAAGGAGTCCGAACTCACAGAAGGCCCGAATAGGCGCTTGGTGAGGAGGAGCCCTGACCACCCCCCTGAAACAGATCCATCACATGGTCCTGAACAGCACACGGAAGTCCTACCAACAGAGACGCGCACAGTGACGTACTCTATGGCGGGGGAATTCCTGCGGTGCACACGCCCAATATACCAGGCCGTGGGACCAGGAAACTCCCCCCCCCCCCCCCGTAACGTGCCGAACCGCCACGTGACGGGAACCTTGAAGGACAGGGGGTGTACCCCTGACCGACAGAAACAAGGGAGAGAGGAAAGGTTACCAGTTCACCCCTTTACGACCCCACACCCATGATACGATGTAATGACAAAAAGAGAATATGACACAGTCATAGTCAGCTCTATGAAGCGTTTGACAGCTCCACACAGCGCATGAGCTAACCTGCTATCTGATTTTTACTAAGGAAAAAACACAGAATAGAGAGGGCGCTAAGAGCCCCGATCCAACATACACATGTGCTTCTGTGGCCAGTCCAACCCAGTTGTAGGTCACATGACACACACAACCCATCATCACCTACAAAAAATGGCAAAAACACTCTACAGAGGAACGCCGTTTTTCATAATGAGAGAATACATAATTCTCGATTAGTATCGGCCACAGGCCTTGCTAAGCACACACGACAGCGACCAAACAATCTTTTCTTTTAGGAAAATAAAGTTTCTCCAGCTGTTTTAGCACAACCTCAGCAATCAAGCTAAGGGTTACATCGCATCCCTACCACACAAAAGACACAATGTAGTGCAACATGTCTGATAGGAGGATGAAAAAGTCCCCAGGGAACCGGGGGGAAACACAATCCTCTTATTTTACCCTTAATACGGCCAGTTAAAACAGGAAAACCTGTTAATATGTGAACACTGTTCATTGTCATCACAGGCTGAGAAAAGAACATTCTTTTACTCACTTGTCACTAAGCATAGCTTCATAGGTTAGTTACCTTAGTTGTGAGTACACGGTACATATAAACACACATGATGTTTCTCACACAACAACCAGATCATTTTCTGTAACAACCCGATTTGCATGGAGAAGCTAACTGCCAGTGACAAAAACAGTTCACACATAACTCGCGTCGTATCCTAAAGGCATTGCAGCAACACACGTTTTGGGAAAACATCGTTATTCACAAAACATTTAGAAAAGTAAAACCAGAAGACGTGTTATAAGGTCTGGTCAAACCTTGTCCTACCCGGAACGTAGATCAGCGAAGTGCAGACTCAAGACCCCGTAGACAACACAGCCGGTCCTGTGTTGCTCGAACTGGGCAGCGTCGTCGCTCCAACCAGTCGCTACAGTCCTCTTTGTTGACGCAATCCCCGTCCAGGCTCAGGGCAGGGTCGACGAACATCCCCTGTCAAGGATGACGTCGTAGTCAAGAGTGTAAAACATGTTATAATCAAAGCATGTTCAACAGAGTAGCATTAAGCTAACGGCCGCTCCAACCGTTTGGGCGCTACTGCCCCTGCTCGCGAGACGCCGAGCTAACAGCGCACGCGACCAGAAGCGAGCTCGCGGCGGCGCAAGAGGAGTTGAAGCTACCCCGCGCCAGGCCTTGGCCTATAGCAGCAAGCTAACGTTACCTAGTGATCACGACATGCTAGCGCCGCAGCTAACAGCTGACTGGCTAACAGTAGGCCCAACCTAAGTAGGCCATGCAGCGATCCCAGCAGGCTAACGCAGCAGCTAACAGCTGACTGGCTAACCGTAAGCTAAGCAGCTATCACCTGAACATGTATACAATGACATAACACTCACCCAGACAGGCCGCCATTCTGAACCTCTCCTCACTTTTTAAGAGAAAAGAGAAACAAGATGTCAACACTGCTTTACAACGGTGATTTTACCAACACCCGACGGAATCAGCACAATACCAAACTGGCCTGTGTAGCTGACTTGAACATGGATCTGCCGCTATCGCACATCCATGCACATATCTCCTCGTGAAGGAATACTCTCATTTGGATATGAAAGAAGGGGCTTAACACGGGACAGAGAGATACCCACTCGTCCAGAACACACAGGGATCACCAGTGTTAATGGTCGCGGCCCACTAGTTAAACTAAAATGGCTTCAGACCAAGGTCTTCTGTCGTCTAGGAGACTGAACAAAGGACCCTAGCCTGGGGCCGGTTTTCATAAACATTGTCAAGTAGCCCCTATAGCACTAACAGACAAGTGAAGCCTGCCAGCAAACATAACTCACCAGAACCAGGAACCCAGCGCGTCTCACAACCGCGGCGCGTCCTACAGCCCAGCTGTGCCTTTACCGCAACCAGCACACAGCAAGGACTGCAGTTGGAAAAGCATGTAGCGGCACGAACTCCCAATACGAAAACCGGTGGAGGATTTTTAGAATGATCATCATCTTCCAGACACTCCAGTACGAAGACAATATCGCCGTATTTTCTCGAAAATAGTGAGAGAGAAAATAAAGATATGATGTCAACGTATCCTTGTTTCCCAAAGCTGCTCCTAATCCTTTCTTCCAGCATGGTGTCAAGTGTGGGGATCTACCGAGGCACTTCTTCCTTGTGGTGAAAGCGAGAAGGAGGCGAGTGGGTGGCCCCACCCCTGCTTATATGGGTAAGCTGATAGGGGTGTGGTCAGACGAATATTGGGATTAAAGGTACATTTGTGGTCTTTATTCAGTGCGCGTGCACATATGCGAGATAGTGCAGAGAGCGATGCCGAGCGAGAGCGAATACGAAACAGAACTAGCAACCCTGCTAATGTTGGCATATTTACAGTTTTTAATTTGTATTAATTTATAAATGTATACCTGTTGATTGATATGCACTGTCCCTGGGGTGAGCCACCATTTCATTTGAGTATTGTTTCCCCCCTTTTTTGTTAGTTTAGTGGTTTAGGTTAATTAATGTATTTTCCTTTACAGATACACAAGTTGGTTTGTTGTTTTGCCCTTGGCTCACCCTTGAGTTACCATTGTGCTTCCTTTATGTTAATAAATATCATTTTTGTTTACAAACCTGGTCAACATTTCTGTCAACCAATATTTATGTTACAGCCCTTACCCTCAGGGGTCGTAACAGGCTCATTGAAGAACTACTGTAGATGTTGCATGTTTTCTGTATGAATGATACATTTACTATATTACTGAATACTTCGTGAGCCAACCCCGGGCCCTGTGAGCCGTCACGTGGCTAGCGTTAGCATCAGGGGGCTAGCTAGTAGCTAGCAACAGACCGGCTAATCCACCACAAATTCACTCAGTCTTATGGTGCTAATGCATTTTTACATTTACCTGGATTTCCTTGTGGAATGTCTTCAGATGTCGTTTGAGATTAGTGGTGTTTTTTCCCTTCATTCGATGACCACATTTCTCCCCGGGCTGAGCGGGCTCTCCTCGTGTTTAACTTTTTTCAACAATACATTCTGTACCTCCTTCAAGCTCTATATATCTAAAGCAGTGGAGGTTTCTCTATGACAACACGTGAAACACAAATGTACTCATAATTCATAATTATTATTAATTTACATATATATATATATATATATTTTTTTTTTTAATTATTATTATTATTATTATTTTTATTATTAGAAATGTTTTCCTCTGTAAAAAGAAAATGCCAGTGAATTTTTTTCTTCTTCAGAAATGGCCAAAATTGACAGCTCTGAGCAGGCCTGCACTGCAGTAATGACTGCAGTAATCATTCGTGCAGATGGCTGCACAGGTTGACCCAGGATTAAATAAATAATAAATAATAGCCAATCAAAATAGGCTATTAACGTCATCTAAGCACGGTCCGTGCATTTAAACTCTTGCCATTGAATGGGGGATTGAATGATTGACAGCATTGACATCCAATCAGAGAATGTGGCATCTCTGCTGCTCTGCAGCTAGACAGAGGTTGAATGATTGGCAGCCTTGAGATCCAATCAGAAAATGGTTTCTCTTCTGCGGCTCTGCTGCTCTGCAGCTTTGTTTACGAAATCATTTTTATCTCAGTTTAAGAAGCTAACTTGTTGGAGCTAACGTAGCTAAAGGGCTACCGCCGCAGCTACCATACCCAGGGTGGAGTGTTTTGTTATTGTTCATGAACTTATTGTGCATCGTTTGATGATATATATATATTTTTTTATCTCAGTAGTTGTAAAACGAAAGCCTGCAGTGCTTAGCCTGGACGCTAACGCTAACGTTAGCCAGCCGAAGTGTAGTAGTTCTAACTTCACTCGGGAGACAAAAGCCAAACATCAATTTGATGCAACAAGCTGGCTCGCGATGCACTATTGTTTACATTTTCCATGGGATTAATGCACGCGGCTCGAGTCGGACTCGTCACATGGAGAAGCTGCACTATTCAACGATAGATGAGATCGATCGAGATACCGTCTTTATGGGTAAGTCGTGTCTTCTTGGCTTTAGAATGTCAGTTTGTGTAACGTTACTGTAACCGAATTGAAACCGCATCATAACTCCTACATCGACCATGTCACTTTTCAAAAGGCATGAATGAATGAAAACTTTATTTAACAGATTGCAGAATGGGTACAATATACAGTACGGCTCAATACACATAATTATTAAGGAGATGCAGACCAGATAAAGACTTTCGTCTTGTTTACATCAGGGTCCCCCATTTTCAATTCATAGTGAAATGTATCTTGTGTTATTAGGAGCCCTGCTACATTAACGTTAGCTAAAGTTGGTAGCTAACGTTATATTGATAATGTTTCAATATTATCAGGTTGATATTATTAGGTTGATAATGGTGTCAGTGTTTCAGGTAGCAAGGTGGAGATCTTTGTTAACTAGTAGAGCTTTGGTTGAGAGAGATTACAGTGCTGTCTCTTAAAACTCATAAACAAGTATTGAGCAAGACGAGTTAGTCTGTTGTGTTGTGCGTATTGTATGGGAGGGATATGATGACTATGTGTAACTAGGAGGGATATGAGGACTGTGTGTAACTAGGAGGGATATGAGGACTGTGTGTAACTAGGAGGGATATGAGGACTGTGTGTATGTGGCACTGAATTGATGTAAACAAGACGAAAGTCTTTCTCTGGTCTGCATCCCATTAACAATTGTGTGTATTGAGCCGTACTGTATTATGTATACCCATTCTGCAATCTGTTAAATAAAGTTTTCATTCATCATCATTCATTCATTCATTCATTCATTCATTCATTCATTCATTCATTCATTCATTCATTCATTCATTCATTCATTCATTCATTCATTCATTCATTCATTGTCCTTGTGTTACATAAAACCCATCTGTGGCCTCGTGCAGAGGAAGGTGGTAAATACATGTTAGATATTCCAATGTACAGTTTTGCATACCATTGACTCAGAATGGTCTGTTTTATTGAAATCGTCACAGCAGTATAGTTTGTTTATACAGAAGTATGATATTTAAACATGGTCCCCAAAATGAATGGAAGCGAATGAGGAGCCTGACACCTGGGAGGAATGGGGGTGTTGCAGTGTTGGGGATGTTTAAAAAATATAATTTAATATATAATATAATTAATAAGTAAGGGTGCAACTTGCACCGTGCAATCCATTCTTTGTGGATCTAGCCCACAGTATTTCTGACACTGGGAATACATTCCCTGAGATTCATGTCCCTAGAATCAGATACCAAGAACATGCAAATGAACCACATTAAAAAAAAAAGTCTGTAAATGTGAATTCTATATTCTTATGGAATGAATGAGATACAAAAAAATATATATATAAAAAAAAAATGTAATTAATTTTGAGTTAATTTTCATAACGCGATAATTTGCTGTGTAATTAATTAATCTAATTAACGCGATAAACTGACAGCCCTAATAATTAGTGCTGTCAAGCGATTAAAAAAATGTATCTAATTAATTACAGGATTTGTAATTAATTAATCTAATTAATCACATTTTAATCGCATAACCATTTTATGCCTGATATTCTATATTCTATAATCATATTTCAAATTGCATGTGTCCGGATGGCAGAATGCAGTACTGTATCTACAAAGCCTTCTGTTTAATCATCTTCCATCTATTAATTTGCTTAGATTTTTCAGGTCTGGTCAATTTGAGCATGGTGTTATTCATAGTCAAAGATAAAAAAAAAATATTGATATTCCTATTTGGTTCATTACAATTTACTCAAAATCAAATTTTCATTCAATCAATCGCCGCGCAGATTGATTGAATGAAAATGTTATTAACAGATTGCAGAATGGGTACAATACAGTACGGCTCAATACACACAATTGTTAAGGGGATGCAGACCAGAGAAAGACTTTCGTCTTGTTTACATCAGGGTCCCCCATTTTCATTGTAAGTAAGGGTGCAACTTGCACCGTGCAATCCATTCTTTGTGGATCTAACCCACAGTATTTCTGACACTGGGAATACATTCCCTGAGATTCATAGATGTCCCTAGAATCAGATACCAAGAACATGCAAATGGACAATATTAAAAAAAAATCTGTAAATGTGTATTTTACATTCTTATGGAATGAATGAGATAAAAAAAAGTATACATTTTTATTTTTATTTTTGTAATACATTTTGAGTTAATTTTCATACCGCGATAATTTGCTGTGTAATTAATTAATCTAATTAACGCGATAAACTGACAGCCCTAATAATTAGTGCTGTCAAGCGATTAAAAAAAGTTATCTAATTAATTACAGGATTTGTAATTAATTAATCTAATTAATCACATTTTAATCGCATAACCATTTTATGCCTGATATTCTATATTCTATAATCATATTTCAAATTGCATGTGTCCGGATGGCAGAATGCAGTACTGTATCTACAAAGCCTTCTGTTTAATCATCTTCCATCTATTAATTTGCTTAGATTTTTCAGGTCTGGTCAATTTGAGCATGGTGTTATTCATAGTGAAAGATAAAAAAAAATTATTGATATTCCTATTTGGTTCATTACAATTTACTCAAAATCAAATTTTCATTCAATCAATCACCGCGCAGATTGATTGAATGAAAATGTTATTAACAGATTGCAGAATGGGTACAATACAGTACGGCTCAATACACACAATTGTTAAGGGGATGCAGACCAGAGAAAGACTTTCGTCTTGTTTACATCAGGGTCCCCCATTTTCAATCAAGTAAGGGTGCAACTTGCACCGTGCAATCCATTCTTTGTGGATCTAACCCACAGTATTTCTGACACTGGGAATACATTCCCTGAGATTCATAGATGTCCCTAGAATCAGATACCAAGAACATGCAAATGGACAATATTAAAAAAAAAATCTGTAAATGTGTATTCTACATTCTTATGGAATGAATGAGATAAAAAAAAAAGTATACATTTTTATTTTTGTAATTAATTTTGAGTTAATTTTCATACCGCGATAATTTGCTGTGTAATTAATTAATCTAATTAACGCGATAAACTGACAGCCCTAATAATTAGTGCTTCACCTAAAAATGTTGTCAGCGGCCTCCACTGATCTAAAGTATGCCCAGAGGTCTGGTCTTTGTTTTCTTCCAAGCCCACGGGATAATGGATCATTGTTGAGACGACCCTGTTGCTGTTGGTTCGCGGCCGCCATTGTCTGACTGAGTGAGGGGGGCAGCTCAGCTGAGCTATTTGATAATTCCAGTATGCCACATACTGGGCTTTCGACCTCCGTGCTTGTGCTGTGTCAGGGAAAGAATGAAAGGCCCACGTGCTGCGTCACCTGCATGCTGCAGAGACTCACGTCACAGCCGGAAACGGAAATAGCGAAATAATAATTCGAAAAGTTATAATTATTTTGTCTCGTCTTGTTTTAGTCAACAATATCAACATACATGAAGAGAAATTTCGTCCTGCTTTTTGTAAATGACATTTTTGTGTCCTCAGTTGTGGCCAACGATATGTAATTAACTATTTAGTCGCTTTGGCGTCACGTGGTCTTCAATAACGTGACGTCACGCCTTGTTGTCGTCATGAAAAAAACCTTCGTTGACGAACATCTTTCGTCATCATTTTTGTCAACAAAATTAACACTGCCTGAGCCTACAGCTCCAGGATGACATCAGACACCAGTCCCCCACGTTCCACTACTGGCTATTGCCAGATCGCCAAGCAGTTGGAGGAGTTGCTGGAGCGGGTCTCCCTCCTCACCACCATCCATCTGGAGGAGCAGAGACATCAAGTTCAAGTTCCTTTTATTGCCACACGGCCAGGCCGGTGGAATTCAAAAAGACCATCGGGAGATCGGGAGACCATCCTGTCGGCTGACCTGAGAGAAGCACCCTCCGCCCCCAGTTTGGGTGGATCTTCTAGAGAGAGCCTCTACAGGAAGCAGGGAGCCAACCCCAAGCTCTTCAGCTCCACTCCTACTCACCCCCCTCCCCAGGCCTGGTCTAAAGTGCAGTCGAGGCGTAAGAGGCGAACCTGGGACTCTCGTCTTAGCCCTCCACCCCATGAGTCTCTCTCACTCTCCAACATATTCAACATCCTGGAGAGTGTGGAGCTTGACCACCGGACACCAGGGGCCAAGAGGCAACGTCCGGGGTCAGGCTCACCTACTCCTATGGCTAGGAGCTGTCTGGGCACCCCACCACAAGAGCGGGAGGAGGATCTGCCAGCTACTCCTAGCATTTCTAGGCGCCCTGGATTCCCGGTCTTCACCCCCAGACCGAAACCGACCTCCTCTCCCGGGGCGTGGGAACAGGTGTTACAGCAGACTGGTCATGCAGGAATGTCCTTCACTGCTGCTCCTGCTACCAGGCCTGTAGCCAGCCAACACGCAGGAGGCGTGGATGGGTCCCCTGCCTCACTCTCTGAAGGATCCCCCTCGCCAGCCGTGCCCCCCTCCCACTCGGAATGGTAAACCTATAGACGGCAGACCTCTACAGAGACCCCCAAGGGATTGTGAGCCCTGCACCGCTCCCCCTTCCTCTGTGCTTGTTATCGGGACTTCAATGGTGCGTCATGTGGCTGTCCCGAGGGCCAGAACCTACTGCCTCCCAGGAGCCAGGGTCTCGGACATCAAGGCAGCACTCCCTTCACTCATCAAGGACCATCCTCAGGCATCATCCATCATCATCCACTCTGTAGTATCAACAGTCTGATATATTGAGGGAGGACTTTAGGGCCCTGATCTCCACAGTCCAGTCTTTTAAGAAAGCCTGTATTATCTCTGGTCCCTTTCCCTCCCCTCGGTATGGGGATGGCAAGTACAGCAGGATCTGTGAACTTCATATCTGCCTGAAGGGTTACTGTTGCTACTACTTTGCTAGGGATGGCCTTCATCCCACCTGGAATGGAGCCTGGCTGCTCTCCGTGGGTATGGACATGGCTCTGAGATCCACAGTGAGTGGGAGTAGGGAACTGGACTGGAAACATAGAACAGTGGATGTGACCTGAAATGGGGTGAGTCCGATTGGGGTAAGTCCGATAATTACCACATCTCACCAAAAAATGGATAATACAGGTGCTAACACCACACCTCCAGAGACAATGGACAATAGCATAACACCGCTCCCCCCCCCCCCCCCCCAACCGTACATTCCCAAACCCACCCCTGAACTGGCTCCCCCCATCTGTGCTCCTGTTCTTCCTATCACTGTTGTTCCTATCACTAACTCACGTCGCACTACCTCCCACTCCCCTGCTGCCTCGCGGTTCTGCCAATTTAATCACGGTGTGTCCACGGCCTACTCCCGTGGTTAGACCTAGTACATCTGTTGCCACTGACCCTCCCTTTACTCCTTTAAGTTTTAAGACACGCAATGGACAAATATGGCTAAACTTACCACTCTCACTAATAGGTAGAATATCAACTGTCAAAATGTAAATTCTCCCAAAAATAAATTATCTATTCACTATGATCCCAACCCAGCCTACCACCAATTGGTTCAACTCCCTGGACTCCACCATTACTAAGTTTTACTGGAAGAATAAAAAAGCAAGAATTAAGTTAACCACCCTTCAAAAAAACAAAAAACAAGGAGGACTTGAAGCACCTAACTTTCTCAACTATTATCTGGCCAACCAATTAATATACATCTACAAATGGATTCACCCTACCCAACAATACAACCCCTGGGATGACATTGAGAAGGACATGTGCATGGAAATCTCACCACAAGATCTGCCATTCTTTAGCACAAGCATAAAACATCACTCTTGTTTTAGGAATACAGTCATTTCCACAACTCTGACAGCCTGGTGGAAAGCCAACAAAATCACTGGTAACACACTAACCCCCTGTAAATACACACCAATCTGGCACAACCCTGATTTTCAATTCGGCAAATCACCCATATACTTCCCAGCTTGGAAACAAAAAGGCATTACTCATCTTCACCACATCTTCACAGACAACAGCCTAATCACTTATCAAGATTTGACAGAAGGATACGGCATTGGGACAGACCAACACTTCCAATGTCTACAGCTGAAATCAATTTTGAAATAAAAAATTAACACTACACAGAATGATCTTGAACCACCTCCAATTATATTAGCAATGAATAAAATAACATTTTAAAAAGAAAATATTTTCAAAAATATACAAAATACTGGCAAGCGCAGACACTACATTCCATCTCCCCTTCACAAAATGGGAACAGGACTTGGCTTTCTCTCCCAATGCCGTATCCTGGGAACAAATTTGCACCAACACATTCACAATGACTAACAACACTAACCTTCAATTAATCCAATATAAGGTGTTACACAGAGTACATATCACACAGCACAGGATGTTTCAAATGGGATTTGCAAGCACAGATGTATGCTCCCATTGCACCCTCAACACCCCAGACAACTATTTCCATGCCACCTGGCTCTGCCCACCTGTTCTAGACTCCTGGAATTCCGTCATCAATACACTATCCCGGGTCATGAGCTGCAGCATTCCTCTCTCCCCCTCCCTCTGCCTACTTGGGGATACTACTGCTATCAATTTATTAGTCCAGAACACCAAACCCCTACTCTTTTCTCTAGCTGTTGCCAAGAAAACTATCCTCTTAAACTGGAAGACAAGAAAAAAGGTGAATACTGGCCAATGGTTAGGCCTTCTCTCAAATTACATATCACAGGAAACAATCTCAACCGTGGATCACATCGAAGTCTCACAATTTAATAACATCTGGAAATTGCTTGTGGATAATCTAGGCTCACAATCATAGGAGATTGACCTGTGAGCCATCCACTCCATAACCCACCCTTCTCTCAATCCCCCTCTACTTTACTTACTCCCCTCTCTGCCCCCCCCCCTTTCCCTTGTCATGTGTATTCGTTGTTGTCCTTCATTGTCCTTAGTTGTAATTTATTTGTCAATATCTAGTCTGAGTTCCCCCCCTCCGATAGGGCAATGAAATATATATTTTTTTATATTTTTCTTATTTTACTACACTTTTTATTTAATTTTGTACTGTAAATAATTAAAACGTATAATAAATAATAAAATTGTCCCCCGAAGAGGGGGGGGGTGGATGGAGTGCCCTCAAAAAAGGGCAGGGAAAAAAGCAAAAAAAAAGAAAAAAAAAAGACACGCAATGGACTTGGTTTAGTACATATGAACATACGAAGCCTGCTTAAGAACTTGGACCACAAGTTGTGGAGCGGACTTCTCCTGATGTTCTTGTGTTGGGTGAAACCTGGCTTAGGGAGAATATAGATAGTGCTGATGTGGCACTTTGTAATTATAATTCTTATAGAATGGATCGTTCAAGTAGGGGGGGTGGGGTTGGAATTTATCTTAAATCTCATCTCTCAGCTTCAATTTTAAAATCAGTTTCTCTTCCCAATCGTTTTGAATTTCTCGTGCTTAAAGTCTACCATGGTCCGGACCCAATAACAGTAGTCTGCATTTACCGCCCTCCTTCAGCTGACTCTCATGCAACCAACACTTTGGTGAATCTGCTGTCGAAGTTCTGTGAAGATGAACTGCTCGTTTTAGGTGACCTAAATCTCAACTGACTAAGTGATGTTTCGCTGCAGTTAAAGATCAAACCTGCAGCATCAACTTATCACAACTAATTACTGAACCAACCAGACCAAACCCCAAAGATTACTCAAAATCCTCCCTTTTAGATCTAATCTTCACCAACAGGACTAGCAAATATACCAGTGGTGTCTTTGCATTGGGAGTCAGTGACCACTGTCCCATTGCATGTGTGAGAAATATAAAAGTGGAAAAGTTTACTACATCTCAGCTGGTTTCTAAGAGGAACTTTAAGAGGTTTGTTGCAGAGGGGTTCCTGGGGGATCTGGATGACTGGGATTGGAGTTGCGTGGGCCAATTCGATGAGATAGAGGACGCTCTTAACTCCTTTATATGTGCATTTAATTGCTTTGTAAATAAGCACGCCCCATATAAAATGACTAGGATCAAAGATAGGGTGGTGCCATGGGTTACTCATGAGCTGTCTACCCTCCTTAATGATAGGAATAATGCCTGGTCCCGTGCCCGACGCACACATGATCCCCAGCACTGGCTGTCATTTAGACAGCTCAGAAATAAATGCACTTCAGCTGTAAGGAAAGCTAAAACGGATTACTTTTTAAATCTTGTAACCACCTCCTATTCTAATCCTGCCAAGTTTTGGGGTGCAGTTAATTTGACCAAAAATCGGCCTTCTAGCACTCTGCCCCTTAGTATTATGATAAATGACTGCGTGATCTCTGATCCAAATGACATTCGCCTTGCTTTTAATATACACTTCTCTAAAGCTGGTCACCTATTTGATAGGTTGTTTCCAGGTCTCCCTCCCTTGGAGGTCTCTGATGATGTTCTCCCCATGAATCATGTCCCTCATTTCTCCTTTCGACCGTTTACATCTTCGGAGGGCTTCAAAGTATTAGAATCCATAGACTCTAAATCATCGACAGGCGAGGATCAATTGGACTCTTTTTTCATAAAATTGGCTGCGCCAATTATTAGAGAGCCGTTAACTCACATTTTTAATCTATCAATTTCTTCTGGCTCATTCCCACTGAACTGGAAGTCTGCACGAGTCATCCCTTTACACAAGGGGGGTGGTAGAGATAATCTGGATAACTATCGTCCAATCTCCACCCTTCCTTGCTTGGCCAAAGTACTCGCAATTGAAGTGCTTCCTTTCAAGCCACTCTATTCTTAGTCCTCACCAATCCGGTTTCAGACCTGCCATAGTACAATCGCTGCTATCACTCTTGTAACCAACAATAAAGTCTCTGCCTTGGATAGGAGGAAGCACTGCATGGCCCTCTTTGTTGACCTCTCAAAAGCCTTCGACACGGTCGATCACCACCTGCTTTTAAATAAGCTGTCCGATATCGGCTTGGATATGGGTGCTGCATGGTTTCGTGACTACCTATCTCTCCGACGTCAATGTATAAAATCATCACATGGCAATTCGGAATTCTTAACTGTTACAAAAGGTGTTCCACAGGGTTCGGTGTTGGGGCCTGTACTTTTTACTGTCTACATTAATGAGCTAGTCTCTTCACTAACCGGTTGCCAAGCCCATTTGTATGCAGATGACACTATTCTTTACTGTATTGCGGATAGCCCGCAGGCTGCTACCGTCAACTTGCAGCTCGCTTTTAATTCATTGCAGGACACCCTTTCTCAGCTCAGGCTTGTCCTTAACTCGATGAAAACTAAATTTATGATATTCTCAAGAGCTAGAAATGTGGACTTTACTAAACTTCTCATATCTACTATTGATGGCTCTACTATAGAGAGAGTTACCGATTACAAATATCTTGGGCTATTGGCTTGATGAGAAGCTCTCATTCAAAACTCATATTGACAGCCTCGCCTCCAAGCTTCGGCAGAAGGTTGGCTTTCTATTCCGAAACCGGTCTAGCTTCCCTTTGCTCAGTAGGAAGAGAGTTGTAGATGCGGTATTCTTGTCAGTATTGGACTATGGCGATGTTATCTATAGGCATGCAGCTGCATCTACGTTGAAGCAATTAGACTCTGTATATCATTCCGCTATTAGATTTATCACTGGTGACAGTTATGATACTCACCACTGCATTCTTTATGAAAAGGTGGACTGGCCCTCTCTTTCTCAGAGGCGCAGTTACCACTGGTACTTGTTCATCTTCAAAGCCATTAGTGGTAAACACCCTCCTTATATATCATCCTTACTGGATTGGAGTCTTGGTGCTTATCAGACCAGATCCAACAGCTGGCTTACTCTTAGGGTTCCACAAGCATGTTCGGATCTGGGCAAAACAGCATTTTTATTGATGCCCCCAACACATGGAACGCTCTTCAACAAACCCTAAAGTTAGAGGTCCTCCCATCTGCTTCTGCCTTTAAACATCTGGTGTTAAATCTCTTTGTCAAATTGCAATTGTTTTTAGTTTCTTCTATTCTTTTTTATATTTTCATTGAGTTGCTCATGTGTGTGTTAACTCGTAGTCATTGTAAATAAGGGAAACCTCAATGTCCTTCGAGTTAAAATAAAGGTTACAAACAAAACCTACGGAACCCGTTCTAGTGACTGGCTGGTCCTTAAGGTCCCCTGAGTTTGCTCTGAACACGGTACATCTGCATTTTGTTATTATGATGCCCCTATAGCTCATGGAATGAACTAATACAGTCCTTGGAGCTTGGGATTCTCCCCTATGTTGCAAAGTTTGGAGCCTTCGTCTCCAACCTTTGTCAATCAAGTTGTAGCTACGTGTTTTAATTGATTTGTCATCCTTGCTTTTTGCCTCATCTTGTTGTCTCTTTGTTGTGATTTTATATGCTTTTTTTGTTGTTAATTTCTCTATGTACACTCGACGTGACTGTAAATGAGGGAAACCTCAGTTGCCTTTCGAGTTAAAATAAAGGTTTGAAATTAAATGAAAAAAGTGTGTGCGTGTGTGCGCGCGTGTGTGTGTTTGTGTGTTGTGTGTGTGTGTGTGTGTGTGTGTGTGTGTGTGTGTGTGTGTGTGTGTGTGTGTGTGTGTGTGTGTGTGTGTGTGTGTGTGTGTGTGTGTGTGTGTGTGTGTGTGTGTGTGTGTGTGTGTGTGTGTTGAATCGGTTGGTTCTCTGAGGAATTGTGGGGTGTGTTGATCGAATTAACCTGAAACCAGTTTGTGCTGTTTTAGATGAATTTGTGGTCCCAAAATGTCCTGGTGAGTGAGTTAGCAGGGGAGTGAATATGTGAGTGTGTCTATATGTGTGGGAGTGGGTGTTTGTGTGTGTGTGAGAGAGGTTAATCAGGTTACACCAAAACCAAGGGCCCCTAGCCTTCAGCCCCTCAGATATCTCAAATACACATAATCAATATTATTTATCTAGCTAGTTTTAACTTAATCTTAACTTGATTGGCCATATGAATTAAATGTTACTTCATTAGCCTTTGGGAGAGGTGTTAGTTGGACAATGCCTAGGCTAACCGGTCATGTCCACTTCCAGTCATTATGCTAAGCTAGGCTAACATGCAGCCAGATAGCTTTCTATTGAACGCACAGAGAGGAAACTGGTATCTATCTTCTTGTCTCTCTCTGGAGAAGACGGTAAACTAATTTCCCAAAATGTTGATGTGTTCCTTTAAGACTTCCAGTCGGGGGTTTTCAAAATAAAATAACATCTGTCACTTCTCATTTACACAAGCCCTGCTTCATGCAGGGAGGTCTGTTTTCATTGGAGGGAAATGGTAAAGTTGTCAGTGTGTCGTCTTTCTGCTGTTGAGTGGAGGACACTGACAGTAGGGAGTAAGCAGTATGTCACTCAGATCACTGCTGCACACGCCCACTCCAATCATTGTCATGGTGACAGCTGTGCCTGGAAATTTCCATGGTGAGAGTAATGATAATTTGACATAATAGTACAGTTTCTCAGGATTATTATTATTATTAAATCCACTCTGATTCTATTAAAGTAATAATGAGAGGATTGCAAATTAATCACAGCCATTTTGATTAAGATTTTAATGTTTAATTCAGCAGCTGCTTCTTAAGGACTATTCAGGACAGTAATTATTAGAGAAATACCTCCAATCCCAAACTGCCGTTGGCCAAATGCTGCGAAAACTATTTATAATCTCAGCGTGAGATTCTACACATAATGAATAATGTATCTGTGGCCAAAACAGTCACACACACACACACACACACACACACACACATTACATCTGACCAAAACAAAAAATGGAAACAAAGTGCAGGTACCACGAGGGGCTCTTTTGCCTAGAGGTCGCTGTTATACCTTTAAGTAGTCTTCAATGATTTACAAATAAACTTAAAGCATTAATAAACATAATTGGGATGGCTATGATAAACTATAGTATACTCGCTATACAGAAGAAACACTGCTTAATAAAGAGTCTGTGGAAACAGCAAGCAGACTGTGTGTACACAGGAAGAACAACAGAAGCAGGTATCTTGTTGTGAGATATGTAACGTTAGTCAACAGCATGATATGAAGAATACAATGGAAATAAATGCACAGTCCTGAAGATAACGGTTTCCAGTGGTTTATTGTCACCACCACACATAAAGAGGGATTTACCCCGAAGTCCGGACAGTACGTTAAAACAATACGTGACTGTACATGACCACTTCGGCCCTAGAGTGAAGATAACACTCTCCTGTACTCTTACTAAGGTTCGAGTTAACACATCAAAAAGGTAACATTGGGGGCTCGAGTCCGGGATATGAAAAATCCTGATTTCATCAATGAGTTGTAAACTATGGACACGTATAGTTAGCTCATGCTAACTCATGCTAACGGACGCACGGGGCAATTTCGTCAGTCAATGAACTGAGTTGAGATGATGACGGCCCATGGAAGTAACGTTGACAGGGAAATGACCAACTATAAAGAGCAAGTGATCAACTACTCTAACCCATTCATGTTAACCCCCACAACTACAACCATGTACTCTCAGTCTGATGTCGCTAACCTGAGACGTGAAATGAAGTACCAACATGGACAAAGCCTCAACCCGTTCATAACAGAGGATCAGCTGCCCCCTACTGGTGCAATGTCAAACCCATTTACTGCATGTAATAAGCCATTGATAATGGCCAGTGACAATTACCCACATGCTCATCTGTCGTTGTCAAGCACAAACCCCTTTGCTCACATGAATGATCAAAGTATGAGAGACAGTGGCATTGAAATGCAGCAAAGTCATTATGGAACTGAGCCTCCCCATATGAATATGTTGTATGGACAAATGCATTCAATGACCATAGGAGATGCAGCTACCCATAACATTAACCCCTGCATTGCTGCTAAACCAGCAGCCTTTATGGAGAGCACACGCTGCACACCTATGAACAATGTGACAGTCTATTCCCCACATATTGAACCTGCAACCCTGCTTTCCACCCCTGTGACACCGGGTGTGTGTTCCCGTCAGGTGCAGCTAGAGGGCGCTGTACACCACAGGCAGAGTACACCGGTCCATGGAGGTAATGAAGCTGTGACTTATGGCTATGATCAGTCCCATCGCAGGCGAGCAGGCTTCCATCCAAGTGGCCGGCTGCCCCGGCGTGTGCAGTACAACCTGTCTTCAGACAGCGAGGACGACAGTGTTCAGCGAGAGAGGATTCCTACACTACGACCGGGTCAGTATGATGGCACCACACCATGGAAGGACTTCTTGCAGCGCTTTGAGAGCTGTGCTGAGGCTAATCGCTGGTCAGAGAACACTATGGCTGTCCAGTTGAGGTTCTGTCTCATAGGTGCAGCAGGAGCAGTGGTCCACCGCAACCCAAGGTCAGCACGCTGGGACTACAGAGACATTGTTGAGGAGGTGGAGGTTGCTTATGGCCCATCATCAGAGTATGCAGTGGCTGTTGCCATCGAGTTAAGGCAACAAATCCGCCTGCCAGGTGAGGCACTACACATCTTGAGGGACGACATATATGAGAAAGTGTCTATTGCATACGCTGACCGTTCTGAAAAGGAGCAGGATGCAATCAGTGTTGAGGTGTTCACTAATGCTATGGGGGACGCCAACATTATTCAGAAGCTCCTAGAAGACCGACCTCGCACATTAGCCCAAGCTTACGACATTGCTTGTCGTTATGAAACTACCAGGAGAGCAGCTACCAGCGTTGCACAGCTCATGCAGACTGGAGCACGGAATGTAGCTGAGCGGAGAACCAGAATGGCTATGGTGCGCGATTATGCCCACTCTGATGAAGCTGGGGGAAATAATGGTGCAGCACCAGCACCCACAAAGCAGAACCAGAACCACCCCGCGCAATACAAACAAAGGAGACAAAAAGATACAAATTGGGATAGCATCCGCTGTCACAACTGCTCGGGTATTGGACACATGTGGCGTAATTGCCACTCTCTAACAAACCTAGTTTTGAATGTCTCCAAAAACCAAAATGCATGCAGAGGGTCCAGTGGTAAAGGTGAGAGCCCAGAAATGTGTATCCACCTGCTGATGTATGACATGGAGATTTGTGCCATCTTAGACTCTGGGGCAGGGAGAAATGTGCTGCCTTTGCGATACTATAATTCTATCCACCCGGAGGTCAGACCACCTATCCAGCCATCAACTGTACAGTCCCTGCATGGCATTGGTCCTGGGAATGTCCCTGCCTTGGGTGAAGCTCACTTACCTGTTCAGATTGGCAGCCAGACTGTGGGTGTAGATTTCATACTTGCCGACCTGCCAGGCAGTGCTGAGGCCATCCTGGGCCATCCATTCTTAGAGCAGTCAAGAGCACATCTGGACTTTGGCAACCGAAAGATTGTGTTGTTCGGTGAACAAATACCATACTTCCATCCGGACAACAGGCCGAGAGCACATGCAGTAAGAGTAGCTCGCACCACAGTTCTAGCACCAGGACGTGAGTACATTATACCGGGAAATGCTCATTTCCGGACCCCTGTGAAAGGAGAGGTGATGCTATGCCCTACAAAAAGCTTTGTTGAGAAGCACCGATTGCTGGTGGCCCGGGTCTTAGTAGGAGCCCAGCCCAGTAAGAGTATACCAATCAGAGTATTTAACCCAGGAACCACTGATGTTACCATCAAGAAAGGAGCTGTAGCAGGGTTTCTCCAGTCTGTTGAGATAATTGAGCCCCCTACCATCATCACTGAATCCCAACAGTCCGACAGTGCCTTCCCCACCGTGCCAGAACATCTCACCACTCTGTACGCCCAGAGTTCCATTGAGCTAACTACCGGGGAAAAGTGCAGTCTAGCGAAGCTCCTGCAAGACTACGGCGACATCTTCTCTACAGGACCCACTGACCTAGGCCGTACTAACCTAGTGCAACATGACATTCAAACCCTGCCAGGTGTCCCAGTGAAACAACACCCCCGCCGCATGGCCCAGGAAAAACAACTGAATGCTGACCAGCAGATACAGCAGAGCCTCGAGACTGGACTCGCCCGTAACAGCCACAGCAGTTGGGCCGCGCCCATTGTCATGGTACGCAAAAAGGACGATACCTATCGTCTCTGTGTGGACTACAGGGCTTTGAATGACTGTACCATTAAAGATGCGTACCCATTACCTCGTATTCAAGATACTCTGGACACCTTATCCAGCGCCAAATGGTTCAGCACTCTGGACCTTGCATCTGGCTATTGGCAGGTGGAACTAACCCCCAGAGCACGCAAGGCCTCAGCATTCTGCAGCAGGAAGGGGCTCTTTGAGTGGAATGTCATGCCGTTTGGGCTATGTAACGCCCCAGCAACGTTTCAACGTCTAATGGACCGCGTCCTTGCTGGCATGCAATGGGAGACCTGCTTAGTATACTTAGATGACATCATTACACTGGGAAAAGATGTACCAGAAATGCTGCAGCGGCTATCCCAGGTGTTTGACCGACTGCGCCAAGCCAAGTTGAAATTGAAACCAGCAAAGTGTTGCCTGTTCCAACGGCAAGTAGCCTACCTCGGGCACATCGTCTCCGAGCAGGGGGTCGCTACCGACTCACAGAAAGTCCAGAAAGTCAGAGAGTGGCCTACACCATCCGACGTCAGTGAGGTCCGCCAGTTTGTAGGCCTCGCGTCATACTACAGACGTTTTGTAAAAGACTTTGCTGCTGTCGCTCAACCTCTACATGCCCTGACCAAAAAGTATGCCCGTTTCCACTGGACACAGGAATGCCAGGAGGCATTTGATAAACTAAAGCAACTACTTACCACTGCACCTGTCCTTGGCTACCCCCTTGATACCGGGGACCTCATTCTAAACACAGATGCTTGTGACACTGGAATCGGAGCTGTCCTTTCTCAGATGCAGGACGGTGAGGAGCGTGTGCTGGCATATGGCAGTAGAAGACTCTCCCAGACTGAACAAAACTACTGTACCACACGGAGGGAGTTGCTAGCCGTGGTGGAATTCACATCACACTTCCGCCAGTACCTGCTGGGAAGATCTTTCACCGTCCGCACGGATCATAGTAGCCTCCGCTGGCTAATACGGATGAAGGAGCCTGAGGGACAGCTAGCCAGATGGCTTGAGAAGCTTGGTGAATACAACTTCAAGGTGATCCATCGCCCAGGACGGCAGCACTGCAATGCCGATGTTCTGTCTAGAAGGCCTTGTCGTCAGTTCTGCCCTTGCAAAGTGCCAGACCCGTTGTTGAACATGGAAAAGTCAAGACATCAGGCTGTGCAGTGTGACCTGGGCGGTAGTGTGACAGCAGGAACTACTGAAGCTCATCCCATAGAGTTGAGCTTAGTGGGGGTAGTGGACTCCCCATCCCCTGGAATGGGAAGCACATGTGTGGAGGACTTAAGGTCTGATGGAAATTCACAAACTGAAGAAAGGATTCTTCTCACCGAGACTACAGAGGCGCAATTATTCCACGGTTGGACCGTTGAGCAGCTGAGGGAGGCTCAGATAGCTGACCCTGATATCACTCCCATCAGGAAAGCGCTGGAACAGGGAACAGAACGTCCCTCATGGGCGGAGATCTCACCTCATAGCCCGGCCACCAAAACATATTGGAGTCAGTGGAAAAGACTGTATTTCAAAGAAGGTATTCTGGTGCGACGCTTCTATTGTGCAGAGGAAACCATATTCTACCCTCAGATAATACTACCTCGTATGTACCAGTCAGATGTCCTGAAACAAATGCATGATGGTCCTGTGGGGGGTCACTTTGGAGTGGATCGGACTCTCACCCGTCTGCAGACAAGATACTACTGGTATCGTATGAGAGAAGATGTCACGCTGTGGTGCCGCACATGCGCTAGCTGTGCTGCCAGAGCCAGGCCATCTAAGACACCCCAGGCCCCCATGGGCACTGTCCGCGTTGGAGCACCTATGGAGCGAGTGGCTCTGGATATAATGGGCCCCCTCAACGAGACTGATCGTCATTGTCGCTATGTGTTAGTAGTTCAAGACTACTTCAGCAAATGGGTTGAAGCCTATCCCCTACCAGATGAGCAGGCTGTAACTGTCGCTGAAGTATTCACCTCTGAATGGGTATGTCGTTTTGGAGCACCTCAGACTTTGCACAGTGACAAGGGCACCAATTTTGAATCACAAGTGTTTCAGAAAATGTGTGAACTACTTGGAATAGACAAGACGCGCACCACTTCTTTCAGGCCACAGTCTGATGGGCAGGTTGAACGTTTCAATGCCACTCTGCAAAATATCTTAGCCACAACAGCTGAACGCTGCCACTGGGATTGGGATATCATGATTCCCTATGCTGTAATGGCCTATAGGGCAACAAAGCACAGCTCCACTGGGTTTACCCCCAACATGATGTTGTTTGGGCGGGAAGTGACTGAGCCAATTGACCTGGTGGCTGGTCTGCCACCCGGCCATGAAAGTGCCCAGACTCCTCCACAGTATGTCACTCAGCTCCGTGAAAGGCTGGAGCTTGCTCACCAGATCGCCAGAGATGCCCTAGGTCAGTCTGTGGAACGGGCCAAAAAGCAATATGACAAGAACGTTTGCCGCACTCTGTACCACACAGGTGATGCTGTCTGGCACCTAGTAAAAGGCACCAAGAGAGTAAGAGATAAGGTGAGGAAATTCTTGCCATCATACGAGGGGCCATACTTTGTCCTAGGCCAACTGGACGACTTGGTGTACCGCATCAAAAAGGGGCCTAAGGCAAAAGTCAAAGTAGTGCACCATGACAAACTCAAACCATACCACTCCCGTACCCTGTTGGATAATGTCTGGGTCATCGAACAAGCACAAGTCTGGAACCCTGCTGAGGTTCTACCACCCACTCCAGATACCAGCCTCATCGACTCTGACCTGTTCCTGGCTAATCTGTTCCCGGATACGGCGGCGGGGAGTGATAGCGGACAGGAAGCAGAGTCATCTACAGACATTCCCTTGAGCCCTGTTGCTTTCCCCTCTATGCCACACACAGCCCAAGTCTCCTCGAGTACAGAGGAGGTTCATGCTAGTGGGGGTAGTGCAGTGCAAAGTTATATTACTCCTGTTTAAAGAAAAAAATTGTTGAAAGGAGTTTGTTGTTTGAAAGACTTTGTATTGTTTTGGTTAAAGAAAAAAACTTGAGGCACTGTGGCATCATGAGTAAATTTACTTTGGTGGTGATCTTGTTTACGGTGAGAAAAGTGAGACCATACAATTATTTTGGGGTGAACAGGTGAAGCAGGTGTTTTACTCAGTTAGAAGCTAGAGAGGATACTGGGAGGTTGCCTTTAATATTGAGTTAGAGCTGTGGTTATATTGGGGCTGTATTCGTTGCGTTGTAGGTGTGTTTCATGCTTCTTTTTCAGAGTGTGTTGGAACCTCAGAAGCACTGAAAGGAGGTGGACTGTTTAAACTCCTAACACTGCACTACCTTCCACAATTTCACCCTGTTCTCAAGGGAAACAACTATCTTAAGGATTATAATGGACTGTTTCTTATGGACTGTTACTCCGTCAAGGGGAGATGTTCTTGGGCATTGTGACCCTAAAGGACTCCAGAGACTCAAGGGGTGTTCAAAAGAAAAAGAAAAAAGTCTATGTAATCTGTTTAGGATATTTTGTGTGTAGTCATAGGGGTGCTGGAATGTTATTATATTTAATTGTTAATTGCCATCCAGAGTGGGGGTAGTGTTATAAGATTATGGTCTGTTCCTTTAAGAGGGAGGCACCCACGCATACAGGTCAGCTACGCAAGGAGCGAATATGTGATGACTGATGAGACAGACTGTGTGTACACAGGAAGAACAACAGAAGCAGGTAGCTTGTTGTGAGATATGTAACGTTAGTCAACAGCATGATATGAAGAATACAATGGAAATAAATGCACAGTCCTGAAGATAACGGTTTCCAGTGGTTTATTGTCACCACCACACATCAAGAGGGATTTACCCCGAAGTCCGGACAGTACGTTAAAACAATACGTGACTGTACATGACCACTTCGGCCCTAGAGTGAAGATAACACTCTCCTGTACTCTTACTAAGGTTCGAGTTAACACATCAAAAAGGTAACATTTGTATGATGACGTATGAAATGATTACAGTTACAGTCACATTTAAAAATGTATTCAGTACAGGCTAGGATAGTCTAATGTACCGTAGGGTGTTAATTAGCTACATGCATGTCCATCAACTAATTAACTCATTGGTATAGAGTCCAACTTCTCATTGTGACATGTATTTTTTGTTTTAGTTGTTTGTCTTACCTGTAGTAAAATAACAATTAATATCATATTAAATTATGATTTATATTAAACATAGATAGAGAGCAGCAGGAGAAGGAGGATAGCTGATGGAGGTGGAGGGGGATATACTGTAGAAGAGGAGGAAAAGAGGGCAGTATTTGGGACCAATACATCTGTTGCTAATAGGTTCCCAATGGAATTTACCTCTCTCAAACTCTGCCCTTTTTTCTTGATCTTTTAATTGCAACTGTTGCTGTTGTGAAGGGCCAGATTAAACTGAATATATATATGTATCGTTTGATATACTTTGTATATTATTTATATATATACACGGAATATCCCTTTACCTGCGTTCAGACCAGAGTAATATTCGCTCTCCTATTGGACAGCGCCCCCAGGCTCCAGGCAGTCTCGCACTCAGACAGGTGCAGTGGGCGAGTTTGGGGCATGTTAGAACATGCCTTTGGCAGTGTAGTGATTCAGGACCAAAGTGACCAGGTTGGGACTAGATATCCACTTAGGTATAAATACGGCGCAGGTGTAAACAGCAGCACTTCGTTCATTACTAGTAATACCTTCACCACGAGTCAACGTGCAGTGAAGTGAGCAACCTTGCATCTAAATAGAGCATTGAGAACCGCGTGCGAATAGAGTGTTAAAGTGTCAGAGTTTAGTGAAGTAACGTCAAGTTCGACCTAGTTTAATGTGAAGTATAGTGCACAGGAGAATCGGCACCGGCGATTGCAGAACCATTTCTGGTTGGATTATATTGCTTTGGGACCGTGACCACCGGAGAAGAGCACCGTTGATTCCACTGTCGTTTGGGATTTAACCCCGTGAGGATCACCACTCGGGCCCGCCTCTTGGAAGGGGCTGGCTAGCTGTCGTCAATGCTATCGAGCATATTGGATTACAACTATTGCTTTGTCTGCTGATCAAGGGAGTACATGCACTGGCTCCTGTATCTGGAGCCTCTTTATTCCTCGTTGACCCAGACTGTGTACCCGAACATTCCTCTACCCCTCCCGGCCTTACACCCCGGAGGGAACCCCCCAGTGTCTCCAGTTGGTACCGGTGTGGCCCAGATAATTGCTATACCACAGGTGGCGTCAGCTTAGACCCATCATAGTATTCATACTATTCTCATTGACTTATGCTCTTGACTGACTTTACGTATGTTCTTCGCCATACAAGCGCGAGCCTAATTCTCAATCTGTAACCTAACGTTGCTTAATAATAATAAATAACCCTCCAATATAATCAAACCAAAGTGTAAATAATCAAACCAAAGTGTCAATGCCGTATTCTTGTGTGGGTGTTCACCATATATATTCATGTACTGTATGGCCAGTAATTAAAGTACATAACTAGTAGTGGTTTAATATATCACAATCTTTAATACAGTCAGGGTTTTGTAACCCCTCAGTTACAATTGGTCCTTCGAGCCGGAGGGTATCAGTGTACTATTTAATATAATATTAATATTAACCATGGCCAGCGGTGAACACTCCCCAAGCGGCTCTCCCAAGCTAGAACGCCCGCAGCGCAAATGTCAGCCACCTCCCTATCTGGAGGAATTCGCTTTCGTTCTACCACCTAGCTTATCTAAACAGACGTTAAATACGGATAAAGCGGATAGTCAAAGCATGTCCAATCCTATCGACTTGGCGACCCTGCCAGTAGAGACCCCAGTGGGTTCAGACCAAACTGACTCAGCTCACGGGGGGGACCAGGTGGGACATGACATGACTATACCTCCAGACAGCGTCACCGGGATCGACCCCGGAGCGCTCCAGGATAAAGAAAGCGCTCCAGGGATAGAACCCGACACACAACCAAGTGAAGAGAACCGCGCCCAGGAGATAGACCTCGGAGCGCGCCAGGAGAACAGATCTCCAACAAGCCCTGTCAGAACCCGATCACCTCCATCAGTGTCATCCCCCAGCGAGGCGGACAAGATACTGGCGCAAGCCTTGATCGCCACACTGACAGCCTCCACCGAAAGAGACCGACTTCAGGGTGAACGCGACCGGCTTCAAGCAAAGACGCTTAGTGAGCGCGAACACTCCGCCACGGAAAGAGAGCGCCTCCACGCGCAACAATTAAGCGAGCGCGAACACTCTGCAGCGGAAAGAGAGCGCCTTCACGCGCAACTCCAAGCGCAAGCCCTTAGTGAGCGCGAACACTCTGCAACCGAACGAGAGCGCTTCCAGGCGCAACAAAGGAGTGAAGACGACCGCATAAGACTGGAGGAGAGACGCCTTCAGACGGAAGAGAACATTGAAAGAGACCGCGCCAATGCACAGCGCGACGCCGCCAATGCCCAGCGCGAAGCAGAGCGCGACGCCGCCCATGCCCAGCGCGAAGCAGAGCGCGACCGGCTGCAGGCGCAGATGATAGAACAATTGATTGCCAGGGCGACACCCCCTCTCTCCGCACGGAGCTCCCGGAAATCATCACGACAAGGGTCTAGGGCACCTTCCCCTACCCGATGAAGCGACCCGGGACCCGGCCAACAGGAGGATCCTGTCTACGTCTCCGACTCCCCTACCCGACGAAGCGACCCGGGACCCGGCCAACAGGAGGATCCTGTCTACGTCTCCGACCCCCCTCCCCGACCGGTCCATACGAGACCCAGCCACCGGGAAGAACCGGCCTACGTCGCCGAGAGACTGACTAGAAGACTCCAGGACCTAGAAGAGGAAGAGGAAGAGGAGGAATGTCAAGCCCACCAGCAGCAACGTACTCTGGACCAGGAGGCCCAGTACAGCCCCGACGTCAGCCCCGAGTCACTGCACTACAAACCCCCGACCCAACTCACGGGTGAGTTTGACGTACAGTCAGCACCGAGGAACAGCACCTGGGTACCCGGCCTCTGGTACCCACCAAGTACCAACCCACGACAACACGTACGGGGAGACTCGCCCAGGAGGCCTTTTCCCCTACGCTCACCAATGTGCCAGCCATCCATGGCATCGTACCTTGGCACACCGACGTTCCCAGACTTTACGCGCGAGGACAGAGCACAGTACACGGAATTACGGATGTGCTTGGAGACTATGATGTCCGACGTCCCCGACGAGTCGTACAAATATGCCATCCTCCTCAAGCATCTCAAGGTGCCCAGAGCGCATAATATAGCACTGGCATATTCCAACTCAAGTACCCCATACTCCGCGGCTCTAGTGGCCCTCGACCAGCGTTATGGACGCATATGGGACTACGTGATACAAGAAATAAGAGATATCGACCGCCTCCCCCCAGCCAAAGACAATAGAGCACTGGATGACCTCTCTATCAAGGTACAATCCCTCGTGGGGATGCTGGGGTCCCAAAAGGAGAAGGGGAGACATGAACTATATGCAAACTCTAATGTGGAGCGAATACTGGAGAAGCTCCCTCCAGCCCGCCAAGAGCGTTTTCGGCGGCAGAGAGACCACCGCGACCCCAACGGCCCAGAAGCATCCCTCCTAGACCTAGCTGATTTCCTCGCCAGGGAGGTCAGCAGTCTACGACTGGACACATTCGTGTGGAGTGACTCTAGCCCTAGAGATCGACCGCGGAGGTTCAATGACAACCGCCGGTCCGTGACAGTTATGCACCAAGCCGAGGTTGAGCCACAGCAGACGAGCCACAACACCCACGCCAAGGGGGAGTGGAAGATTGTATGCCAGTACTGTTGAAAGGAACATTGGCTGTCTCAATGTGACACTTTCAAGAAGCTGACCGCTGACGAGGTGAGTCAGTGGATCAAAGCCAACCGCCGCTGCTTCCGCTGCGCGCGCAGCGATATGGCAGCTGAGTGTCGTTTAAAGAAGAGATGCAGCAAGTGCGACGGCGCCCACCTGGAGGTCCTGCACGACAGCAACAAGCGTCCGCCAGGAAACCAAAGTGGGCCCGTCACGGTGATGTATCAGGCCGAGGCGGTGGCACCACTACAGAAGATCCAAGGCAACCCACCAACAGGAGTGCTCCACATAGACCAGCATAGCGGGACCCCCCGAGTGCTCATCAAAGTGGTCAGAGTGCTCCTGAGTTACGAGGACAAGGTCCTGGACACTTACGCCGTCCTAGACGATGGGTCTGAAAAGACTCTCCTCCTCGCTTCCGCCGCAGCCCAGTTGGTCCTGCGGGGTGCCAAAGGAACAATGACAATCCGTACCATTAGAAGAGACCGGAAGACCATAAAGGGTGAAAATGTTTCCTTCACGATAGCAGCGGTCGAGCAGCCCGAGAAGCAGTATAGCATCACTAACGTCTTCACCAGCCACGACATAGGCATGTCACAGTACACCTACCCCATCCCACAGCTGATGGCGAAGTACGTGCACCTACGTCAACTACCTATACCGCTCATCGACGGCGCCACACCGACCCTGCTCATAGGCTCCGACCACGCAGACCTCATTCTCCCAATTGAGGCGGCCCACATCGGACCCAAAGGATGCCCAGTCGCGGTTCAGACCCGACTGGGGTGGACGCTCCAGGGCCCCCTCTACGGACTTGACAGTCAACCCACGTCTACACGCTGCCTGCACACAAAGGTGAGCGACACCGGCCACTCTCTCGTACAGCCCGTTGAGAGGCTATTGACATTAGACAAGAGGCCTGTGAGAGAACCGTGGGCCCAAGAAGAGGGAGTTCCGAACTCCACCCCCCTCAGCTGCGCTCCAAGCGACGTAGCTGACCTCGAACCCAGCACCCCAAGCGACTTCCTGATGGGGCGGCCGGAACCGGCCCCTCCTCAGACGGGGTACAGACCGAACAAGAGGAACAGACGGAGGATGTGGAGACACAGCCAAGCACAGATCAACCAGTCTCAGGCCCGCTTCCTCCTAAGCTCCCTACCATCCCTCCCAGCCCGTCAGAAGCGGGTCAAGGACAGGGACAGCTTAAAAGTGGACACAGTCGTTATGATCATAGACCAGTCACTACCCCGAGCTGCGTGGCCGGCCGGCCGCGTAAGCAAAGTGATCACTGGTGCCGACGGAAAGGTCAGAGCGGCAGAAGTTATTGTCCAGGGGCGGACCTACACCCGACCCGTGGCGAGGCTGATAGAGTTGCCGAGGCTCCCTGACTCCCCTGATGACGATCAGGACCCACTGACTTTGTAGATTGCCCTACTCCTCACAACAGACATTGAGCAGTTGACTAGACTATTAATCTGTCTCCTTTTAACTAATTAGGTGCGGACTAATTAGGAGGCGGCTGTTGTGAAGGTCCAGATTAAACTGAATATATATATGTATCGTTTGATATACTTTGTATATTATTTATATATATACACGGAATATCCCTTTACCTGCGTTCAGACCAGAGTAATATTCGCTCTCCTATTGGACAGCGCCCCCAGGCTCCAGGCAGTCTCGCACTCAGACAGGTGCAGTGGGCGAGTTTGGGGCATGTTAGAACATGCCTTTGGCAGTGTAGTGATTCAGGACCAAAGTGACCAGGTTGGGACTAGATATTCACTTAGGTATAAATACGGCGCAGGTGTAAACAGCAGCACTTTGTTCATTACTAGTAATACCTTCACCACGAGTCAACGTGCAGTGAAGTGAGCAACCTTGCATCTAAATAGAGCATTGAGAACCGCGTGCGAATAGAGTGGTAAAGTGTCAGAGTTTAGTGAAGTAACGTCAAGTTCGACCTAGTTTAATGTGAAGTATAGTGCACAGGAGAATCGGCACTGGCGATTGCAGAACCATTTCTGGTTGGATTATATTGCTTTGGGACCGTGACCACCGGAGAAGAGCACCGTTGATTCCACTGTCGTTTGGGATTTAACCTCGTGAGGATCACCACTCGGGCCCGCCTCTTGGAAGGGGCTGGCTAGCTGTCGTCAATGCTATCGAGCATATTGGATTACAACTATTGCTTTGTCTGCTGATCAAGGGAGTACATGCACTGGCTCCTGTATCTGGAGCCTCTTTATTCCTCGTTGACCCAGACTGTGTACCCGAACATTCCTCTACCCCTCCCGGCCTTACACCCCGGAGGGAACCCCCCAGTGTCTCCAGTTGGTACCGGTGTGGCCCAGATAATTGCTATACCACAGGTGGCGTCAGCTTAGACCCATCATAGTATTCATACTATTCTCATTGACTTATGCTCTTGACTGACTTTACGTATGTTCTTCGCCATACAAGCGCGAGCCTAATTCTCAATCTGTAACCTAACGTTGCTTAATAATAATAAATAACCCTCCAATATAATTTATGTGTCAATGCCGTATTCTTGTGTGGGTGTTCACCATATATATTCATGTACTGTATGGCCAGTAATTAAAGTACATAACTAGTAGTGGTTTAATATATCACAATCTTTAATACAGTCAGGGTTTTGTAACCCCTCAGTTACAGTTGCTGTCTGAGGAAATAAACTATTGTGATTGGAGGTCCACAAAAAACGAGGGTGAGGCTCGAGATCAATGTCTCCTACTTGGAGACAAATGAAAAGCAATTATCATAGTGAGAGCACACATTACTACCTTTGGAAAACGCACAACTAGTGTCCAGGGAGGAAAATGGACTATCTGAATCAATTCACATCCCTTTATTAAGCATGGGCAGATGGACAAACCCAAGCCTTGGCATTCAGTATCATTCCAGTATGCGTGCACACTTGACAGCCATTTACATCTGCTAAACCTCCTAGCCCTAAAGAGAGGCCTGGCACACAAGTCTGCCAAAAGAAAGAGTAATTTGATTCCTGAATCACTTCACCTTGGAGATTATGACCTGTGTTTGCTATCTGCCCCCAGACAGCTTTCAGTCTACACATGTACAGCACATGCTGTATACATAAACAGACTATTCACTTCAATTCAATCAAGAAGATGCATCACAATGTGCATCCCTAATCCAAACTACACTGAGTGAATAAAGTCGGGACAATCTGTGTGTGTGTGTGTGTGTGTGTGTGTGTGTGTGTGTGTGTGTGTGTGTGTGTGTGTGTGTGTGTGTGTGTGTGTGTGTGTGTGTGTGTGTGTGTGTGTGTGTGTGTGTGTGTGTGTGTGTGTGTGTGTGTGTGTGTGTGTGTGTGTGTGTGTGTGTGTGTGTGTGTGTGTGTGTGTGTGTGTGTGTGTGTGTGTGTGTGTGTGTGTGTGTGTGTGTGTGTGTGTGTGTGTGTGTGTGTGTGTGCATGTGTGCCAGGAATTTTCCAACTTCAATTTCAGTGCTTACATTATAGCTTTATTTTCTGTTTCAATTCATCTTTGTTCAATAATGTCTATGTTTTGTTAACAGAGAATCATGTTTGTTGTACTTGTTCTCCTCTGAGAACCTGGACATTTAGATGTGCTCTAGTACCACCTCCAGATGCAACATGTCACACAGTGTTTCAAGTTTCAAGTTTGTTTATTATTTGTCACATATAAAATACATGTACTTTACGGTGAAATGCTTGGTTCTGTATGAGCCCCTGAAAGTGTGCTTCATACAGTAAAAAAATAAGTAAGAAAGTAAGTAAAAGAGGATACAATATACAATACAATATACAATCTAAAGTACAATCTAAGTACAATGAGTAAAAAGAAAAGTAAAAATGCTGGTACAAAACGTTAAGGTAAAGTGCAAATGCAAATGAAGTATGAATGTACTGCAAATCTCTTTAATAGATAAATAAATATAATGTAGTGTTAAAGTGTCTAAAGTGAGTGTCACGGTGAGTGTTTGTTTAAAGTGAGTGTGTGCATGTGGATGTGTGTGCAATGAGTGTAGATGATGGTTTGTTACATAGAGTCAGTGAGCATCCTGATGGCCTGTGGATAGAAGCTCCTTCTGAGTCTCTCTGTACTGGCCATGAGACAGTGCTGGCCATGAGACAGTGCTAAAGGTCTGTGTTCTGGAAGCTGTGGCACATTGCCTCTCCCACGGTGTGACACATTACATTCTGTGAAGATGTGCTTTGTGTCACTGAGTAATAATGCCTGGTATTTTATGGCGCACTGGAAGCCAGGGGGAGTCCGACCGGCGAAGACATGACAAAAAGATAAGAGACTGGGAGAAATGATAGAGGGATGACTAGTTCAGAGGGAGATTAGGTGATGGAGGTAAGGGTACTATACCTCTCAGGGAGAAGATAAATGAATGTAGGGAGGTGGGGATGGAGATGTGAGAAAGAGAGAGAAGTGCTGCTGCTGACAGACAGACAGACAGACTGACAGACAGACAGACAGACAGACAGACAGACAGACAGACAGACAGACAGACAGACAGACAGACAGACAGACAGACAGACAGACAGACAGACAGACAGACAGACAGACAGACAGACAGACAGACAGACAGACAGACAGACAGACAGACAGACAGACAGAAGTCCATTATATAGTCCTGTGGGTGACATGGCTTTCTTAATGCCTCTCAGAGAGATAAACCTCCTGTCCCAGGAACAAGGAATAGAACCCATTATCTGGGATAATGGTCATGGGCTTTCAGATACCTTGAGATGACACACGACTTGGCCCTGCTGCAGGAGGCTGGGGAGTGTGAATAAAGTAGTAATCGACCACAGGGGAAGATCATGTTGTAAAGGCATTGCACGGGAGTGATTCATCACTAAATCACTATAGAGATCCGGCTAATACATTATTCCTACCTACCATCACCATCAAAACGTGGCAGCACACAAATTAGTTCCCTTCTCAGTCCCATTCAGTCTGCACGCCAAATTGGCATAATTCATTTCTTTGTTTTAGTAGTCATCAAAGAGAAAATAAGGCAAAAAAGAAAGCAAAGAAGCTTACTTGCAAATTGTGACAAATGTTAATACTGACGTTTCCTCGGACTATGAGTCCTCTCTGAGACACATAGACATGTGAGCCCCTCCAAAAGCCACAGGACAGTTCACTCTGTTTACTCCACTGGAACAGCTGGACTCCAGTATGGTGGTGATGATAACATTTGAATGTTGGCTAGTGAAATAGAGATTACAGGTTACATTATGGTTACACTATTTGGCTTTTTCAATACAATACAAAAGGCTATTAAAGATCAATATGCCTATGTATTTATCTCTCATTGGAATAGTTTAATAATCAAACTTTTCAAAGGGTATTTTTTCTGAATTAATATTATTATCATTATTATTATTATGATTTCACTCATATTGCAGTGTAACAATTGCTGTCGTTATGGTCTAGTGGGGAGCACTTTCTCAATAATCAATGCCATCACAGTGAGAGGGCTGTGTTGGAACCATGGATAAAGTAAATTGTCTTTATTGTTTATTTGGATCCCCATTAGTTGTTACCAAGGCAACAACCAGTCTTCCTGGGGTCCACATAAACACATACATACAGTACAGACACACATAGTATACTTACATAAATACATGTACAGCACATACATACATACACTCACTCACTCACTCACTCACTCACTCACTCACTCACTCACTCACTCACTCACTCACTCACTCACTCACTCACTCACTCACTGACTCACTCACTCACTCACTCACTCACTCACTCACTCACTCACTCACTCACTCACTCACTCACTCACTCACTCACTCACTCACTCACTCACTCACTGACTCACTCACTCACTTGGCCCCCCTGGACTTCATCAGATGTCCACTATTTAGACACGCTGACTGGAAGATTCCCTGCATATATTCACATAATGATGTTTCCATTTTCATTATAACGATCATTTCAAACGTTTTACTGGCAAGCGGGCTGGATGGTGATGAGATCGGTAGAGCAGTCGTCTGGCAATCCAGAGGTTCCCGGTTTGATTCCCGCTCCTCCCAGCCAGCGTGTTGATGTGTCCTAGAGCAAGACACTTAACCCCTAATTGCTCCTGATGAGCAGGTTGGCACCTTGCATGGTTGCCTCCGCCGTTGGTGTGTGAATGGGTAAAATGTGAGTAACAAAAAGCGCTATATAAAAAAGTAGCCGTGTAGCTGTGTGTGTGTGTGTGTGTGTGTGTGTTCCTGCTTCTCACCCTGGGGAAGCAGGCCAATTAAAGATCAGCCTGTAAATACAGGGGGATTATAATGGTCTCTTCTAATGGGCGAACCCACTGGGATGAGTGAAATTAAGCCTTTATACCAGGGGTTCTCAAACTTTTTTATACCACGACCCCATTTTATTTAGGATATTTTTTGGCGACCCCAAACTTAATGTATCGCGCAATTTCAATGTGGAAATAAGGAATATCAAAATAAAAGCACACGTTGTTGAACTTAATCATGCATATTTATTAGGACATTTAATTACAGCACTATGTTATCAATGAAATTAATTCATATTATCAACAAAAGC
Source organism: Notolepis coatsorum (assembly GCF_963971535.1). Lineage (NCBI taxonomy): Eukaryota > Metazoa > Chordata > Actinopteri > Aulopiformes > Paralepididae > Notolepis > Notolepis coatsorum. The sequence continues at coordinate 202,339,127 of NC_140165.1, forward strand.
AACGGAATTGTTTCTGTATACACATTTATAAAACGAGGCATATATGCAAAAAACGAGGCAAAATATGTTGGCTAAAAGAAAATGCACTCACATGCGCTTTGGCGGAGATCCGCTTCTACTCTGAAAATCCGGCCTCACAGAGGTATTGATGAGAAGGGGACAAGCTTTCTCAGCGCAGCATTACACAACACTGGGTACTCGTTCCAGACTGATATCCAGAACTTTGCGACGGCCTGGCCAGTGAACTTGACTTTCAGTAGCTCGTCACACGAAAGACAAATTACCCCAAAATCTCTGCTGATTAACCTGGAGTGTCACTAACGGAGTTTCGTAATCCAGCTCATTATCAGCACATTTCTCTGCCAATGGGTTTTTTTGTCTGCAAGGAAAATCTGCCTCGAGATAGCCACCTCACTTCATTGTGGTATAGCAGCTGGTTATGTGCAGAGCCCATTTCAACGCGACCAACCGGCACCGCTTCTGACAACAAGTCCATTGCGAGTCAAGGTTACACACAAAAGACCAGACCCCGGGCCCCGGCCCCCTCCCGTGATTATACATGCGCAGGATGTAGTGAGATGATAGTGAAATTAAGCCTTTATACCAGGGGTTCTCAAACTTTTTTATACCACGACCCCATTTTATTTAGGATATTTTTTGGCGACCCCAAACTTAATGTATCGCGCAATTTCAATGTGGAAATAAGGAATATCAAAATAAAAGCACACGTTGTTGAACTTAATCATGCATATTTATTAGGACATTTAATTACAGCACTATGTTATCAATGAAATTAATTCATATTATCAACAAAAGCAACGGAATTGTTTCTGTATACACATTTATAAAACGAGGCATATATGCAAAAAACGAGGCAAAATATGTTGGCTAAAAGAAAATGCACTCACATGCGCTTTGGCGGAGATCCGCTTCTACTCTGAAAATCCGGCCTCACAGAGGTATTGATGAGAAGGGGACAAGCTTTCTCAGCGCAGCATTACACAACACTGGGTACTCGTTCCAGACTGATATCCAGAACTTTGCGACGGCCTGGCCAGTGAACTTGACTTTCAGTAGCTCGTCACACGAAAGACAAATTACCCCAAAATCTCCGCTGATTAACCTGGAGTGTCACTAACGGAGTTTCGTAATCCAGCTCATTATCAGCACATTTCTCTGCCAATGGGTTTTTTTGTCTGCAAGGAAAATCTGCCTCGAGATAGCCACCTCACTTCATTGTGGTATAGCAGCTGGTTATGTGCAGAGCCCATTTCAACGCGACCAACCGGCACCGCTTCTGACAACAAGTCCATTGCGAGTCAAGGTTACACACAAAAGACCGGGCCCTGTTTCATGTACGTGGTTCAACTAAGTCGATCAACATGTCCATTATCCAGCTTCAGTTAACCCGATGTTCAAAGCCGGGATTTTCCTGTTTCACAAAGGAGGATTCAGTCTCGTTAACTCAAGCCAGACTTGAGAGTCAGGCTCAAGTCAGGCTAGATGCGCGCTCCCGTTTTAGGTGGAAAGCCAGCACGTATCGATGGCAGAGACCCTGATTCTCAACGGCATTGATTGATTAATTGATTTAAGACTTTATTGACAGATTGCAATAGGCTCAATCGCCTCGCCGACAAGTTAAATGCGTTATCTATAGGCTAATTCTAAGTCCCTCATTACCTCAATCAATCAGATTATATTTCTTTAAACTTGCCTGCTGGATTGAATAATCAAATGAGATCTTGCTAGCGAAAATTATTAGTTAACTGTTATACAGAATTACGATACGGCTCTCTTACCCATTGATTGATGTATAGTCAATCTTTTAATTATCTTCTCTGTGGTGTAACGGGTTCTTCTTTTGACTTTCACACGGACGACCGGGGTTCAAGGCCCTAGTCTTTTCCTTCTTTTTGCAATATAGGAATAATTCAATTTGGTGCACGTTTAGAGCTATATAAAGAATGACATCCTCAATGCATGTAGATTTATAATATTTTAACTTAAAACCAGGCTACTTTGGCGTATAATCATTAATATTATATTCAAAAAAATCATATTGGAAACACGGGGATTTGAACCACGGTCGCTGAATTGGCAGGCATGAGCACTACCGCTGGGCCACTGGGCCAGATGGGATAAATTCATTGTTTATACATTAATGAACGAGAGACCCGTGTTTAGAATATCCGTTGTTTTGAATGAAGTTTATCTCTTTATCCTCATTCATTAATGTGACGTCAACGGCTCATTCAATTTCTCAAATCCGTCAAACAGCGCATCTCATCAGACATCTTAATCCCAGTTACAATTAAAATAACCACATCATGTGTACATCGCACGAGCGAGCGCCACCGTCGCCACGGTATATATAACGTGCATTATTTAGGACAAAGTGAATTTAATATCAGCATTTTGGGTCTATTTTACATTTCAAAAGCCCCCTCTGGAAGAATGGAGCACAAAAACGTAATTCAGAATGGTATAATGCAGATCGTAGACTGTGGGAATAGTTTCAGGAAACGGGCTGTCACTTCTTTGCGGGGGCGTGGCGATAGTTCAGGCTAACTTGAACTTGAACTCTGCTTTCGACCAGGCTCAAACTTTTGGATATGTTGTCATGGTGATTTGGAAAATCCAGGTACATGAAATCGGAAAGTCAGGCTAACCCAGTTATCCAGCTAAAGTTATCCGGCTAACTCGGTTATCCCGGTACATGGAACGGGGCCCAGACCCCGGGCCCCGGCCCCCTCCCGTGATTATACATGCGCAGGATGTAGTGAGATGTGTATTGGAATACTGTCTGTCGGCCTCCGTTGATGAAGGGCCGAGACATGGCAAATACACACAGCTGCCGGGTGGAAAACACGATCTGAGTTTTGCGACCCGTAGTTTGAGAACCGCTGCTTTATACAAACCTGGTGGTCTACAGTAATTTGGCCCTATGTTGTCAGAGCGAGGATGGCCCTTTACTATATACATTAATACTTTTCCTGTTACGCTCTGAGTAGGTCTGGGGTTAAATGATCCTGAAATCATTTTAAATGTTTTTTATGTTGTGCTGACATTTTCTCTGACTACTGAGTCATATCCTCGACCGTAAAATCTTAGTTTCTGATTCTGTTTCCAAGGCAAACAAGACATTTTTAAAATGCCAACAGTGAATAAAATTGTGAACATGTCATCTAGATGAAAGACGTTCCTGTATCCTGTATCAGGCATTGCTCAGAGGTTTTAGACAAATCACCTGCATCTCTGTATGACCGTTAAATATCACAGAGGCAAAATACAGGCTGTATTCAATTCAATTCAGTGTTATTGTCATTGTATAATGAGCGAGGCACATATTATACAACAAAATTGTCTGTGTCAGACACAGTACAGGGCAATCAATAAAAAAACAATATAAATCATCATCATCATCAGTCATCAAACTCATCATCATAAGACACAGTAGAGTAGACAGTAAAGTGCAGCATTCATGGTGGTAGTCAGGTAATGTGACGGTGCATAATAGTGAATTTGATGGATAAGTGGTTAGAGTGCGAAGTTCATCAGAGTTACGGTCCTGGGGAAAAAACAGTTTTTGAATCTCGTGGTGCAAACCCGGAGACACCTGTACCATTTCCCACTTGGCAGGGGAACAAACAGTCCATTGCAGGGGTGGGTGGGGTCACGGTTGATGTTGCACCCTCTCTGCATGCAGCGCTTCAGGTAGATGTCCTTGATAGAAGGTAATTGGGTGCCGATGGTGAACTCTGCAGCATTAATTTAACTACCAACTGCAAGGCCTTCTGGTCGGCAGTGGTGCAGTTGCCATACCACGTTTCCTTGGTCTTTTTTATATTGAGATCGAGGTTGTTGTTGGAGCACCATGTTGCTAGGTGTTGGATCTCAACCCTGTATGCCGTCTCGTTGTTGTCAGAGATCCGGCCTACTAATGTGGTGTCGTCTGTGAATGTAATGATAATGTTGGAATCATGGACAGGCACACAGTCATGGGTGAATAGGGAGTAGAGGACAGGACTCAACACACACTGAGGGGTACCTGTGCTCAGGGTCAGGGTGGAGGAGGTGTGATTTCCCAACCTGAGGTATGTTTGTCAAGAAGACCAGGGTCCAATTACAGAGTGTAGTGTTCAGGCCAAGGTGGAGTAGTTTGGGGACCGGCTTTGAGGGGATGATGGTGTTGAATGCTGAACTTTAGGTGTCCTTCTGGTCCAGGTGAGTGAGGGCGGAATGTATTGCAGTGGAGATGGCATCCTCTGTCGACATATTAGAGCGATAGGCAAACTGATGTTGATCAAGTGAGGGGGTAGCATTGATGTGGTTCAGTACAAGTACAGTACAACTCTCAAAGCACTTCATTATAATTGGAGTGGGAGCAATGGGACGGTAGTAATTCAGGCAGGTTAAACAGACTGTTTAGGAACCGGGATAATGGTATTTAGGCATGATGTGGGTACTGTCACTGAGGCCAGCAACAGGTTGAAGATGTCAGTAAACAACTCAGCTAGCTGATTGGCACATGCCTGTCCAGGACTGCCATCAGGGCTGGCAGCTTTGTGTATGCTTACTCTGCTTAAGGAGGATTTAATCTCAGAGGTGGACAGGGTGAGCACTCTGTCATCTGGTGGTGGCAGGGCTTTGATGGCCTCTGTGTTGGATATGTCAAAGCGGGCATAGATGGATTTGTCCATATATGGCAAATACAATCTCTGACTCTCTGACTCTGATAGACGTGGTTCAGTTCATCTGGAAGAGAGGCATCAGTGACCAGAGGGCTGTTGTTCGGGCTCTTATAATCCGTAATTGTTTGTATGCCTTGCCACAGGCGCCGAGGGTCATTATTTTGAAGGAAGACGTCCTCTACTTGTAGTTTTGTTTTGGATCAAATTTTTTTATTAAATTTTTTTCATTTTTACATGTAACAAAACACAACACAATACAGTAACAACAATAACACACAAGATACCACAGGGCCCTATTCCCCGTACCTGGTTCAACTAAGTCGATCAAGAGTCCCATTATCCAGATTCAATTAACCCGATGTTTGAAGCTGGGATTTTCCTGTTCCTCGAAGGTGGATTCAGTCTCGTTAACTCGAACCAGACTTGATACTCAGGATCAGTGCGCGCGCCCGCCTCAGCCGAGAAGGCAGCAAGTGTCGAGAGCAGAGATCCTGATTTTCTAACGGCATTGATTGATTGATTGATTTAAAACTTTATTAACAGATTGCAGTACGGCTCAATAGCCTCGCCGACAAGTTAAATGCATAATCTATAGGCAAATTTTAAGTCCCTCATTACCCCAATCAATCAATCAGATTATATTTCTTTAAACGTGCCCTGCTGGCAGTAGGTTCATGGAATGGATAATCAAATGAGATCTTGCTAGCGAAAATAATTAGTTCAACAGTTTCAGAATAAGGATACGGCTCTCTTATCCATTGATGGATGTATGGTTGATGTTTTGTTTGTCTGCCACCGTGGTCACATGGTCGAGCATTTTGTCTTTCACACGGACGACCCGCGTTCGAATCCCACTTCTTCTAGCTTTCTTTTTGAAATGTAAATACTTCAATTTGGTGCACGTTGAGAGCTATATAAAGAATGACATCCTCAATGCATGTAGATTTATAATATTTTAACTTAAAACTAGGCTACTTTTGCGTATAATCATTAATATTATATTCCAAAAAAATCATATTGGAAACGCAGGGTCTCGAACCCGGGTCGCCGGCTTGCCAGGAGTGAACACTGCCGTTGGACCACTGTGCCAGACAGGATATATCCATTGTGTATCCAAGACCATCAATGGACAAGAGACCCGTGTTTAGAATATTTTTCTTTTGAATGAAGTTTTATCTCTTTATTCTCAAATGCATTAATCCCAGTTACAATATCACAATAACGTGTGAGTGATGATACAATTCAACAATCCTCAGATTCCTCGTAATTCATAATCCACAAAAACCACAATCCACGCATAGACACTTCAATTTTATGCTTGAATGAAACACAATCCAGTCGCTCCCACAGCGGAGAATATGAAAGGAATCAGAGCCAAACGAGCGATAGGTTTCAATCATTAAAAATATCCCCGCAGGATTCACATTTGCAATGCTGCGCGTTGTTAAAATAACCACATAATGTGTACATCGCACCTAGCGAGCGCCACGGTATATATAACGTGCATTATTTAGGACAACATGAATTTAGTATCAGCATTTTGGGTCTATTTTACATTTCAAAAGCCCCCTCTGGAAGAATGAAGCACAAAAACGTAATTCAGAATGGTATAATGCAGCGGTTCTCAACAGGGGTTCCCCGGCACACAGGGGTGCCGCGGAGAGCTGCCAGGGGTGCCGCGAGATGCCTGGCAATGTTCTTTAAAAATATAGAATGACAACAGTCTTATTTTGAAAATCCTATAGCGGGTCTCATTTATGCCCACGCGCAGCTCCAGCTATAATAACTAGGCTCCGAAAGCTAGCAATATTCAGGTCATTATGATACTCTTATTTTGAAAATCCGTGGTGTCGTGACTCATATCCGCTCCAGCACACAGCCAATAGGATGCATCTCCACACAGCAGGCTGAGCAGTGAGCAGTAGCGTCTCTCAGCTCAGCAGTAGTAGCGTCTGGATCTGGAACGCGGACATTGAAACACAGCAAGGGTAGTGTTTTTGCGACCCAAAACAAATCCCTGCTGTTTTATTCCGCAACGGGTCAAATGCATATAACATGCTTTGGAAGGAGGACTGGGAAGGAGGGGGGGGGGGGCATTCTCCCGTTTGAAAAGATGATGAAGTCAGACTACTATATTATATTGATAGTAAATGTACTGAGGGTGGACAGACAGATTATGTTGATATTTAAACATAAAAAATACAATACATAATAAATGTATCCATGTATCATCATGCAACATAAAACAATTGCAGGAACGGTTTGGGAGAGGAAGGTGTTTTAGGTTGCGTGTTCCAAAAAAATTACTTAAAGTTTAAAGCTCAATATATCAAAACGTGGCACTTTATAGTGAACAGGCACTTTATAGTGAATCCAAATTCTTTTTGGATTACAGAAAATTATCCCTAAAGTGCTATCTGTTGCAGCTGCACTGTTTTCCATGAAAATACCATATTTGGATAAGTTTGACCATTTCAAAAAATCTGAAAATCATTATTTAATAAAACACAGAAAAGGATCACCAAGTTACTCTGGATAAAAAAAAACTTTACAGACAACATTGAGACAAAGCTTCCTGACACATCTCCATCCAAACTCTTGGAAGAACTCATTGAAATCTCATCTGATACCACCTGGAGTGCTAGTTTCAGAGTGTGGTGCTGAGTACCAAGTATCTCATGATGCTGCAGTTAAGGTGTTGATACCATTCAGCACCACATATCTGTGTGAAGCTGGCTTTTCATCCATGACAGCTCTGAAAACAAAATATAGGGCCAAGTTGAGCCTTGATGATGACATGCGTGTTGCCTTGTCAAAGATCTCCCCACGTATTGACCGTATTATTAGCCAGCAGCAGCGGACCTCACATTGAGCTAGAAATGTCCACTGAGTGAACGAGTGCTTATTTTCTGTATTTATTTATATTTTTTGAGAAATGGTAACTTTGTGATCCTTTTCTGTATTTTAAAAAAATACATGATTTTCAGTTTTTTAAACATTATTTTGAAAGCAAGCACTTTTGTCATCAGATTCAGATTCAGACAACTTTATTGATCCCGCGTGGGGCAATTCATATTTGCAGATTCACCAACAAGCAACAAAGACAAACAAACAACAAAACATCTCAACGACAGCACGGCAAATAAAGAGTCATTGTATCATCATTGTAGCAAAAAAGACAGGACCGGGAAAGTCTTTATCGTATGTAGGGGTGCCCTGGAATATTTTATTGAACACAGGGGTGCCTTGGCAGCAGAAAGGTTGAGAACCCCTGGTATAATGCAGATCCTAGACTGTGAGAATCATTTCAGGAAGCGAGATGTCATTTCTTTGCGGGGGCGTGGCCATGGTTCATCCAGCTAACTGAACTTAAGCCTGCTCTCGACCAGGCTCAAACTTTTTGATCTGTTGTCATGGTGATTTGGACAATCGAGCGTCGGGGAACAGAAAGGTCCGGCTTAAGTCAGGCTATACTGGAAATTATCCGGCTAACTCAGTTAGCCAGGTACGGGGAACGGGGCCCAGGACCCGATTCACTTTTTCAAACTGGACCGGGCAGTGCTGTAGGCCAGAATGTCACCATTCATTAATTTTCCTTTAGCAACACACGCACTTCACTGTTCATCCAGGGTTTCTGGTTTGGGTATATGCATAGCCTATGGTTTTCTGAGGTAACAGATTCAATACAACAGTTAATGTAGAGAAGCACGGAAGAGGCATACATTTCAATGTCAGTGTGAGAGCCTTGGGTGGCCTCTCCGTGGAACATGTCCCAGTCAGTGATAGCAAAGGAGTCCTGGAGCTCAGGCACTGCTTTCTCGGACCGAAAAGTGGTTGGTTGGTGGTTTGTCTCGTTTGATAAGTGATGTATGTGGGTTGTAAAAATAGGGAGAGGACTGACCAAGGTGGGGGCATGGGATAGCTTTGTAAGCATCCTTGATGTTAGTATATACTTGGTCTCTAGGGTATTGTCACCTCCAGTGGGGCAGGATATATGCCAGTGGAATGTGGGTAGGACAGACTTGAGGTTTGTGTGATTAAAATCTTTAAAAAACACACACACACACACACACACACACACACACACACACACACACACACACACACACACACACACGCACGCACGCACGCACGCACGCACACACACACACACACACACACACACACACACACACACACACACACACACACACACACACACACACACACACACACACACACACACACACACACACACACACACACACACACACACACACACACACAAACACACACACACACACACAGATGTGAAATGGAATCTGAACATATCTCAGTAAAGACATGTCCCAGATAAAGTACTTTATATTCCAGCTAACCAGTTTAGAAAAGCTCTCGTCAGACTGAGAAAAAAAAGATGTCAGATGTCCAAGGTGAAAGCCAAATGGAAGATGCCATCTAATGCAGAAGAGGAATGTGTAATAAGGCTTTATGTGGCCTGCCCGCTCAGAGTCTCCTCTGCTTTAAAAGACATTAAAGCATAATCACCATCCCAGACACTGATTGAAAGGGGAATTAGATTGGCACACCTGGATTTAAAATTACAGGAAGGACAAACAACATAATAAGCGTTGTAATTTCATTGGTACCTGCTTGAAATGAGGCAATGAGCAGAAGGGGTGATAGGGAGATATGGGCCTTCACCCCCTGTACCAACCAACCTTCACCCCCAGTACCAACCAGCCTTCACCCCCAGTACCAACCAACCTTCACCCCCTGTACCAACCAGCCTTCACTCCCAGTACCAACCAACCTTCACCCCCAGTACCAACCAGCCTTCACCCCCAGTACCAACCAGCCTCCACCCCCTGTACAAACCAGCCTTCACCCCCAGTACCAACCAGCCTTCACCTCCAGTACAAACCAGCCTTCACCCCCTGTACAAACCAGCCTTCACCCCCAGTACCAACCAGCCTCCACCCTCAGTACCAACCAACCTACACCCCCAGTACCAACTAGCCTTCATCCCCAGTAGCCTACCAACCAGCTTTAACCCCCAGTACCAACCAACCTTCACCCTCTGTACCAACCAGCCTTCACCCCCAGTACCACTAACAACCAACCTTCACCCCCTGTACCAACCAGCCTTCGCCCCCAGTACCAACCAACCTTCACCCCCTGTACCAACCAACCTTCACCCCCAGTACCAACTAGCCTTCACCTCCAGTACCAACTAGCCTTCACCTCCAGTACCAACCAGCTTTCACCCCATAACAAACCAGCCTCCCCCAGTACCAACCAGCCTTCAACGCAGTACCAACAAGCCTTCATCTCCAGTACCAACCAACCTTCACCCCCAGTACCAACCAACATTTACCCCCTGTACCAACCAGCCTTCACCACCAGTACCAACCAACCTTCACCCCCTGTACCAACCAGCCTTCGCCCCCAGTACCAAAAAGCTTTCATCCTATTACCAACCAATCTCCCCCAGTACCAACCAGCCTCCACCCCCTGTACCAACCAGCCTTCACCCCCAGTACCAACCAGCCTTCACCCTAGTACCAACCAGCATGTACCCCTAATACCAACCAGTCTTTACCCCTAGTACCAACCAGTCTTCATTCTATAGAGCATCTAAGCCTTGGCCACTGAGGTGATAATAAAACCTGCTACATCACTGCCTCTGACAAATGGCCTCAGTGTTAAAACTATTGCACAAGAGGTGTTGTTCAGCAGTGCATTCAGCTTGCTGTCACTATCGGTTACTTAGTGTATATGTTTGGGCCAACATTGATAGCGTTGGATATGACAGAAAATTGAACTTAGAGAAATATGAGTTCACTGAGGTGGGAAGGGTTTGGAAAAAGTGTTTGGTCAGGGTTTAGTTTTATTAGATTGACTTAATTCTAATGCTTTCTCGATCATTATGATATTTTAAATGTGTTGTTACTTTGTGATATCCTAGCGTTGTGAGACGTACAACTATATAACCACATTTCTCAAAAACAGCTTTTGTTTCCTACTCCTCCTAGGCTGTTGACATGATTCTCACTAAACCTGATATGTAGCATCTATTTGTATAAAGGCACTTGGTAGGCCAAACTATTTGCCCACATTAGGGTCAAAAGGTAGAATTGAGGATTCTGGCCGTTTCAGGGATATAACTGCTATCGGCAACCCAGTTTTATTTCCCACTAAAAACAAAAACAGTGTTGATAATCTTATCATGGACACATTTCTAGAGATGCAGCAGTAAATGTCTCGTGGAGAGAGGTTATCATTAATGTTGCTCTGCATCAGATACAGCAGTAAATGTCTCATGGAGAGAGATTATCATTAATGTTGTTCTGGATCAGATGCAGCTGTAAACATCTCATGTGGAGAGAAGTTGTCATTAATGTAGCTTTGAGCATCTCTGATTGGTTAGAAGGGAGATCCTCACTGAAACTTTAGAATGGAATATCTCTGCACTGCACTGGTCAGTGAAACGGGCTCCTAGCAGACGGTGAGGCTGTGTTTCCACGTTAAGATAATGTTTTAGATCAAAAACCTAAAAGACGTAAAGAAATCATACATACTGTAGCATATTTTGTGGTCCAACAAGAATCAAGAATCAAGAGAATCAGGAGGTTTATTTGTCACATATATAATACCAGGGCATACAGTGAAATGCGGGTGGTCATGCCCGCATTGATTGTGCAAAATACAATAATAAAACTAGGCATAGAAAAAAATAAACATAGACAAAATAAAATAGGTAAGACACAAGATATGCATGGTAAAAAACTGGTTCATATATACACTACTATACAATATACAATTTACTATTTTAACTCATAATGTATCTAAACTATACCATTAGTACCTCCTTCCTTTAAAGTGACTTTCTATTTTTTAAAGTGACATTTTGTTTAAGTGATTGTTTTAGCGGTTGCCGCACGAGTGGTGTGTGTGTCAGACCAGGCTGCAGAAACAAATGAGTGGGGGGGCATAAAATATTCTTGGGGGGGCAATAATTCTTCAACATAACAGGTTCCCTTTCATCTGTTTCAGCGGCGCTGTGGCTTGCTTGGCGCTGCCCACGGTGCTGAACTAAACAGCAGAGAGGCAACTGAAAAATCACATTTCTCTCTCTCTTAAGAACATTCACTTATACAAAAACAGACTGAACGGATATATATCTTTGGAAAGTCTCCATTTAGTCAACACTTTTGAATTAATTGTGCAAACTGAACTGAATTGACAAAAATAAGGTGCATAAAAAAGCAAACAAAATTCCTCCACAGGCTACTCACCCATTAGTAGAGCCGAGGGGCAGAGTGGTGTTTTTCCCTTGTAGCTCATGGTCTGTTCCACCACACTCTTTAACCAGAATGAACATGACTATTTGTTCAAGTGCATATTTGCAACATACCGTAATTCCTCTAATAGTAACCCCGGCTTGTATTCGTTTCAACTGTAGCGGATACCAGGCTTGTATTAGGAGGAGGCATGTATAAGAGAGAGGCCTATATTTCTAATTTTCAAACAGATCATAATGAATAAATCAACATTTTGTGTCAGTTTGAACCCAGTCAAATGTACTGGGTTCATTTATTGAATTATGAAATACATTATGAAATACGGTAGTAAACAGTGCAATTACAGGTTGTCAAAAAAAGTAAAATAAAGTAAAATAGTGCAATCACAATACTGGTATAATAATAATAACTTCGTTTTATACAATTTTGAGGTAGGCTTACTCTCTTGGTAAACATTAACACCATACCATTATATGGTATTTACTGCACAGCCAGGTCAGCATATACCAACAATAACAAAATATATTGCCTATGGTAAATCCGTTGAGGGGAATACCGTAATTCCTCTAATATACATGAAACCCGGCTTGTATTAGGAGGCCGGCTTATAATTGCTTAGCAAACTGAACTGAATTGACAAAAATAAAGTGCATAAAAAAACAAACAAAATTACTCCACAGGTGAGGGTATACTCACCCATTAGTAGAGCCGAGGGGCAGGCAGCGTTTGTGGACATTGTGACATCTTCTGAAAACACTGTCCCTACACTCATTCCTGAACTTTTTAGGGCTCCTGTAGTCCCTTTTATAAGAGTGAATTGGGCTACTTGTTTCTTCTGTGGTTGGTAGGGTTTATTCAGGCTAGGTCTATATCAAGGTAGAACAACCATTTCCATGCTGAAGGTCATTTAGACCACAGCTGTATTCTTATGGTGGTTCTCTGTTTACATGCTGTTAAATAAACAGGTAAATCTCACCCCAGGGGAATCATATATAGTCACATGTTCACATTTTCATAGAAGTTACACTTCACAAATACCATTAATTCACTGAAACTGAAACAAACTGAACTGAATTGACAAAAATAAAGTGCATAAAAAAGCAAACAAAATTCCTCCACATATGAGGGTATGCTCACCCATTAGTAGAGCGGCAGGCGGCGTTTGTGGACAGAGTGAAATCGTCTTAACACACTGTCCCTCCACTCATCCCTGAACTTTTTAGTTAAGTCCTTCTCAAATGCCAACTGAATTAAATTGGCCTTGCGTCGATGAAGCATGCTAAGGCGATGCTCTGTGAAGACGTTCTTGAGGGTAGAAAATGAATTCTCACAGAGTGCCGTGCTGGCTCCAAAGGTCAACGCGTGCTTAAATGCTGTGATCACAGTCGGCATTGCTTCCAGTGGCTTCTGGAACTGTTGGAGCACCTGTAGGGTTTGGCAACAATAATCACAAGGATTTTAGATATCTAGATATCAATATATATCATAATATGGTTCATGTATGCAACATCATGTTGAATAATCAAATTAATGTTTATCTCATTGAACTGAATCATGTTAGGTGTGATGTCAAATAATACAGAAATATTCAAATAATATTGCTACCATACCTCATTTTATCAGAGTTTAAGTACAATTTGCTTTTCATCATCAATTTATACAGCAGAAGTGTGTCAAGATATTAAAATATCTTCATATCATCACAATATGATTCCACTGAAAGACGATAAATGATAATATTGAATTATCGCCCAGCCCTAATCACCTGTTTGATTGTCCACTTCTCCCCGTCTGGGGGAGATGACTCCTTCATTTGCGTGCTGAGGAACTGGCGGGCCACCATGTATTCAGAATCCACAACAGGTGTCTTGGTGAGGTCGAGTAACGGCTTCACCTTGCTGACATCCAAGAACGTAGATTGTGTGGGATCCAGAGAGTTCAGTGCCTCCATCAGCTTACAATTACGCTCCCCGAAGCGGTTCTTCATTTCCCCACAAACTGAGTCGATGCAACTAAAATACATCCGGTGTAGCTCTGTTTCGTCATTGCAATCTTCTTGTGTGATGACTTCCTCAACAACATAGATGGCAAGGGCAGGATTCTGTGTGCGTTTTCTTTTTTCCGGCCTTGTGGCACTGTCACAATGCGCCAGGAGTGCCAGGAACTCTGTCTCTGTGCGGAGACTCTCGACACAGGTGCATGCAGTGTTGATTAGTTGCACACCTAGAATAGGATAGAAAGCCTTTATTGTTATTGTACAGAATACAACTAAATTAAGAGCACTAGTCCTGATCAGTGCATTAAAAGACACAGGGAAATTAAACAAAACTACCTCAGCAAAACCAACAACCCAGGTTCTAAAATAATAAGTAAAATAATTAAATACAATGTCATTTTGCCCTGGAATAGGTGTACTTATTGCACTACAATAACAATAAATGTAATCTTCCTTCACCTGTAACCAAATCCATGTCTTCAGACTGCAACATCTTGTTTGGGGGGTTAAGATAAGAAAGGATCTTGTGCACCATCTCAGCAATTTGAAGCTGGGCTCAGACATGCTCCGTAGCAATCTGCTCCAAAAGCCCGGTTGCTGTTGACCTCTCGGAGCAGTGTGGATAGGTCATCAGATGATTTCAGAATAACTGAGACTGTAGAGTAGAGTACAGTAGAGTAATCTTTAAATATCCCCACTGGGGCAATTAATTTGCAGCACACAGTTAAAAAACATACAGAACATACACATTTAGTCCTAAAACATACAGCTAAAGGAGCCCAAACAAAGATTTAGTAATACATATACAGTTTCAATATTATCTAGACAGAACATACAAAAAACTGCTTATCAGTAACAAAAACAATATCACAGTTAATCAGTCCTAGTTCACATACCTGTAGCGAAATGCCCCGTCCAACGTTGGTCCAGTAGGCGCTTGAGTGTCTCTCCTTTGTAGAGGATGGCAACGGTTGGCTTCCTGCAGAACTTGTAGAGCATGTTACACACAGCGAAAAAGTCCACCACAGCCTTTTCAACTGCCAGAGCATGAGTTACTACCAAATGCAGCTGATGGTTAAAACAGTGGACATATGGTATTTCTCTGTCCAGTTTTTGCTGCAGCAGTTTCTGTACCCCTCCGTGTTTACCCGACATCAGCGAGGCACCATCATATACCTGACTGAGGATTTTCCCTGGACTCAGTCCAGCTTTTGTCAGCTCTTCAAGGATGGTGTTGGTCAGTGTAGCTGCGTCCCCCTCTTCAGCGGTGGCTATTAGGAGGCGCTCGGTTGGCTCGCACACAAAGCGCAGAACTATGGAGATATTCTCTCTCCCAGTTGGGTCTCTGGTTCCATCTGCTTTTAGCGTGTAAAACGACTCGCCAATCTCTCTCACTATGTGCTCCCTTACAGTGTTAGTTGGTTGGATCCACTACACTTCCGGTTGCTGCTGAACGGACGTGTTTTGCGGACCTCCCAAACTTTCAAACTTTAGAATGTTTTCTTTCTACGTTTTTGTTTTCTTTCTTTCTACCATTTTTTAACCAGTGATCTTAACTGATCACAGTGACTTTTGCTCTTATCGTTTATGCTGTTGGATTTATTGGTTTTATGTGACTTTTTACTGGACGTGACCTAAGTTATCGGAGCTTGTTGTTGCCATAGCTACAGCTACACGCTACAGTACTCACAGTGCTAAACTCCCCCAAGGAAATGGCTCCAACGTCAGATGTCGCAGAAATGCGAACGGAACTGAAGTCCATCGAGATACTGTGCTTACATCTACGCACAGGTCAGACCAGGCGTACCTGGCGCCCAGTGGTAGAATATATTATTACAACAAGGAAATGAGCTTCTGTGCATAATAACACTGGCATGTTCTGTACGAACCGTAGTTCATTATAGTTCATTGTAAAATAGCAACAGTAGTGTAATTATGGTCAAAACCCTATAAATAGCATTTGGAATAATAGATCTTTCTCTCAGAATGAATGCAGCATGGTTTATATAGCGTTATCGGAATATACGGGGTGTAGGCTACTGACTGACTGCGCTCCGCATAGCTTGATTGATTGATTGATTGAAAAGTTTATTAACAGATTGCAGAATGGGTACAGTACAGTACAGCTCAGTACATACAATTGTTAATTGGGGATGCAGACCAACTTTCGTCTTGTTTACATCAGGGTCCCCCATTTTCAATTCATCATAAATCATAAAGCTCAACTCGTTATTATTTTGCGCAGACCGCAGAAACACGGGAACGTTTTGATTATATTTAAAAGGCTTTACGTTAAACGAAACAAGTGGAATTTCGAAGCTGTAAGCAGAATACAAGTCATATGAATATAGTGTTCTTCCCCCTTTTTACTGTATAAGAAAGAATAGAAAACGCATTGCAATGACACTATAGTGGACAGACTATGTATATGATGGGATTCAAGTTCGCGTTTTTGTTGATCATAGGCATGCTGTCAGAGTATGATATCTTCAAACATTCTAGAACATTTGTCGTCACAGATCATGTCCTAATAGAACATAGGCTATGGCATGGATCGTGATATTGTGTGGACTGTAATTATTACTGTACCGGTACCACCCATTGTGACAACAGCCTTGTGAGTCCCGCACACAAACATGATGGAATTCAAGTTCATGTATTGAAAGGCAGGCTACATCATACATGCAGTGAGATTCATTGTTCTTGTATATGTTCTATATTATTGTTTATATAGGCTACCCAATACTGACATCAAAATAGATTGTAGTATGCCTCTAGAAATCATATGCAGCAGGTAGAAAATTGACGGGAGATCCATCGCGATTTGGAATAAAATTGAGGAGAACTTTAATCCCTGGGTATTAATCAAACAACACGGGAAAAGGCAGTCATATTCCAGCGCGGTCTTTATTTGCCGACAACAAAATAGATGCCTCTAAAAATCATATAGCCAATCGAACACAACTAATAAAGGCATTCATATTACAGCACGGTTATAATGACACACAACCAACGCCAAACAGTGGTCAACGAACGGTCTTTATTAGTATTTTGAGCTGTCCAGGCAGAATTGCAGCAATGGTCTTAGGGAGCCGTTGATATCTGACATCACCGTTTACAAGTCCGCCTTTTATTTATCCCATAATACGCGATAGTGTCTTCTTGGTTCGACAGCAGCACAACAATCTTCGTGGAGTTTCTCAGAGTTCCGCTCGGGTCAGTCCATTATTTCACATCCCATGGGGGGTGTTTCCTCATTTTCATGACCATATATGGATAATCATGCACGAGCATTGACGGTAGAACAAAGTGGTATTCATCAACACGGAGGAGCATAGAGCCTGCGTACGCACCGTGTGATGAATCCCGACTTCCCTGTGCGTACACTAGTTCTACATTCCGTGCTTACGTGTGGAAATAGGTCAAGTTCTACGCACACATTGATGAATGAGGGCCCTCCTGGTGTTCCTTTGAAGCTGAATGTTTATGTAGTCCTTTACCCATTTCCACCGCATGCTTCCAGTCACGGAATCCAGTAACCATGAAGGTTGTATCTGTGGCAGGTCCGAGTCCCCGAAACATCCTGATTGATTGATTGATTGAAAACTTTTATTAACAGATTGCATAATGGGTACAATACAGTACGGCTCAATACACACAATTGTTAAGGGGATGCAGACCGGATAAAGACTTTTGTCTTGTTTACATCAGGGTCCCCCATTTTCAATTCATCATGACATATATGACATAGTAGTAGTAGTAGTAGTAGTAGTAGTAGTAGTAGTAGTAGTAGTAGTAGTAGTAGTAGTAGTAGTAGTAGTAGTAGTAGTAGTAGTAGTAGTAGTAGTAGTAGTAGTAGTAGTAGTAGTAGTAGTAGTAGTAGTAGTAGTAGTAGTAGTAGTAGTAGTAGTAGTAGTAGTAGTAGTAGTAGTAGTAGTAGTAGTAGTAGTAGTAGTAGTAGTAGTAGTAGTAGTAGTAGTAGTAGTAGTACTAGTAGTAGTTTATTCAGTCATCATCTCACACAATACAATATACACCATCATTAACAATATTTTATTTTACAGTGACTGAAAAGGTACAGACTGAAGCATAATGCTTATATATGCCTGTCCTATATTCCTAACAAAAATTAAGACTCCAAAACAGTATTCTAAAAGAAAATGGCAAATAAAACAGTATTATTCACCCTTGTAGTTTTCAAAAATAGCTTTACAAACCATTTTCTTAAAACCAAAAGCGAATTACTCATTCTTAACTGTATATCATACACAACATGACATCATGACATTTATGACATCACATGATACAGACAGATATACACTGTACCTGCATGGGAAACAGAATGCAGCATCTGCCTGAATTGAGTATTCCACCAGGCAAATCTTCCATACCAGGAGCTGCTGAACGATCTTTTTTTCCCAGAGAAAAGGCGTGTAGGAAACATCTTGCTTACTCTGTTGTTGGGCTTCTCAGTACCAAGATCACTTGGTGCTGTAACGTTAGTAGCCTGCAATGGCCCATAGCTGCTCCTAGCATCAGTGCTAGTGCTAGCACTAGCAGTGTTGACATCATCAGTGCTCACGCTACTAGGGGGAGTGGCACTGCTTGCAGAAGTTGCTGCTTGCGCCTCAGACTCAGTCGTGTTGTTATTCAGATCAGTGACAGTTTTCTCACGATTCTCCTGCTGGGTCACTGTCGTACTTTTAAAAAAACTTCTGATGTCCATTATCCCATTATATTTAGCTACACTAACGTTTAAAAGATGGCGACGCCGGTATGAGTACAGGACAACCTACTCTGCCTGTGATTGGCTAGTACCTTACGTCCCTTACCTGCGTTGCTAGGTTACACAGAGCCTTCTGAGTGATAGGTAGGACTCTAGGAATATCAGTGTAAGCCAATCAGAGGCAGATACTAGGGCGGGTCATTTCGTCATCATCCTACAGGCTACAACGTTTGTATCTCACGGAGGAGATAAAACTGGGAACGAGGTCAACAGCGCCAGGGCAGGCACAGCTGACTCAGTGGGCGGGCCGGGCCCCCCAATGCCCGCCCATGGCGCCGGGTCTGGTGTGTGTGTGTGTGTGTGTGTGTGTGTGTGTGTGTGTGTGTGTGTGTGTGTGTGTGTGTGTGTGTGTGTGTGTGTGTGTGTGTGTGTGTGTGTGTGTGTGTGTGTGTGTGTGTGTGTGTGTGTGTGTGTGTGTGTGTGTGTGTGTGTGTGTGTGCTCATGTGTGTGTGTGCTCATGTGTACTTGTGAGTGGAGAGTGCAGTGTTCAGTGTTCTGATGGCCTGGGGGAAGAAGCTGAGCTGGATAAACAAGCTCGATAAAAGAGCTCAAATTAAGACTTATGCACAATCACTTTTTTACCTCTACACTAGTGCACACAATTATTGTGTAAATCATAGTTAATTGTAGTATTTGTATGCATCATGCTGATGGGTCCATGATGCTATTTAATAATGAGCAGCATGTGATGGATTAGCTGCATCTCCCACAGGTACCATCTCAAGGGACTGCTACACTGCGCTTCTGCTTCTCAGATTATTTACCTTTAGGAAATGCTAATTGCGTCCTGATCGGGAAATAGATACATTCTAATACCTGACTACTTTACTTTGTTAATAAGTTAAGAAAAGAGCTAACAACTATCTTTCTCTCATGTGCCTGATGCATGCAATTCTATTCACATACAAATACAATACAGAGAGATACAATTAACAGATATATTGTCCACCTAATTTGATTTTCCACATTTGATCTCAAATTGATGCTTGAGTTTATTCTACCCAAAAAAACATGCATTTGTCCCTCTGTGATGGTGGCATATTCATAGAAAACCTTTAAGAAAAGTCATGAAAGCCTGGATTCAAACCCATAATCTACATTGTGAGATTGCTATGAGAGACCAATATTTTACCGCTAGACTAAAGCTGTGATTTATAAATTACACATATTTTTTCTTATAATTAAAACTGAAAAACCTACCATGCTGTACATTAGAAGACATTTAAACAACTACATCAGAGACAGTCTGTAAAATTTGCAGACATAGCACTGTGGCAATTTTGAATGGCCAGTCCAGAACATTAAGATGAGGGCATTTTAAGAAGTCATAATATTGTCTGCACCTGGTAGGATAAAAAGCTAAATTAATGTAGAAAGTGCCTCTCTCCTCCACTCCTCATCTTCTGCCAAATACACTCTTTATGTCCGACATGTCCCTTCATTGGTCTTCTCTCAATTCGGCTGACTCCCTCTCGTCCTTTCAAGATATTTAAAGGGCTGTACTTTGCTAATGATTTGTGCCAGCTGAAAATTATTAATTAAAGGTTTTCCCTTTACAGGTTCTCTAGGGCAGCAGCGAGGCATGGCTTCTATTCTAACAAACAAAACTGTCACTTCTCCCGAAGGATCAAACACACCCTTTTACAGGTGGCACGCGTCTCTAATTAGCGTTGGAGCGTGGGGCCTATGCCTGCGCTCAACCGACTTCCCACTGGGGGCAAAAATGGTGTGTTACAGAATATAGCCTATAATGTAAGTTTATTCTAAACAATATGATAAACAATTTAACGTGAATCTCCATTAAGGCTATTATAAAACGTATTTATGCCAATTCGATTACACACCTTTTGCTACAATAATAAATTATATTTCAAGCTGTTCAAATTATATTACTATCAAAAAGTCACAACAAATTCCCCCCCGATGAGCTCCCAAGCATCATCATTCTCCTAGTTCCAAAGGGTACAGCAGCTGTACCGGTCTCTTCAGGACCAGATTCTTAGGGAGTTTTAACAAACATGAACAAACCTTTCCGTCCCGTCCTATGAACACTTGTTCGATGCGACCCATTTTCCACATATGCTTTGGCTGCTTGTCTTCGTGCAGCAAAGCCAGGTCGCCCATCTTGAATGTGCTGGGCTTGGTCGCAGATGCTGTGTGTGCTGATCTCAGCTCCATTAAATAATCTTTCTTCCAGCGAATCCAGTATCCGTTGATCAGTCTCTGATGGTATTGTAACCGTTTGTTAAGCTTAGCTGCGTCAGCATTAGCGGGGTAATTGGGGGGAGTGGGCAGTGGAGGTAAGGTCGTGAGTCTCTCTCCCACCAAGAAGTGGGCTGGGGTTAGCGGAGCAGGCTCTCCGCACTCTGCGTGTGTGAAGGTGAGGGGTCTTGAGTTGAAAACAGCCTCCACTTCAGTAAGCAACGTTTGAAGCTCTTCAAATGTTAAAAACGCTTTTCCTATCACTTTTCTCAAGCACACCTTCACTGACCTCACCATGCGTTCCCACATCCCACCCCACCAAGCTGCCCGTTCTACTATGTATTTCCAGGTGATCATTTTCCCTGCAAAGAACTCCTGTATCTTCTTATCTTTTATTAAATTATACATAGCTCTCAGATCTTTGTCTGCACGCTTGAATGTTTTTGCGTTGTCTGAATATATCGTGGTACAGATTCCTCGTCGGGCTATAAATCGTCTAAAGGCCAAAAGAAATGAATCTGTGCTGAGGTCTGATACTATTTCTAAATGCACAGCTCTTGTCACTGCACAAGTAAATAAAACTACATATGCCTTTTTATTCTGGGGCTTTACATATAATGGCCCTGCGAAATCTACACCTGTTACTTCGAACGGCTGGGCCTCTGTCACCCTATCTTTGGGCAAGGGCGCAGTACATTGTTGGCCTGCTTTTAATTAACTTTTTCGACAGATGAGACACTGTTTTATCATTTTCTTCACCAACTGGCATCCTCTTATGATCCAAAACTGTTCTCTCACCTGTGTCAAGGTGTCTTGTAAACCAGAGTGGAATACATCATTGTGCGCTCTCTTTATGGCCAGCAGTGAGAAGGGGTTAGTCCCGGAAAGTATGAGAGGGTGTTTTTGTGCGTAATCCCAGTTGGTTTCCTGAAGCCGTCCTCCGACGCGCAGAAGCCCTTCATTATCCATGAACGGTTTTAGGCTCATTAACTTTGAGCCTCTATGCAATTCTCTTCCATTTTAACAAGTCTGTTTGTTCTTTTGGGAAGCTTTCTGTTTGGGAGAGTTTTGTCAAGTATTTCTCCGCCTCTCTGATTTCCTCTGCGCACAGCGGACCAGTTATCTTTTTTTCTTCTGTGTATTATATGTAAAACGCAGCATCCACGCCGTGACGCGCAGGACTCGGTTGAGTTTGCTGTGTTTTCCCAGGTCAAATAGCGGGCCCAAACACATACTTGTTTTCTCCTCTTTCACTATCTGGCTTTGCACCACACACTCCTCCAAATTCACTCCTTCATCAATATCTTCTTTTGACATACTTTTTCCGGTTGGCTCTCTTAACCACTGTGGCCCGTGCCACCACAGAGAGTCATCTTTTAGTGTCTTTACGCTGGAGCCCTGTGTGCCGCGATCGGCCGGGTCCTCTGCTCCATGGCAGTGCCCCCAGTTCTCTGGGAGGGTCAAGTTCTGAATCTCTATCACTCGGTTCTGAACGAACGGCTTCCATTGTTTAGCCGTGACTTTGATCCAATGGAGAGCGATCATTGAGTCTGTCCAATAGTGTGTCTTGATTTCAGGCATTTAAAATTTTTCACATACAAACTTTCCTAGTCTAGACCCTATCAAAGCTCCCATCAGTTCCAGTCGAGGTAGGGTGATTTTCTTTAATGGAGCAACTTTAGTTTTGGCCGTTATTGGACTAGTGGCGCATTTTCCATCTATATCTGTCGTGCGCAAATAGGCTACTGCACAATAAGCCTTTTCACTCGCATCACAGAATATGTGGACCTCTTTATCTAAAAGCGTGTCGTCACTATTCTGCAGTTCTGAAGTGTAACTTCTGCTTATGGCTATAGAGCCTAAATCGGGAATTTCAGCGCACCACTGATGCCATTTGTTGGAGAGGTCATCTGGGAGCTGTGCGTCCCAGTCGAGACCCCGTTCCCACATATTTTGGAACAGGCATTTTACCCTAATGCTAAATGGGGATAAAAAACCTATTGGGTCAAAGATTCGTGCTGCGGATTGGAGAACTCCTCTCTTCGTGTTTTTTTTGTCTTTTAAATGTGTTAGGGTTTGAACCGACCTCAATCGCACGGCACAGACAGGAAGTTCAGAGTTAGCCAAATACTAGAGCGTATTTATTTACAGAGTCACAAAAGGGGTAAAGTAACAATTATGAAACAACAAGAGAGATCTCTGCGGCTCTGCAGATCCTCCTGGTGATAGCAGTGGGGAATCGGTATTTGACGTTGTAGCGGCTCTGCAGATACTCCCAGCTTTAACTCGAGGTGGAAAACGGAGAGAGAGAGAGATATCAATAACAGTCCAACGAAACACAGAGGCAGTGTGGTTCCCTCCTCCCTTAGCTGTGTCCAGAACCAATGAACAGTAACAATCATCAGTGTTCTCCACAACACACAAGTTAGCTGAGTTTAGTGCAAACAGAAATTATATCTTCAGTGTCTCTTCAAAACACACACTTCAACTGAGTCCAGTGCAAGCAAAAATGATAATCTTCGGTGTTCGTCACACACACAGACAGAATAATCCAGAGGGGTTTGGTTCCAACTCACCCAAGCGCAAACGCGTAAAGCGGGTAAACGAGGCGCAGCTCCAAACGGGGAACAAGGTTCTCATCAGCGGATCTCCACAGAAAGTCCTGGAGGGAAAGAAGACGAGGCACAGCAACGGGGAAAAAGCAGGCAAAAGCAGTTGTATTCCAAAACGACCCGACATCGATTGAAGGGAAGTCCCAGTATAAAAAGCCTCTGGGGCGCTAATCAAAAACTATGACAGGTGCGCGCTGGAATTGATACTTGCTCCAAAAGCTGTGGCGGGGAATGCACCAATCAACACAGCACCTTAAAGGAGCGGAGCGTGTGGCGGGGAATGCATCAATCAACACAGTACCTTAAAGGAGCGGAGCGTGTGGCGGGGAATGAACCAATCCTCACAGTACCCCCCCTTCCACGGGAGCCACCCGGCGACCAGCCCGACCCGGCTCGTTCGGGTGAGCACGATGGAAGTCGGTGATCAGGCCGGGGTCCATGATGAGCTGGCGGGAGACCCAGCTCCGTTCCTCTGGGCCGTACCCCTCCCAGGCCACCAGGTACTGGAACCCCCGACCCCGCCGTCGAACGCCCATCAACCGGCGGACCTGCCACTGGGGGTGTCCGTCCACCATCTCGGGAGGAGGCGGGTCCGGAGCAGGAGGCATCAGGGGACTGAGAGAGACAGGCTTAACCCGGGATACATGGAAAACGGGGTGAATGCGCATGGACGCAGGAAGCTTAAGACTCACCGCCGCCGGACTGAGCACCTTCAGAACCTCAAAAGGACCGACGAACCAGGGGTTGAGCTTCTTGGCCGAGGACCGAAGCGGAAGGTCCTTTGCGGACAGCCACACCCTCTGCCCAGGGTGGTACGTCGGCGCAGGGACCCGGCACCGGTCGGCCCCACGACTGGCGCGCTCCGATGACCGGAGCAGCGCAGTCCTGGCAATCTCCCAGACCCGACGGCACCGGTCGAGATGCTCCTGTACGGAGGGAACTGCCACTTCCGACTCCTGTGCAGGGAAAAGAGGGGGTTGGTAGCCCAGGGATACCTCAAAAGGTGAGAGGCCGGTGGCGGAACTGACCATGGAGTTGATGGAGTACTCGACCCAGAGAAGGAAATGGCTCCAAGAAGCGGGTTTCTCGGCAGCCACACACCGAAGAGCAGACTCCACGCTCTGGTTCATCCTCTCCATTTGTCCGTTAGTCTGGGGATGATAACCAGAGGAAAGACTGACCGTTGCCCCCAATCCCTTGCAAAAAGCCCGCCATACCTAGGAAGTGAACTGGGGCCCCCGGTCCGAGACGACGTCCTGGGGAAACCCATGGAGGCGAAACACGTGCCGTGTCAGGAGGTCCGGCGTCTCGGCCGCCGAGGGAAGCTTGGGAAGGGCCACGAGGTGAACCCCCTTGCTGAACCGATCCACCATGGTCAGTAGGCACGTGTTCCCCTGGGAAGAAGGAAGACCCGCGACGAAGTCCAACGCCACATGGGACCAAGGGCGGCTCGGAATGGGAAGCGGCTGCAATAGCCCGGAGGGTGCCTGGTGGGAGGCCTTGCTGCGGGCGCAGACTGCGCAGGCCAGTACGAACTCCTTGACGTCGTTCCTCATGGTGGGCCACCAGAATCGACGAGCCAGGAAGGAGAACGTGCGATGAACGCCTGGGTGGCAGGCAAACCGGCTGGTATGGCCCCACTGGAGGACCCGGGACCGGACTGAGTCGGGGACGAAGAGACGATGAACCGGTACATTGCCTGGAGCGCGATGGAAGCGTAGGGCACGCCTTACCACCCCCTCGATGCCCAAGGTGACTACTCCTACCACCCTGGCCTCTGGGAGGATGGGAGTCGGGTCCTCAGTGGTTGGAGCCCCCTTGGAGTGTAACCGGGACAGGGAGTCGGCCTTCGTGTTGCGGGAACCAGGGCGAAACGTCAGCGAGAAGTCGAACCGACTGAGGAAGCTGGCCCATCTTGCCTGCCGGCCATTGAGGCGCTTGGAAGCACGGATGTACGTCAGGTTCTTGTGGTCCGTCCAAATGGTAAATGGCTCCTCGGCCCCCTCTAGCCAATGACGCCACTCCTCCAAGGCAGCCACAACCGCCAGCAGCTCCCGATTGCCGATGTCGTAGTTCTTCTCGGCAGGGAGGAAACGACGCGAGTAGAAGGCGCACGGATGTACCTTCTGGTCCGTTGCCGACCGCTGGGATAAGATAGCTCCTAGTCCGGTATCCGAGGCGTCCACCTCTACGATGAACTGTCTCTTGGGGTCTGGATGGAGCAAGACCGGGGCGGAAGTGAACCTATTCTTGAGGGAGCGGAATGCAGCACACGCCGCTGGGGACCAGTCGAACAGCAGGGCGGGAGAGGTCAGCCTGGTAAGTGGTTCTGCCACCTGACTGTAGTTCCGGATGAATCTTCGGTAGAAGTTGGCGAACCCGAGGAAGCTCTGTAACTCCTTCCGAGAGGTGGGTTCCGGCTACTCCTCCACGGCCCGGATCATGCAAGGGTCAGCTCGGGTCAAGCCTCTCTCCACGATGAAGCCCAGGTAATCGACGGAGTCGGAGTGGAATCGGCACTTCTCTGCCTTGACGAAGAGCCGATTGTGGAGGAGGCGCTCCAGCACACGGCGGACATGCTGGATGTGTTCCTCGAGGGTCTTGGAGAAAATGAGGATGTCGTCTAGGTATACCACCACAAACTCCTCCAGCATGTCACGAAGGACGTCGTTCATGAGCGCCTGGAATACCGCCGGAGCGTTGGTGAGGCCGAACGGCATTACCAGGTACTCGTAGTGGCCCCTGGGAGTCTTGAAGGCGGTCTTCCACTCATCGCCCTCTCGGATACGGACCAGATGGTAGGCACTCCGGAGGTCCAGCTTGGTAAAGACGGTAGCCTGGGTGAGAGGCTCGAAGGTGGAGTTCATGAGAGGAAGAGGGTACTTGTTCTTAATGGTGATCTCGTTGAGCTGGCGATAGTCGATGCAGGGTCGAAGGTCTCCGTCCTTCTTACCAACAAAGAAGAAACTGGCCGCCACAGGGGAGGAGGAAGGCCGAATGAGTCCTGCTTCCAAGGACTCAGAGATATATTGATCCATCGCTGCCTTCTCAGGGACGGTCAGACTGTAGAGGCGGCTGCCGGGAAGAGGAGCCCCTGAGCGGAGGTCGATGGCACAGTCGTAAGGCCGGTGAGGCGGAAGGGCCTGAGCCCTGGACTTACTGAAAACCTCCTCGAGGTCGTGGTACTCTGGGGGTATGGTCGAGAGGTCCGGAGGCGGCTCACAAACGGATCTCCGGGGCGAGGGACAGGACGCCGCCTGAAGACACTGGGCATGACAGGAGGAGCTCCACCCCCTGATGGTACCGGAGGACCAGGCGATGTGGGGCTCGTGCAGCGCGAGCCAGGGCCGGCCCAGGACTACTGGGACAAGAGGGGATCTGGTGATAAAAAACTGGAGTCTCTCAACGTGGTTACCAGCAATGGTGAGCAGGACAGGACAGGTGCGTTGAGTGATGTCAGCCAGGCGGTGTTGGTCCAATGCGAACACCTCCAATGGTCTCACGAGGTCCTCCAGGAAACTCTCGTCAGCACCCGAGTCAATGAGTGCCTCCACCGTGGCCCGTTGGTCCGCCCAGGCCAGGGTGACGCTCATCAGACGGCTAGGTGGTGCACGGCTCTGGGAACGAGAGAAACGGCTCACCAGGATCTCCCGGGGTCCCGGCGAGCCTGGTCTTTTGGCCGGGTGGGGCAGTTGGAGATACGGTGTCCATCCCGACCGCAGTAGAGGCAAAGGCCGGACCTGAACCTTGCCTCCTGTTCAGCTTGGCTAAGATGTGAACGTCCCAGCTGCATGGGTTCCTCCCCGGGCACCGAACAGGAGGGGAAGGAACCACCAGTTGTGTTGGGAGCAGGGCGGGCCGCAGTACCGTCACGAGTACGGGGGGTCTGGGGAACCTCTGGAGGTCCCGGTCGGGTTCTCTCACATCTTCTCTCCTGGAAGCGTCCGTCGATCTGAATGGCGAGGCTGAATAGGTCCTCGAGGGACTCAGGTTCCTCACGGGTCGCGAGCTGGTCCCTGACAGCGTCGTTGAGCCCCCTCATGAAGGTGAGACGAAGCGCTTGATCGTTCCAACCGCTCTCCGTTGCCGCCAGTCTGAACTCCAGCACGTAGTCGGTGACACCGCCACTGCCCTGCCGGAAGGTGCCCAACCGAGCTCCAGGGTCCTGGCCACGGGCTGGGTGGTGGAAAACCCTGCGGAGCTCTGCCACGAAGTCTGGGTAGGAAAAACAGAAATCAGCCCCCATTGCCCAGGAGGCAGTAACCCACTGTGCTGCCCGGCCTGAGAGCAGGTTAGTCATGTAAGCCACTCGGGCTCCCCTTGAAGTGAATCGGCTGGGTTGATGTCGAAAAACCAACTCACATTGCATGATGAATGTGGCACAATCCTCGATGTTACCATTGAACAACCGTGGTTCGGAGAGACGGGGCTCCCGAGGTGCGGGATCGGGAGGCGCGGGGCCTGCCACGGCTGCGGGTGATGCTCCGGCCGAGGCTCCTGTAGTAGGTGGGGTTACAAGCAAGGTGTTAACGGCTTCACTCAGCGCTTGTAATTGGTGGAGAATATTAGTCTGCTGATTACCCTGGGCTGTCTGCAGGCTAGCCAGAGAGCCAAGGGACTCCTGAATAGGCAGGACCTGGTCTCGGAGCTCCTGTACAGCAGCCGCAGCCGCAGCCGCACCTAGCTGTAGGCTGTGGTCGTTGGTTAATTCAATCTGGACCGCCAACGCTGTTCTGACCCTGTCTGTGTCGGCTGAGGTCGTCATGGTCGGGTCGTAATGTTAGGGTTTGAACCGACCTCAATCGCACGGCACAGACAGGAAGTTCAGAGTTAGCCAAATACTAGGGCGTATTTATTTACAGAGTCACAAAAGGGGTAAAGTAACAATTATGAAACAACAAGGGAGACTGCCATCGGCAGAGTTCTATGCGGCTCTGCAGATCCTCCTGGTGATAGCAGTGGGGAATCGGTATTTGACGTTGTAGCGGCTCTGCAGATACTCCCAGCTTTAACTCGAGGTGGAAAACGGAGAGAGAGAGAGATATGAATAACAGTCCAATGAAACACAGAGGCAGTGTGGTTCCCTCCTCCCTTAGCTGTGTCCAGAACCAATGAACAGTAACAATCTTCAGTGTTCTCCACAACACACAAGTTAGCTGAGTTTAGTGCAAACAGAAATGATATCTTCAGTGTCTCTTCAAAACACACACTTCAACTGAGTCCAGTGCAAGCAAAAATTATAATCTTCGGTGTTCGTCACACACACAGACAGAATAATCCAGAGGGGTTTGGTTCCAACTCACCCAAGCGAAAAACGCGTAAAGCGGGTAAACGAGGCGCAGCTCCAAACGGGGAACAAGGTTCTCATCAGCGGATCTCCACAGAAAGTCCTGGAGGGAAAGAAGACGAGGCACAGCAACGGGGAAAAAGCAGGCAAAAGCAGTTGTATTCCAAAACGACCCGACATTGATTGAAGGGAAGTCCCAGTATAAAAAGCCTCTGGGGCGCTAATCAAAAACTATGACAGGTGCGCGCTGGAATTGATACTTGCTCCAAAAGCGTGTGGCGGGGAATGCACCAATCAACACAGCACCTTAAAGGAGCGGAGCGTGTGGCGGGGAATGCATCAATCAACACAGTACCTTAAAGGAGCGGAGCGTGTGGCGGGGAATGAACCAATCCTCACAAAATGTTCAATAACATCCTTCATTTCAAACACAAAGTTGTCTGTTTCAGTTCTCCATGTCAGCCCTAACACTTTCATTGGCGTTTGGCTTTTGACTTCCACCTGTTCATTTTTCACTTGTTGTGTCCATTCTCTTTGCAGCTCATTTGAATTTGTTTTCCACTTGCACAAATCCATTCCAGCTTCAGACATGATCTCCTTGGCTGTTTGAGTGATTTTTAAAGCCGCCTCTACTGTGTGAGCACCGCAGATATAGTCATCTATGTAGAGACACTCATCTAAGGTTTTTGCGACCTCTGGATATTTATTCTCGTATTTCTTTAGATGATGACTGCTATTAGAAATGGACTCGAGGACACTCCGAATGGAACTCGTGTCATTCTCAGAATGCTGATTTGGTCCATTGACAATGTTTCTCCGGTGGTCCAGAGAAATCTCAATGCATCTCTGTCCTGTTCGTTTAGAGAGATCTGAAGGAAGGCCTTCGTAATGTCTGACATGAGGGCCACTTTATACTATCTAAATCTGACTAGAATGCCTAACAGGTCTGGATTTAAATTGGGGCCGGTTTGGAGACACTCGTTAAGAGACCGACAATCTCTTCCATGTGAAGACGCATCAAATACTACTCTTAATTTTGTAGTTTCTCTTTGATCTTTAATTAAAGCATGATGGGGTAAATAGTAAATAGGGTTCTCTGATTGTTTGGACTGCACCTGTTCTACTATTTCTACTATTCCCTCGGCTAGATACTCTTGGATGACGTCATTATATTTATGGTACAGTACGGGGTTGCTATGGAATCTTCTTACCAGGTGAGCAAATCTACTCTCAGCTGTGGCGTAGTTATCAGCGATGATCACCTGTTCCTCTCTCCATGGCAACCGAACCTCATATCTCCCTTTCGTGTATTTGATTGACTCCTCGAATTTCAGTAGCGCGTCTGCAGTGTCTGTGCTCTCAGCGCGGCCTTCTTTTGACATGTCAATTCCGAGGGACTCAGTTTCCCAGAAGCTGCGCAACTGTTTCGAAAGCGCTTGCTCCTCTCCCAGGCTCACGAGTAGCACGTCCACGTCTGGCGTCTCTGTGACACACAGCATTGCCGTTGCGACAGTTCCTTGCACTAACCATCCAAACTTGCTTTCGAGCGCAACTAGTGCGTCACCCAGTCTCTCCATTCGTCCAGTGACGATTTTCCAGTAGTGATCACCTCCAATCAGGATTCCAAGCTTTTCTGAATCCATTCCCCTCACTGGGGTATCAGCAAGTTGCATTCCTCTTTTGTGCAGCGTTCCTCTCAGTTTCTCACTGGCTGTTGTCAGGTTTGATGACGTGCTCACGAGTGGCGTCTCCAGCAGTTCTAGTTCCACTGCTTGGTTGGTTCGAATATTTCTCAGATACACTCTAACCTTCCTACAGGTTATTCGTTTGGGTACTAGCGAGCCAAATGTGTGCAGGTTCAATAACTCCTCCCCTACTACTGGTAGATTTAGAGCCTTTGAGATACTTCTCTTATAAAACTGAGTTGGCTACCCCCATCCATTACACACCTCACTATCTGGCTGCGTGTGGGTATTTCAATCCATACAGTCGCTGTCTGCAGCAGAACTGTGCCTCTTTCTGATGTTGGGACAATTGACACTACAGCATCTGAGGGGGTTTCCCTAACGTTACTCTGTGTGCCCTTCTGTCTGGTACACACTGTTCTATGATGCCATACACTATTACACTCCTCGCAGTACATTCCCTGAACTTTGCATTTACTAGAAGTGTGCCTGGCACCTAGACATCTGTAGCATCTGCCCTGTCCCTTTAATTTTTCTTTCCTGATCTCAGCAGTGAATTCTGAACAGTCCTTTGATCTGTGATTGCTTTTGTTACAGAATACACATGCCTTTCTATCTTCATTATCAGCTGCGTAAAATGTAGATGTCGATGCAGTGCCCGCGCTCTGGGGCCGCCGACTCCTCCTTTCCCAGACACTGTCTTTGGGTGGAGGTGGAGTCTCCTTTCTCTGTGTCAAGTTCATTGTCCTTTCCCGACTCTCCAGTTCCCTTTGCAGGAATGTCATTAGGTCTTTGACTTTCAATACAGACCCTGTAGCCTGTAGCCAGGGTTATCTCTTCGGGAATCATTTTCATGATCGGGCACAGTAGACTACCATATGAGTCCGATACAACGCCCTGTGCGTCTAAACTCCTCACTTGTATTTCACAGTCATCATACAATCTTCTTAGTGCGTTAATGTTCGTGGCACTCTTTACAGGGGTTAGATTAAGGAGCTTGTTCATGTGTGCGTTTATGATCAAATCTTTACGGCCAAATCTTTCCATCAACATTGCAATTGCATTGTCGTAGTTCTCGTCCGATAAAGATAATCCTGCGACTACGTTTGCGGCCGTGTCTGTCAATAATGACTTCAAATAGCTGAACTTGTCAGCTGAACTCAGGGTGGTGTTATTGTGAATCGACACTTTAAATTGATTCCAAAAGTCTTGCCATCGGCTTATATCACCACTGAATTTTCCGATTATCAATTTCTGAAGTCTGATATGATCTGATCTACTTGAGTGTGAGTATGAGCTCCCTTCGCTCACTCTTCTCTGTCGCTCCTCTTCTGTCTTTATGAGCGAGTCGCGCACCAACCTGTTGATCCGAGTTTTCCTTTTGATTATTCGGTCCATATAGTCCAGAGCCGTGGTCACTTCTTCAACCAGGTCCTTCTCCTCCGTTGCTGCTGCAATGTCCCGATCATGTTCATTTAGAGTCGTCTCCTTGACGACTAATATTTCTTTGCTTTCCTCCAAGTCGGGCAGACATGGGGCCTCTGCTCCTATCTGCTCGTCTATCTTGTTCAGCAACTTGGTTACAGACGTCCTTACTGCTCCTCGGATAGCCTTCAATCTTGTTAGTTCAGTCATTCTTCTTCTTTATCCAATTAGTGTAGAATATACTTAAATTCTCCCTGGTTTCGGCACCACTTTGTTTGCACAATAAACTGTTCAAGATCCTCTTCTTATTAAAACACATATGATTATTCATATTTCACAGTTTTTGTTCTTCATGTTTCATTCACGACCAGGAGGCAGAAATGTAGTTCTCAAATCCATTTCGTTTAATTTGGTTTTCCCTTTACAGGTTCTCTAGGCAGAGCAGCAGCGAGGCATGGCTTCTATTCTAACAAACAAAACTGTCACTTCTCCCGAAGGATCAAACACACCCTTTTACAGGTGGCACGTGTCTCTAATTAGCGTTGGAGCGTGGGGCCTATGCCTGCGCTCAACTGACTTCCCACTGGGGGCAAAAATGGTGCGTTACAGAATATAGCCTATAATGTAAGTTTATTCTAAACAATATGATAAACAATTTAACGTGAATCTCCATTAAGGCTATTATAAAACATATTTATGCCAATTCGATTACACACCTTTTGCTACAATAATAAATGATATTTCAAGCTGTTCAAATTATATTACTATCAAAAAGTCACAACAGGTCCTCAATCAAACTTGGCATTGAACCCATTCTTACATACAGTGAAAATATGAATTTAGTATTTATTTATAATACTATAAACTGTTCATATAAGACTTTTTTACCTTGATGTTTTGGCTGTGAAATCTACCACCTTCATCAGAAGGCACTGGTAGTAGGTTTCAACACCAACATGTAAAATGTCTTACTAGTCTATACTGTACATGAACAGTTTATAGGATTGTATTAATACAGTAGTTTTATACAAAAAGAGTGATGGCCTGTAATAAGAAATGTAATTATGCTACTATTGAAACATTATTAGTTGAACATTTCTTAACATGACAGAGTTTAGCATTAAATAAGGTTCATGTTTTAATTTAAACATTGACTCTTGATAATCAATTCCATGGGGACATTTTATAATTGTTCGTTCTTAGTTTTTTTTGCAAAACATACGAAACATCGTTTCTATCTGTCTGATGGTCTATCTATATTGTAATAGATACAATCCCGGACGAGCCCCCATCTGTCACAAACAGGTGGTTTGTCACAAATAGGGAGTCCACACGTGATACCAAGTTAACAAAATAATTTATTTAAACAAACAATAATTGAATATACAACAGAATGTGGGTATCAGAATTATCAAATGATTCCCAGTTGAGTGTTGACAACCTGTCCTGGGAGATGGCGAAAGCAGACAGAGGGGTTAGACAGGGGAACATATATACTGTGGGTGTGCAGACAACTCTCTGCACTGCACAGGTGATGGTAATTGGGTTAATGACCTACCCACTCTACCATGCTCTCTGAGTCAGTAGACTCCCCATTTGCAGGTAGAGTGGGGGTCGTCACAATATCATTCAGCCTGAAGGGGAAAAGGATATTGAAATATGAACTGTGAAATTAATACTTTGCCTGACATTCTTTCTGTGCAGTGTGAAAAACACATTTTGAATTATTATTCTGTTTGAGGCTAGATTTTTCGTTCAGATTTGCCAACTTTATCATCCATCAAATATCACCAGTTTTTATCAAGTAGTTCACTTGTCTTCACTCTTGTAGTGTTGTCATGTTGCTAACATATTTCTGCAAATGGGAGGGAGGGAGGGAGAAAGAGAGAGAGTGGGAGAGAACGAGAGACCGCAAGTAAGATATTGTAGACTGTAGAGGGAGAGAGAGAGAGAGAAAAAATGCTCTACACTTCAAGCCCAGATTCAATCTAAAGTTGCAATGCTGTGTGTGTGTGTGTGTGTGTGTGTGTGTGTGTGTGTGTGTGTGTGTGTGTGTGTGTGTGTGTGTGTGTGTGTGTGTGTGTGTGTGTGTGTGTGTGTGTGTGTGTGTGTGTGTGTGTGTGTGTGTGTGTGTCATAAGTATGTAGGAGATAATGAATCATGCATCCACTGCTTTGCTGTTGTTACAATGGCTAAGAGAAAATATAAAAGCTGTCAATATAAGTATTTTAAAAATTAAATGTCATCATGGTCTAATATTTGTTTTTGTCTTTCTTTCTCCTCTCTTCCAGGTAAGTGCTGCTAATGACCTCCTCCAGAACAGAGTCCTCTCCTATCATCAGCAACATTCGTATGTCAGTGGGTTTGTTATATTTTGTTTATATATTGTTGTATTTATACTTTGTCTGTAGCCTTACATAACCCAGATAATATAGAGTGCTATAGGCTACTTAATTACTTCAAGTAGTATCAATGGGCCTCATTCACCAATACTCACTTAACTCTCTCTTATATTTTTCTTATATTATAAAAATATGAAAAGCCACCGCCGCATTCATCAACCCGTCTTTAACGTCCAAATCTGTTCTTACCCAGGTGTGTTGAATGATGAATCCCACTCATTCTTAAACTGAACTGCACGTTCTTGTTAATTGAATTTGCATACAGACATGCCCCGCCAGCTCCTTATAAGGCAAATGAGGCGTGGGCAAAACGGCGAGGGCCGTATGCAAAACAGCAGAGGTTCGGCATTGCACTGCACCGTGCTGATACATTCAACAGGTAGCCTGGAAACGATTTGCGACTGATCTCAAAATGAGATTAAATTTAAATGTATTGTTATTATACAGCACAAGTAGGCCTACAATACACCATCCAACCAGAGTGGATAAATAAATGCTCCATAAATAAATAAATGTGTGGGTTTAGTTCTTATTTATTAGTTTGCAGTGTGTGTGTAATGCTCACGGTGCCTCATTGAGTCAGGACTATAAATGCAAAACATAATTTTTAATGATACAAATATTGTCATATTTATTATCATTATAATCCTCTAATTCCATGGATGTCTAGTATCGACAATCCCCAATGACTTGTCCAGAGAAAGCTGTTGAAAACAGGGCGCACAGCGGTCTGTCCGACTTACGACTGCCTTTTCAAGTTTGTTAATCCTACATAAATCCTACAACAAATTTACAATACAAAGCCGTTCGAGAATGCCGAATAAGTACGTAAAACGAGTTACGAAGGAATTCCTTGGTAACTTTTACGTATGTCCGTTTGAGAATGAGGACCGATATGTAGCCTACTGTGGTAGTATGGATGTTATAATAGCTTTCAGCACTCTCGGAAGCGTGCGACTTAAGATTGCCAAGAGCGGTCCTTTTAGATGTATGCAATACTCTGGACTGGAGCCTCAACTCAGACACAACACACGCCGGTCAAATCCTGTGCCTCCATACCTACAAGTTCTGAGTGCACTCTGGGTTTTAGCCACAGGGACCTTTCAGAGAGAGATAGGTGACAGGTCAGGTATTTCCCAACCTACTTTACTGCTAAGCAGTTAAATGGCTCATCTGGCGCTGCAAATAGATCTAGACGATCTCTAAATATGCATTCTATGCTTACGGCCTGGGCGGCCAGAGCATCTAACTGTTATAACAGCAATATATAATCCATTTCAGAAGCAGAATGCACGCAATAAGATCCAGGTTTTTAAAATCGTATTTGGGGGCAATTGACCAATGGTAGGTTTTTCTTTTCTTTTTCTTATCTGGGTAAGAGTGCTCTCGACCACTTAAAATTTGGTCTTGCCTAAGAGAAAAGCAAAAATAAGAAAACATTGCTGAGGAAATATGTTCTTATATCTCTTTGTGAATTAGGCCCAATGTCTGGATACTGCTATGACACAGTAAACGTGGAGACAGACAGGCCATCTTGCTTGTACAGGAGAATGTAATTTAAAGGAGAATGTTAAGTGTGTGTGAATATGCCAGGTATGTGTCTGGTGGTGTTTGAGATGATCAACGTCATTGTTCTCGTGGCTTGGATTTAAGGCTTCAGTTTCCCAGATCAGCCTATATGTGTGACAGTTACAGTGTTGGCTTTGTGCAGGCTAGACTTTTTGATGTCGAGTTACAGGCGTTATTGTATGTTGATTCATTTATACAGACACCAGTGTTTCTGGGAAGCCCTTGGCAATATTGCTTGGGTAATGTATTTGTGTGTGTGTGTGTGTGTGTGTGTGTGTGTGTGTGTGTGTGTGTGTGTGTGTGTGTGTGTGTGTGTGTGTGTGTGTGTGTGTGTGTGTGTGTGTGTGTGTGTGTGTGTGTGTGTGTGTGTGTGTGTGTGTGTGTGTGTGTGTGTGTGTGTGTGTGGATATGTTTGTGTGGATATGTTTGTGTGGATATGTTTGTGTGTGTGTGTGTGTGTGTGTGTGGATATGTTTGTGTGTGTGTGTGCAGACACCAGTGTTTGTGGGAAGCCCTTGGCAATATTGTTTGGATAATCTCTGCGTGTGTGTGTGTGTGTGTGTGTGTGTGTGTGTGTGTGTGTGTGTGTGTGTGTGTGTGTGTGTGTGTGTGTGTGTGTGTGTGTGTGTGTGTGTGTGTGTGTGTGTGTGTGTGTGTGTGTGTGTGTGTGTGTGTGTGTGTGTGTGTGTGTGTGTGTGTGTGTGTGTGTGTGTGTGTGTGTGTGTGTGTGTGTGTGTGTGTGTGTGTGTGTGTGTGTGTGCTCGCGCGTGTGCGTGCATTGCGTTGTGTAGTGTAGTGGACCTGTTGGCTGTAGTGGGATTGGAGGAGTCCCAGCTGACTAACAGATAAGCAGAAGGAGAGACAGACCACAGCTGGCCTTATCTCCACCCCCAGAGGATCACGTTCATCTTATGTTTCAAGCTCCATCCATTCTCCCCTCATCATCATGGACACTAGGGCTGATTTAAATACTTCAACGCTTCGTTCGATGGGCATGGGATTCAAATATGAAAAAAAAAAAATCAAAAAAAAAAATATTATTAATATTTTTTTTTGCAAAATCAACTCTGCCTCTCTTTGTTAACTACAACAAGCAATGCTGTTTGTTATTTAAGATGAGGTCGGACTCGGCACTGACAGATTTGTGTTCATTGTGCTGCTTTTATAAAGCCTCAAATGACGGCTTACAGTACAATATTTCATGAAAGCAAAGTGTTTCGTTTGTCTAAGATATAAAAAGGTTTAAACTTTACAGCACTGACAAAGTTGAACAAAGTGCTTTACAAGTCCCACAACATAAAAATTTCAAAAAAACGAATAAAAAAAGGTTGAAGGTCAGCCCTAATGGACACTAAATATATCTCACGTTTCAATTTCATAACTTTGTCTTGGAGACCTAACTGTCTAAACATCTGTCTGAACAACTCACTGGTCCTGACCTGCTGTGTGTGTGTGAGAGTGCATGTGTGTACGCCCAAATAAAATGCCTCATACTGCTAGCATGTCTTTGGTCTGGGTGAGTTTGGGTCAAGTAGTCTGTGGAACTACATGCTGCTGTCAATCATGGGAGGTCAAAGGGCTGTTTCACAGTTGTTGAGAGAGAGAGACAGAGGGGAGAGAGACAGAGGGGAGAAAGAGAGAGAGAGAGAGAGAGAGAGAGAGAGAGAGAGAGAGAGAGAGAGAGAGAGAGAGAGAGAGAGAGAGAGAGAGAGAGAGAGAGAGAGAGAGAGAGAGAGAGAGAGAGAGAGAGAGAGAGAGAGATGTTCTTATGCCTCAGTGACACAATAAACAACAGCTGTTCCTTCCTGAGAGCCTCTTATCGCACACACACACACACACACACACACACACACACACACACACACACACACACACACACACACACACACACACACACACACACACACACACACACACACACACACACACACACACACACACACACACACACACGCACGCACGTTTTGGTAGCGTGGCAGTGAAAGGGTTAAGGGGATGCAGACCAGAGAAAGACTTTTGTCTTGTTTACATCAGGGTCCCCCATTTTCAATTCATAATGAATTGTAAGTAAGGGTGCAATTGGCACTGTGCAATCCATTTTTTGTGGATCTAGCCCTTGTTGGTTTGCCAAACACATGGCAGGAGGAGAGGGGGAAAGGTACATCTACATCTTCCACACAGCGACCACAGAAGCTACAGTACTGGTGACAGTGAGTGGCTGTATATTGACTTATATCACGCTAAGGAACACATGACATTAACATATCCACACTTCTATATCGCTTTGAATCTGTTAATCGGTTTAATTGTGAAATAACACTTTATCTCTCCTGCCCAAAGATGCTGGAGCTTAGGATTCTTCTTTCATGGCGTCTTGCTAATTATCTCTGCCACATGCACCTTTGCACACTGAACTTCACAGGCAGAAAGTAGGCCAAGCGCTTGTCAGACAGGCAACTTCAAAAAGATATGCTTTCCTTTTTACACATCATTCTAAGGCAAAAGGACATGAAAAGATAACGCTGTCTTCCATCTCCAAATCAAGTCCAAAAAGAGTGAGGAATAGAGGGGATGGAGAGAAAATAGAGGATAATAAGTGCGGCTGAATGGTGTGTAGAGTCGTATTGGCAGTGTCAGCTGGAGGTCACGGCGTGTGAACAGAACAGTGTGAACAGTTCAGCAGTGTCGGATGGTTATGACCTCCACGCCATCTCTGCTGGCCCTTCTGACCAGGACCTTCTGCCCCGTGCCTCCACCTCCACAACCACGCCACCCCTGCTGGCCCTTCTGACCAGGACCTCCTGCCCCGTGCCTCCACCTCCACAACCAGGCCATCTCTGCTGGCCCTTCTGGCCAGGACCTCCTGCCCCGTGCCTCCACCTCCACGACCAGGCCACCCCTGCTGGCCCTTCTGACCAGGACCTCCTACTCCGTGCCTCCACCTCCACGACCAGGCCACCCCTGCTGGCCCTTCTGACCAGGACCTCCTGCCCCGTGCCTCCACCTCCACGCCACCCCTGCTGGCCTTTCTGACCAGGACCTCCTACCTCGTGCCTCCACCTCCACGACCAGGCCACCCCTGCTGGCCCTTCTGACCAGGACCTCCTACTCCGTGCCTCCACCTCCACGACCAGGCCACCCCTGCTGGCCCTTCTGACCAGGACCTCCTGCCCCGTGCCTCCACCTCCACGCCACCCCTGCTGGCCTTTCTGACCAGGACCTCCTACCTCGTGCCTCCACCTCCACGACCAGGCCACCCCTGCTGGCCCTTCTGACCAGGACCTCCTGCCCCGTGCCTCCCTTCGCTTTTACCCTCTTGTCCTTCTCATGTGTAATAAAGAAAATGAAACGCATGAACTATACAGTATCCCCATTTTTGTAGGAGAATATTTTTTTCTGCCATGTAGCTAATTTATTTGCTTTACTCACTGCTTGTTTCTTGATTACATACAATGAAATTCCATGGTTATATTGTATGACATATAATTATATATTTCATTGTTACTTTGCAGGGGGGGGTATCTTGCTGTCTATGGCAAGAACCACTGCTAAAGGCAACTGTCCCATTGATATCTTCCACATCCACTCTCCCTGTTGAGGGGCTGTCAGGGAGACATTCATTACCACCATTAACGATGTCACACTTTAGGGGGTTTGAGCTGCTACTCTGCTCTGAATGACCACTGACTCTGATGATTGTTGTTAGAGTGACCTTGACTTATAGGCTTACAGCACAGACTGAGTCGACTTAGTGCTCATTACACATCAGTGCTCAACAGCGAGAGCAACACAGTTTTCTTTTCTTCCAGGGTGCGATGGATGGATGCTTTGAGATGTTGATTCATTGATTGAAAACTTTATTAACAGATGCAGAATGGGTACAATACAGTATGGCTCAATACAAACAATTGTTAAGGGGATGCAGACCAAAAAAATACTTTCGTCTTGTTTACATCAGGGTCCCCCATTTTCAATTCATCAAGACATTTATGACATACATGACATACAGATATACAGTACTGTTTCATCCTGACATTTATGACATACAAGATATACAAATATACAGTACTGTTTAAGAGAAAGAGATCATTAAAAAATATATATATATACATTCGAGGGGGAAGAAACTGTACATTGGAGGGGGTTGGGTGGGTGGGTGGGGGAGGGTTTGACCATTTACCGGGGCCAGTTTCGAATTGTGGGAATTATGTAAGTATCTCAACCTTTTTGGAATGCAGTGGCACTGCATGTTGTCTGATGAGAAACAACCAATTACAGCTGCATACATATTTCCTTCCCTGCAAATATGGAGTAGGGATCAAGAGCTTATAACTGAGCTAATATAACTGATACCCTTCTAAAAAGTTGTTGATTCTGTATGTCAGGCACAACCCGTCTCGGCTCACTTGAAAATAGGCATCAATCAACACACCTCACATTTTCCAAACAGTAAAATATGTGTATGGGCCCTTAGCCTGCACCAGAGCCATATAATAAGAGTTGCGACACTCTGTGATCTCGCCGGCACGTGATCACGTGGTTCATGTAGCTCCCATAGTTCCTCAACAAATCTGCACTCGGCGCTGGCAACCTGATTTTAGTGAGACAGAGAAGCAGCAGCGACTACTACTAGTCTGTTACAGCAATTTTCGGTAAATAAATATGAATACATAATGTGCATTGATCACTGTTGTGTTCTACCATGTCTGCTCCTTTATTATTTACATTTATAATACTTTCTTTATATCACTAGGCGCTGGCGGCAATATCGAACGTTACTATGCTAGCTACTGATGACTATTGTTTTACTTTACATTAGCCATTTAACGGCAGTTGTTAAACACTCAAGCATAATTTTATTAATCAGCCCACATTACAGTTACTATGTTGACAACACTTTATATTCAATATATATAATAGCCAGTGATGTACCTGAACGCGTTCAATGAACGATCGTTCATGAACGCGTTCGTATTTTGGGCGAACTTGAACTGAACGTACTGTATATCCGCTAAATGAACGTAATTGAGAACGAGTTCATTCTCAGCCCTGTGTAACGGAGTTCAAAAGTGCGTTCATTCTCAGCACTCTGTTATAACGGCGTTCAAAGATGTGCCATATTTCATATGCATTTCAGCCGAAAACTCAGTTAAAACACACTGTAAACTGGACAAAAATGATGCGTAAAACCACCCGATCTGGCAATGTGCCTGTCACCCCCTGCTATTGGCTACGTGATCAGACTCCTCCTCACAACAAGCAGTGGAACAGGCTTACAGCAGAATCTGCGCGCAGAAGCCGAGAGGCGCTGCAGCAGCAGCAGCACTCGCTCAGTCAGAGTCAGACTCTAGACGTCGTCGTATGCATTTAAAAGAGTTTACAATTCAAACTATTTGATAAACTTCTACTTTCAGCCCGGAAATGCATTCTGATAAACTGGATTAAGGATAAGCCTCAATTTTTACAAATGTGGTATAGAGAGATCTTCGGTGTGCTGCTACCCCATGAAAGACACTGTGCATAGAGGCAACAACGCTTCCTTTCAGGAGGTGTGTGGGCCCCACTATTAGACTATTTTCCTGCTGAAATGTATCGGATCCTTCTAAAGGCCCAATGCCCCATTGTATGGACAGACCTAGGATAGAAAAAATAAATATATGTATGTCTACATGTGAATGGGCTCGAGGCAAGTGCAATAATGTACAGTGCCTGTCTTGGTCTGCTTTCCTTTTGGCTTGTTTTTCTTTTTTTCTTTTTGCTTGCTTATGGTGTGGATGATGGCATAGAGATGAACTGGAGGACCCCCCCCCCTTGTCCCAATGTGTGTTTTTGTAATGTAAGTAACTGTACGTGAAACATCTATAATAAAAAAAAATATTCAAAAAAGAACTAAAAAGAACTAAATTAGTTCATTTTTGAAACCATGAACTTTAGTTCAACATTTTGAATTATGAACTATGAACTGAACTAGTTCATTTAAAAAAATTTGAACTGTGAACTGAACTAGTTCATGTAGAAAGTGAACTTTCCCAACACTGATAATAGCATTTCTGGGGGGTGGCAGAGAGACAGCATTAATCCGTTTTTCTGTTGTCTGTCTAACTTTACAGTATGTATGCATTCATATTTTTCTTGTGCTTCTAGTTATAAATACACACACATCCTAATGTTATCTTATGTTAAGACATTCACATATGCATGCACAAAGTGAATATGGAAATGCAGTGAATATCATACCTCAAGCTGTTATTACTCTGCATTTCTTAGCATTTGCATTTGATACTGTAACCATTGATGTATTATAAGAACTCTAATACATCCATGACTAACTTAAATGCTACATGTCATACTGTCCATACTGTTACTACTAGTGTTCACACTGTATATATCTTAGCGTATTCATACCACTCTTTTCATACAGTTCATTCTGTTAATGTTCATACTGTATCTTAGCACATTCATACATACCTTTACTGTTTATTCTATTTATAAATATTATACATAATATGTACATTTTGCACTTCTGGTTCGATGCTAAACTGCATTTCGTTGTCTCAGTACTTGTAGTCTGTGCAAATTACAATAAAGTTGAATCTAATCTAATCTAAATATCAATCATGCCAGAAACTACTCAATTAAGCCAAGAAAGAAGTTTGGTCAACAGTAGAAAAAATACAAGGCAAGCAATTGCATTCCACAATTTCTTTTTTAAATTATAATATAGGCCTATAATATGTCCAGGTAGAGGTCCAGTCTTCCACTCCTGTTGTTTGTAGTGCTAGATTCGGGCTTTGCTGTCACAACTGCTGCTCACAAACCTCAGACTGGACACACGCACGTCATTATAGTGGTAATTTATCCTAGAAAACAAAACAGGGAGATAGAGAGTTATGGAGTTGCTCATGCACTCTACAACAACACATATTGTATCTCTTCTCATCTCTAACATTTCCATTCCACAGCATGCAAGCATCCTGTTTCAAGAGGTGTATGATTGTGTATGTGACAATAAAACTCAATTTGATTTCAATATTTTACAGGGTTTAGACCCACCAGTTTCTGCTGTGGGAAACTTGGTAGTTTAGTATACATATTTTGCGTGCTTAATCATAACATCTAACTTTTATAGATCGACGTCTTACCATGGTTGGCTGTGCAGCATTTGGATGCACCAATCGGTCTGAGAAAGGGATCCGGATGTATGGCTTATTGGCTTCCCAAAAAACACAGAGAGGAGAAGAAAAAGGTTGACTAGTTCATATAGTTTAACCAGTATACAGCTCAGACAACAACTTAAAGGTCAGGCCAGCTTGACTTAGATATGACATGGTCAAGTAAATCACATCTTGTTATTTTTCTTCTTATCTTTCTTTCTTCATATCAATCTTGTGACAGATACGACAAAACACATAATCTCACCTTTGTTTACCTTTCTTGTCATTATCTGTTATTCATTTGTCATCTTAATTTGTGAAATTTTAAACTGTGCATAATATTTCTATGGCCATAGAAACCGATAATAAACTATATTCAATTGTTGATACAATTTGACTCATCTGAATTTCTACAGTTTCACTGTTTGGCTTGTCGTATATTGATTAGCACTCTGGTCTTTTCTGGCTACATGTATGGACGACCACCAGTCTGTGCAGGTGTAGAAATGCAGAAGAACCGAGTCCACACAGGTGCGATTTGGAGTGGTATTCTGGAACAGTGCTTTTATTTAAGGCGTCCTGGTGGTGGCCGTCTCAAAGCACTCTGAATATCATATTACACACTCGTTCTGGATTTCCCAGTATTACAAAAGTATTTCAAAAGTATTTCAGTTGGTTCTGGTCTTCTTTGGAATCAGCATGGAGCAGCAGGATTTTCAGCAACAGGAAACAGGGACCTTCATCAACATCCTAATTCTGGTCTCTCTCGTTCTGTCCGTCTTGTGTGTCCTCCTCTTCCCGGGAATGTGCATTTAAAAACCTTCTAGGCACGCCCCCCTGCTAGTCGTGTCATCAAGATGACAGACACACACCCAGCCAACCAGCACTCTGAAGCCCTCTCTGGAATGTGTATGAGCACCATGTTGGATGAGCACGGCCTGAGAAACCGTCGCCGTCCTGCCGCGAGCAGCCCGCTCTCCGATCACTCCCTCCCCCAACACCAGCGGAAAAGGGGCTCTGATTTGTTTCCTTTGGCTGCGGGCCGCGAGCCTTCGTTGAAGCGCATGCGGCCCCACGTTTCGCTCTCATGGGGACAGGGGCTGACACCCAGTTGATGGCTGAGCCTGGGTCTGTCCGTGAGAATGTTGTGCTGTCAAGCGGCTCCCACACCATAAGCTGTGTTTGGTTGAGCCTGGTGTTACGTCTGTCAACTACAAGTGTTGTCAGCAGGGGGGCTCGAGACCTTTTTGAGGCACACAGTGCGGGCTTCCCCGACCTCGCCTTCGCCAGGCCAGGTATCATGTTGGTGCCTCCCACTCCTGAAAGATTGGCAGTGGTCTCACAGGCGCGCATGATTTGGGTGGTAGTAATATCACTGCAGGGCTACGGTGTGTAGGAACCGATGGGGGCCTCACACCTTGCATGTCCAGCTGCAGAACAACTCCTCAGCATGTTCTGGAGGGGTGTTCAGTGGGGGAGCTTTTGTCACCTAGACTGATGTCAGCTTCCCCCGTATCAAACCGGCCCTTTCTGTCGGGGTCCCCCCTTGGGTGCGATTGCCTCGTGGGTAGTGTCAGGGTCAGATGTCCCGACTCCATGGAACGCTCTGCTCGCACGGGTCCAGGGTTGGCTACGCACAGCGGGTGGGACCGGGCCGCCTATCTACAGTTCCTAGCGGACCTGCGCCAAATGGCAGCGGGTGCGTTGGTAGTACCATCACATATGGCTACAGCAGTACCATATGTCGAGGTGGATGGAGAGAACGCTGAGG
Organism: Notolepis coatsorum; assembly: GCF_963971535.1. Classification (NCBI taxonomy): domain Eukaryota; kingdom Metazoa; phylum Chordata; class Actinopteri; order Aulopiformes; family Paralepididae; genus Notolepis; species Notolepis coatsorum. The sequence goes on from NC_140165.1 coordinate 202,383,991, forward strand.
CGGGGACTTGTGTTTACACAACCCCACCCGTTTTCGGGTTTGGTACAGACCCTATTGTCAGGGTCACCAGCAGTGACAGCTCTGGTCAACGAGATCCAATCTCTGTGGACGAAGCAAGCCATCGTCGTGGCGTTTTCCTCCCGGTGTTCTCTGGTGCCCGAGAAATCGGGAGGGGGGGGTGTCAGACCCATGCTGGACCTGTCCCATGGGAAGGTTCAGCATTTTTTGGATCGTCTCCTACCTGTTGAACACTGTCAGGTGGGGGCCTGGTTCTCCTCCATAGACCTGTAGGATGCGAATTCGTATCCCCGATCTTCCATCCTAGGGCTTACCTACGCTTCCTTTGCAGGGTTTAGCGTATGAGTACCAGAGGCTGCCGTTCGGCTTTTCTCTGGCTCCCCGCATCTTCACCAAGTGCGTGGAGGCCGCACTGGGGCCTCTGCGTCGTCAGGGGTTATGAAGTGTATTCTGCCCTGACGACGTTCTGGTCCTTGGCGGTCAAGGTGGATCGTCAGGTCTCATACCAGGCAGGTTTCCTACCAGCCTGGGGTTTGCTGTAGACTGGAAGTAGAGTACTCCTCTTCCCAGTCAACGGGTGGAGTGCTATGGGCATCCCTCTCAGAGCGTGTTGTCGACACGCTCAGGAGGTTCCGTCCTAGGATGGTTACGGCACTGTCCGTGATACGCCTGCTCGGTATGATGGCATCTGCTCATTCCGTGGTCCCTCGTGGCCTCTTCTTCACCCCAGGAGGAGGTTACGGAGGTGGTTTTTTTCCAGTATGGAAATAGACCCGGTGAGAGGCAAGTGGAAGGTTCCCGTGTCAGTACTGGGGGACCTCGCCCCGTGGGGAGGGCCTGGGGTCCTCACCAGGGGGGTCCCTATGGGCAGTAGGCTGTCACACGTCACGTTTTTCACCGACGCCTCCCTTGCTGGAGGCGTGTCGGGCCAACGCAGTAGGGGGCAGCAAGCCATGCTGCCCGGTCTGCGCTACGTTCAATGTGTTGGTATTGAAGGCGGTCCTTCTGGTCCTCAAACGGTGTTTGATCACGACGGACGATACGACGTCGGCGTCGTATATCGACAGACAGGGAGGAGTACGCTCCCCCCGTCTGCACCGGTTAGCGGGCGGCTGGCTATGGGTGTTATCCATCTGCGCAGCCTGAGGGCTCTCCACATCCCCGGCAGGGTGAATGTGGGTACAGGTGTGATGTCGTGGGGCGGTCCTCACCCTGACGGGTGGGGATTACGTCCGGACATGGTCAGGCAGGTCTGGGACCGATGCCGTGCCGCCTGGGATTCTTTCCCCCCCATACATCTGTTAGGTCAGTTGTTGGGGCGGGTACGTTGAGGAGCGCAGGTCCTTGATCCTGATTGCGCCGGACCGGGGCGCAGCTGTGTGGTTCCCGGTCCTGATCCAGCTCTTGGTAGCCCCGTCGTGGCCTGTTCCTTGGTCATCGCGGGCCCTCTCTCAAGCGCACAGGTCTCTGTGTTAGTTCCCTGTGCTGGGCCAGCCGCTGATGGTTTGGCTGGTGAGAGGGTGAGTCTGGAGAGGATGGATCCTTCTGTGGTTGGTACCATCCGGAACGTGCATGCTCCCTCCACTATCGCGGGTTAAGCGGGTAGGTGGCGTATTTTCCAAGAGTGGTGTAAGACACCCTCTTGTGAAGCGTTTCCTGCTTGGCGCCTTAAGCCAGTGAAACGTTCTCTGGCTCCGAGTTGGGATCTTCAATTGGTCCTCGTCGGTTGTCCGAGGCCCCGTTTGAGCCTCTTGAGCAAGCGCCTTTGGAACAGCTGTCGTTCAAGACTGCGTTCCTGCTGGCCATCACCTCCGCTAAGCGCGTGGGTGAGCTCTGTGCTCTCTCAGTGCGGCCTGAGTGTCTGTCTATTCGTTTCGATAGCGGTGCCACTCTGAGGCCTAACCCAGTCTTCGTGCCAAAAAATATCCGAAGCTCTTTTGCTCTGGGGATATTGTGGTTCAGGCGTTTTTAATCCGCCTCCTCACGCTAGTGAGTTAGAGGCAAGCCTTCACCTGTCATGTCCGGTCCGGGCTTGGGGATTTACCTCAGCCGTACTCAGGGCCTCAGGGCTACCGATCAACCCTTTGTCTGTTGCGGTGGCTCTCGCGCTGGTAAGCCACTGTCGAAACAGCGCCTGTCCCATTGGTTGTGCGAGGGCATTGCCCTTTGCTACACGTTGGCTGGGCTGGCCCCCCTGGGGGTGTCAGGGCGCACTCCACTCGTGGGATGGTGGCCTCTGCCGCCCTGTTAGGAGGGGCCTCGGTGGAGGACATCTGTGCTGCGGCCTCATGGTCCTCCCCGGGTCCCTTCATAAGGTTTTACCTCATTGACATCTCTGTTCTGTCTCCCAGGCGGTTCTGAGGTCTGGAACCTCCCGTTCTTCCCACCTTTCGGTGGGTTAGCAGGGATGTGTGGGTGTGGATCACAAGGTGTTGTATCACACGTGGTCCCGCCTGTGCTGTGCATTTAGAGGTTTTTAGTTCCCTCTTTTTCGCACTTGGGTGGAGTTGACTGCTGTCCCCTCTTCACTAGGAAGGAGGGGTGACGGGACTCCCCTCCCCCCTGATGTGGGCTTACGGGTCCTCAGGGGGTGCATTTGTCGGTCCTTGCGTCTGCTCTGTCCCCATATCTCGATGGCGAAGAGCAAGAATCGATTCGCCAGTACGACTATATAGCGATAGGTTATGTATATAACCTAGTTATATGAGTACTGGCTGAGCGTCTTGCTCTTAGCGCGCCCTGAGGTCCCTTGGGAGGGGTTTTCTGATGGAAACTTTTTCCGAGAAAGGGCAATTGGTGACCACGCCCGGTGCCTTATAGTACGGCACTGGGGCGGGGCCTGGTCAGATGCTGGGTGCATTTGTTTTTCATTAATGAAGTACAGTAGGTACTGGAGATGAGGTACATCTTGATGGCGAAGAGCAAGACGCTCAGCCAGTACTCATATAACTAGTGTTGTGAAGGGCCAGATTAAAACTGAGAATCTACCTTTATTGTTTTATGTACATTGTATATTATTTATATATACACGGAATATCCCTTTACCTGCGTTCAAACCATAGTAATATTCACTTTCCTTATGAATAATGCTCCCCTGATGGCGGCGCCAGGCAGTCTCGCACTCAGACAGGTGCAATGGGCGAGTTTGGGGCAAGTCGGGACATGCCCTTGGCAGTGTATTGATTCAGGACCAAGCGGTTAGGTTTGGGACTAGAAAACCACTTAAGTATATATGCTGGCGCAGGTGCGCACAGCAGCAGTTCGTCTAAGCAAGCAGTGTGACAAGTTCGTCTAAACAAGCAGTGTGACAAGTTCGGTAGCAGTGAAGTGAGCAGCAGTGCGTCTAACAGAGCGTTGAGCACATGTGCGAATAGAATAGTAAAGTGTCAGAGTTTAATGCAGTAACGTCAAGTTCGACCTAATTTAATGTGAAGTAAATAGTCGTTAATTTATTGGACATGTGCACAGGAGAACCAGCGTCGGCGATTGCAGAACCATTACTGGTTGGATTATATTGATTTGGAACGTGTTACCCGGAGAAGAGCCTCGTTGATTTCCACTATCGTTTGGGATTCAACCTCGTGAGGATTACAACTCGGGCTGGCCTCGTGGACGGAGGCTGGCTAGCTGTCATCAGTGCTATCGAGCATTTGGATTACAATTATTGCTTTGCTGCTGATCAAGGGATTTACAAGGACCGACTCCTGTACCTGGAGTCTCTTTATTCTTCATTGAATCAGACTGAGTATCCGAACATTCCTCTACCCTCCATGCCTTACACCCCGGAGGGAACCCATTGTCTCCAGGCGGTACCAGCGTTGCCTTATATAGTTGCTATTATACGACAGGTGGTGTCAACTTAGACCCATCGTAGGATTCCTGCTATTCCCAGTGACTCATGCTATTGACTGACTTTACGCATATTCTTCGCCATACAAGCGCAACCCTAATTCTCATTCTGTAACCTAAGGTTGCATAATAATAAAATACCCTCAAATACTATTTCTTTGTCAATGCCGTGTTCTTGTGGGTGTTCACCAACTATATTTGATGTACTGTCTGGCCAGTAATTAAAGTACATAACTAGCAGTGGTTTAATCTATCACAATCTTTAATACAGTCAGGGTTTTGTAACCCCTCAGTTACAATTGGTCCTTCGAGCCGGAGGGTATCAGTGATATTTAATATAATATTAATATTAACATGGCCAGCGGTGAACACTCTCAAAACGGCTCCCCCCAGCTAGAACGCCCGCAGCGCAAACGTCAGCCACCTCCATATCTAGAGGACTTCGCTTTCGTTTTACCCCCTAGCTTATCTAAACGGACGTTAAATACGGATAAAACGGATAGTTTAAGCATGCCCACTCCTATCGACTTGGCGGCCCTGCCAGTAGAGACCCCAGAAAGTTCAAACGAAACTGACTTAGCTCACGGGGGGGACCAAGCGGGACATGACGTGACTATACCTCCAGACAGCGTCACCGGGATAGACCCCGGAGCGCTCCAGGATAAAGAAAGCGCTCCAGGGATAGACCCTGGTGCACAACCAACCCAAGAGCGCGTACCCGAGACAGCCCTCGGCGCGCAACCACGAGAAGAGTACCCCGCTCAAGAGATAGACCTCGGAACGTGCCAGGAGGACAGGTCTCCCCCAAGCCCTGTCAGCGCCCGATCACCTCCACCAGTGTCATCCCCCAGCGATGCTGACCAGAGACTGGCGCAAGCCTTGATCGCCACGCTGACAGCTTCAACCGAAAGAGACCGACTTCAGGGTGAGCGCGACCAACTCCAAGCACAAGCCCTTAGTGAGCGCGAACACTCTGCAGCGGAACGAGAGCGCCTCCAGGCGCAAGCACTTAGTGAGCGCGAACACTCTGCAGCGGAACGAGAGCGCCGCCAAGCGCAACAACAGAGTGAGCGCGAACATTCTGCACTAGAAAGAGAACGTCTCCAAGCACAACAACAGAACGAGCGCGAGACCATCAGACTGGAGGAGAGGCGCCTCCAGGCTGAAGAAAACATTCAGCGCGACGCCGCCCACGCGCAACGCGATGCACAGCGCGACACCACCAATGCACAGCGCGAGATGGAAAGAGACCGGCTGCAGGCGCAGATGGTGGAGCAACTACTCCAGAGGGTGACCCCTCACTCCTCCACCCGGAGCTCCCGGAGATCATCACGACACGGGTCGAGGGCACCTTCCCCTCCCCGACAAATCTACACGGGACCCAGCCAGCAGGAAGAACCTGCCTACGTCGCCGAGCCCCCTCCGCAACCAGTCTACACGGGACCCAGCCAGCAGGAAGAACCTGCCTACGTCGCCGAGAAACTAACTAGAAGACTCCAGGACCTAGCGGAGGAAGAGGAGGGATATCAAGCCCACCAGCACGAACCCATCTTGGACCAGGAGGCCCAGTACAGCCCCGACCCCAGCCCCGAGCCACTGCGTTACGAACCCCCGACCCAAACCAAGGTTGAGTTTAATACACAGTCAGCACCGAGGAGCAGCACTTGGGGGCCCGGCCTCTGGTACCCACCCAGCACTAACCCACGACCCCACGTACGGGGAGACTCGCCCAGGAGGCCTCTCCCCCTACGCTCATCGGTGTCCCAGCCATCCATGGCATCTTACCTTGGAACACCGACGTTCCCAGACTTTACGCGCAAGGACAGAGCACAGTACACAGAATTACGCATGTGTTTAGAGACTATAATGTCCGATGTCCACGACGAGTCTTATAAATATGCCATCCTCCTCAAGCATCTCAAGGTGCCCAGAGCGCATAACATAGCGCTGGCATATTCGAACTCAAGAACCCCATACTCAGCTGCTCTGGTGGCCCTCGGCGCGCGCTATGGACGCATATGGGATTACGTGATCCAAGAAATACGAGATATTGACCGCCTCCCCCCAGCCAAAGACAATAGAGCACTGGATGACCTCTCTATCAAGGTACAATCCCTCGTGGGGATGCTGGGGTCCCAAAAGGAGAAGGGGAGACATGAACTGTATGCAAATTCTAACGTGGAGCGGATACTGGAGAAGCTCCCTCCAGCCCGTCAAGAGCGTTTTCGGCGGCAGAGAGACCACAGTGACCCCAACGGCCTAGAACCATCCCTCCTAGACCTGGCTGATTTCCTTGCCAGGGAGGTCAGCAGTCTACGATTGGACACATTCGTGTGGAGTAGCTCTGACCCTAGAGATGGACCGAGAAGGTTCAACGACAACCGCCGGTCCGTGACCGTGATGCACCAGGCCGAGGTTGTGTCACGGCACACGAGCCACAACCCCCACAAGGAGAAGTGGAAGGCTGTCTGTCAGTACTGTGACGGTGAACACCAGCTGTCACAGTGCGACACCTTCAAAGACTTAACCACAGCCGAAATAGGTCAGTGGCTTAAGGACAAACGCTGCTGCTTCCGCTGCGCGCGCGGCCACATGGCAGCCGATTGCCGCCTGAAGAAAAGATGCGGCAAGTGTGACGGCGCCCACCTAGATGTCCTGCATGAGACCAACCAGCGTTCGCCAGGAAACCAAAGTAGGCCCATCACGGTGATGTACCATGCCGAGGCGGTGTCACCACAGACCAGTCCTGAACCCCCCCCCCCCCTGGTGTCCTGACTGTTGCAGCAGACACTGGGAGTCACGGTGCTACTCGTACCATCTCGATTCGGTGTCACCACAGACAGGTCACAACCCCCCGGCAAAAGAGGTATGGAAGATCGCCTGTACATACTGCCGCAGAGGACACTGGCTGGCACAGTGCGACGTGTTCCCGAAACTGACCATCGCCGAAATGGAGCAGTGGATTGCGTCTGACCCCCCCGAAGCCGGTCACCGCCGATTCCTGTGCGAGGATAACATGCGAAGAATAGCCCGACGAGGCAACCGACCAACAGGAGTGCTCCACATAGACCCCAAGTATAGCGGGACCCCCCGAGTGCTCTCAAAGTGGTCAGAGTGCTCCTGAGCTACGAGGACAAGGTCCTGGACACTTACGCCGTCCTAGATGATGGGTCTGAAAAGACTCTCCTCCTCGCTTCCGCCGCAGCCCAGTTGGGCCTGCGGGGTACCAAAGAAACAATGACAATCCGTACTATTCAGCGAGACCTGAAAACCATAAAGGGCAAGAACGTCTCATTCACGATAGCAGCGGTCGGGCAGCCCGCGAAGCGGTACAGCATTACTAAGGCATTTACAGGCCATGACATAGGCCTGTCAAGCTACAACTACCCCATCCCACAGCTGATGGCGAAGTACGCGCACCTACGCAGACTACCTATACCGCTCATCGACGGCGCCACACCGACCCTGCTCATAGGCTCCGACCACGCGGACCTCCTTGTCCCAATCGAGGCGGCCCACATCGGACCTAAAGGATGCCCAGTCGCGGTTCAGACCCGACTGGGGTGGACGCTCCAGGGCCCCCTCTACGGACTTGACAGTCAACCCACGTCTACACGCTGCCTGCACACAAAGGTGAGCGACACAGGCCACTCTCTCGTACAGCCCGTTGAGAGGCTATTGACATTAGACGTGGGGCCTGTAAGAGAACAGTGGGCCCAAGAAGAGGGAGTTCCGAACTCCACCCCCCTCAGCTGCGCTCCAAGCAACGTAGCTGACCTCGAACCCAGCACCCCAAGCTACCTCTTGAGGGGGCGGCCGGACCCGGCCCCTCCTCAGACGGGGCACCGGAAGAACAAGAGGAACAGACGGAGGATGTGGAGACACAGCCAAGCAGAGATCAACCAGTCTCGGGCCCGCTTCCTCCTAGGCGACCTACCATCCCGTCCAGCCCGTCAGAAGTGGGTAAAGGACAGGGACAACCTGAAGGTGGACACAGTCGTTATGATCATGGACCAGTCACTACCCCGAGCTGCGTGGCCGGCCGGCCGCGTAAGCAAAGTGATCACTGGCGTCGATGGGAAGGTCAGAGCGGCAGAAGTTATTGTCCAAGGGCGGACTTACACCCGACCCGTGGCGAGGCTGATAGAGTTGCCAGAGCTCCCTGACTCCCCTGATGACGATCATGACCCACCGACTTTGTAGATTGCCTTACTCCTCACAACAGACATTGAGCAGTTGACTGGACTATTAATCTGTCTCCCTTAACTAATTAGGTGCGGACTAATTAGGAGGCGGCTGTTGTGAAGGGCCAGATTAAAACTGAGAATCTACCTTTATTGTTTTATGTACATTGTATATTATTTATATATACACGGAATATCCCTTTACCTGCGTTCAAACCATAGTAATATTCACTTTCCTTATGAATAATGCTCCCCTGACGGCGGCGCCAGGCAGTCTCGCACTCAGACAGGTGCAATGGGCGAGTTTGGGGCAAGTCGGGACATGCCCTTGGCAGTGTATTGATTCAGGACCAAGCGGTTAGGTTTGGGACTAGAAAACCACTTAAGTATATATGCTGGCGCAGGTGCGCACAGCAGCAGTTCGTCTAAGCAAGCAGTGTGACAAGTTCGTCTAAACAAGCAGTGTGACAAGTTCGGTAGCAGTGAAGTGAGCAGCAGTGCGTCTAACAGAGCGTTGAGAACATGTGCGAATAGAATAGTAAAGTGTCAGAGTTTAATGCAGTAACGTCAAAGTTCGACCTAATTTAATGTGAAGTAAATAGTCGTTCATTTATTGGACATGTGCACAGGAGAACCAGCGTCGGCGATTGCAGAACCATTACTGGTTGGATTATATTGATTTGGAATGTGTTACCCGGAGAAGAGCCTCGTTGATTTCCACTATCGTTTGGGATTCAACCTCGTGAGGATTACAACTCGGGCTGGCCTCGTGGACGGAGGCTGGCTAGCTGTCATCAGTGCTATCGAGCATTTGGATTACAATTATTGCTTTGCTGCTGATCAAGGGATTTACAAGGACCGACTCCTGTACCTGGAGTCTCTTTATTCTTCATTGAATCAGACTGAGTATCCGAACATTCCTCTACCCTCCAGGCCTTACACCCCGGAGGGAACCCATTGTCTCCAGGCGGTACCAGCGTTGCCTTATATAGTTGCTATTATACAACAGGTGGTGTCAACTTAGACCCATCGTAGGATTCCTGCTATTCCCAGTGACTCATGCTATTGACTGACTTTACGCATATTCTTCGCCATACAAGCGCGACCCTAATTCTCATTATGTAACCTAAGGTTGCATAATAATAAAATACCCTCAAATACTATTTATTTCTCAATGCCGTGTTCTTGTGGGTGTTCACCATCTATATTTGATGTACTGTCTGGCCAGTAATTAAAGTACATAACTAGCAGTGGTTTAATCTATCACAATCTTTAATACAGTCAGGGTTTTGTAACCCCTCAGTTACAACTAGGTTATATACATAACCTATCGTTCTCGCAGCTGCTCTAGGACAATAAACGCAAGATTGCAAGGCTATTGCTGTCCTGCCACAGGATAACACTGTTGTGTTACAACATGTTTTCTGTTGACCTAAGGGCTATTCTCTGAGTAATTTCCTGACCTCCATTCGTTACAAAGCAGCTGTCTAAACACAGCTGCTTCTGATCAGGGTCTGTTCTGACCAGTTGGTAAAGTGTACCATGAAGTAATTTTTAGCCTGTAAGGCCATTCTACATGTTTAGAACATCATAATCTGTTATGATTACGTCAGGCTCATTTAAAATATTCCACAACAGGTTACTGTAATATGTACATGACTACAATGAATTTGTGATTGACAATTATGGGGTAAAGTCTGGAATGATTCTGCAGGCACATTTTGAGGGAGAGCAATTCACAGCAAACCAAAAAGCCCAAGAGGAGGAAGGGTCCTGCTGTGAGAACCAGCCCAAAACCTCCAGCACATGTTCATGCTGTGGCCAATGACCACACATATTGTGCCCAAATTAACTTTGGTATGAATAACGTAAAGTTGTAATTTATATAATATTTAATATTTCAATGACTAGCCTACACACCCTCGCTGTAACACTGACAATGCCATATCATCATTTCAGATTGTAACATATAAATATGGAACCAGGAGTATTAGGGGAGGTGTTTGACAAGCTGAAGCTGAAGGTAGATGGCCTGACAGAGATGATAGTGTCTGATAGTAATGATAGTGTCCCCCACAGTTACAGCATGTTTTGAAAAGCTTACGGTGGAAGGGAGAGGGAGTTGGCTGGACTGCAGTGGGACTGCAGGCTCTGAGAAATAGTTAAGAAAAGACCATTAACATCACATGACAATAGTTGGGCGGCTACGTGGCGCAGTGGGCAAGGCGCTCACAACGAATGCTGGAGACTAGGCTCTCGAGCCCCGCTCTCCACATTGCTTTCAGTTTAGCTGGTCGTCTACAGTAATACACATTGGCCATATTACGGGGAGGGAAACTCAAGGGTGGGGATCGGGCGTTGTGGACAGCGACTCCTACAGGTCGGTTGGTGCGCCTGCGCAGTAGAATCAAGAAGCGACAGGGGTGGGGCCCCTCCAAAGCCCAGACCCCCGACGCTGAAAGATCGAGCCGCGCAGGTGAAAAGATGCGCCGGCTGTTACCTCGAGTATCGGAGGGGACTCGTGCTATGTATGACTTAGTCCACATTGCAGCCGGCTTGTGGGAGGCAAGAAACAACGTTCGAAGACAGGGGAGGGTTGAATTGGACGATATGAAAAATTGGGATGGGAGACAAATAGAAAATGGGAGAAAAAAGTGGATACAAAAAAAACATCACATGACAATAAAACATGATTATTTATTCATATGAAAAGCAATACTTTTTTGCTAACTGAGAATGTTAGCATTTTGCATATTGACTAAATACATGAGTGGTCTGCTAATGCGTTAAAATGTGAAAAGTAAGTAAAGTAAAGTAAACTTACCAGCGAGAGTGCCTCGTAAACAATGAAAAATAATGGCGTTCAAAGCTGGAAACTTTTTTTTGCAGAGCTTGGAACTATGCACGCCACATGAGGCGCTCCACTTCCGCATTCCACGATAACAATGCAACTCAATGAGAGTGTCACAACTCTCTTTTAGAAGGCTCTGGCCTGCACCAGACAGACAGAGAGAAGGACAGACAGACAGACAGACAGTAATGCAGCAGTCAGTATGTTAGTGAGCCTGTCATTTTCTTCAGGCAGCAATCGTATCTTGGTAAGAAAAATACTTGCTCCCACTTCTCCACTTCCACTTCTGAGAAAGAAGCTAACAAATAATTCATAACCTGTAACAATCGGAGCTACAATCTGTTTACAAGAGCAGAAGAGTCACAGTAATTTACAACCGGGAGTAGAGCGGGAGGCAGTCATGTCTCTAGGTTTACAATAGGAACAGTAGAGACCCTATGATACTGATAGAGACCTTGTACTGCTGCAGAGCTTTGACGAGTGTGAATATAGCGTTTCTCCTGCGCAGGAGATTACATACAGTATGCATGCATGAGTTTGCATACAGTATGCATGCATGACTTTACATACAGTATGCATGCATTAGTTTACATACATTATGCATGCATTAGTTTTAGGGATGCTCAATATTGGCTTTTTTACAGATACCGATATACCGATATTGTCCAACTCTTAATTTCCAATACCGATATCAACCGATACCGATATATGCAGGGTCCCCCCCCCCCCCAAAAATGGAATAATTTCAGGTAATTAACATTACATATCTCTTGTTGTGGAATTAACACAACATTATGCATACTAAAATCAGAATTTGTTCTTACTTGCTTGCCTGGGTAAATAAAGGTTATAGAAATGTAAAAAAAATTAATTTAAAGTTTTTTCTTTTTCTTTTGAAAACCGATACAGATATTTTCCGATATCACATTTTAATACCGATATCGGCCGATAATATCGGTAGGCCGATAATATCGGACATCCCTAATTAGTTTACATACAGTATGCATGCATTTGTTTACATGCAGTATGCATGCATGCGTTTACAACAGTATGCATTCATTAGTTTACATACAGTATGCATTCATTAGTTTACATACAGTATGCATGCGTTCGTTTACATACATAAATATAATGCATGCATTATTTTACATACAGTATGCATGCATTCGTTTACATACAGTATGCATGCATGCATGAGTTTACATACAGTATGCATTCATTCGTTTACATACAGTATGCATGCATGCTTTCACTGTACATACATTGTGCATGCATGAGTTTACATACAGTACAGTATGCATGCATGAGTTTACATACAGTATGCATGTATGAGTTTACATACAGTATGCATGAGTTTACATACAGTATGCATGGCACCTGGCTCTCACTATACAAGTCACTTCTCTCTCCCTTTCTTTGCTATATCTTCCCGGATGTGATTGGAAAGAAAAGCGAGAGCTGCTTGGGGGAGACGTTTGTGCCTGACAGCTGAGGCAGAGAGACCAAGGTTCATTTCAGCCCCATCAGCTGCTTCGCTGTGTGGGAGTCACAGACTAGCACTACTTAAACAGCTTGTCTAGGGTAAACCCAAAGCAAATGCTGATGGTGGCAATTATTATATTGGCCTTCTTGAGGCCATTAAACATCATGGGGAAAAGGCCTGATTCAGTTCCAAGTTGATATTATCATATCTAAGATCCTCATCTGTCTCTCAGCGACCAGCTCTCCCTGTAGTTGTCACACATCTCTCTGAGTTCAGTTTTTAATTAACAGACATGACAAGACACACAAATGGACTTGAAACAAAACTAATGATAAACAAACATGGACATCATGCACTGTTGTTATGGCCTCCCTAGACTCTTCAAGTTCAAGTTCAAGTTTCTTTATTAGTTGTCATACAGAAGTACAGAATACTTTTATACAAAATGCTTCTTTCTGTTTCGCTGCAGAGACTGTGCTAGGCAAAAATAGATAATAAAATAAGTATAGCAAGTATAAAATAGAAGTCAAGTATGTAGACAAAAATGTTCAGTATATACATATGTAGCAGGGTGGATTATCTCTGCTTGGTGGGAACGGTTGCTGGCAGTCACAAGGTAGCTGGACACAGTAGAGCTCCGTCTGACTGCACCCTCGTCTTTGGGCCTGGAGCGTCAACCTGGGGCCCGGTAGTGGGAGTGAATGGGGCCCGGGATTTACCAACCTGGTTTGGTACTCTGGTCTTCCTCGCCTCTCCGTGGCGGTCAGCAGTACTCCCCAACTCGCTCTCACTTCCCTGATTACCTCCGTTAACCCTCCCACACCTAGTGACTGATATGCATAAATAGATTTGTTCCTCCCGCAAGCAGTACCCTCCCTTGATGACCACCAGAAACCTTATAATGAAAAGGGAAGAGTTGGGTAGGAAGGGGTTAAATATATATACGTTACCCACACCAAAAGAGTTAATACTGGGCACAGGAATGGACACGCACACAGAACCCCATTTAAGTCTTTATATTACTGTTCAATTACAATGATTTAATAGGAGTGGTCGAATGGACTGAAGTCCTACTATGGCTCTGTGTGTAACTCAATACCTTATAGACACGTATATTATACACCCACCTCTGGGTTAGTATCAGGGATAATATACTTCAATGTGTTTGACTCATCGCCCATGTCTGGGTCAGTACCATGTGTAATACCTCTATCAGGCTTTAATTATATGGCAAGACTAATACCTCTCCAAGGCTTTACTTATGATGCACCAGGTCTGTAACCTCCCCACAGGGAAAGGGTTACTTAAATGGGAATTGTTATTAAAGAACCAACACGTTATCACACTCAAAGGAAATCAAAATTGTGGGCCCACTGTACCAGAACAAAAGTCCTATGCTAATGCCGGCATGTAATGTTGATGGGGTACCCCTATGAACTGTAGTTAGCAACCATTAGCTTCGCCCGTAGGCCGCACCACACTGTGTACTGTGTAATAGATCCAGAGCATTGACGCCCTATTGTACTCAACCAAAATGGCGGCCTCGCCGTGCCACCACCATCCAGGTAGCAAGATGGCGTCGAGCGCTCTTGTCGCGGGCGCTAGCAAGCGGGGCTGGAGCAGAGGGCAGTAGCTGGCTGAGAGCGTGTGCTGGGTGATGGCGACCTCTGCTGGACGAAGAACTCCCGTGCTGGGCTGTCGACCGCCGTAGCCGAGCAGACGTCGAAACGCTGGTGAATGCTGGTTGTTGACAGCCGGCGCTGGGTTGACGCGCCTCCATACACTTGCCCTACCTTACACTGAAGCTACTCTCTGGGTTCCAAACAGCCCACCTGCTACACGGTTATACTGTTGCGCAACATGGCTGACTATACCACCGGTCTTCTTCAGCGCCCCACGCTCGGTGTACACTGGAGTCAATATAGCCGTTAGCAGCATGCTACTTATACCGTCACACTGCTACTATAACACGCTACCTATGGACGTTAGTCCTTGGGTTCAGTTTCTCTTACTCACGCACTATCACAGGTCCTTCTGGGATAACCCGTCATATACTCAAGTTCAATACGTTCGCCCGTGTGGACCACACCACAGGGGCTCTGTCGAGACACGTCTGATCACATCAAAGTCCAAACTCGAAGAGGCTCGTTCTTCCCCCTTCCGTCTCCATTCTTGCTTCCTTCCCATCTCTCACGTACACTCTCTGCCTGCCACCGCCCCCTGCTGGTACCGACAACTAGTCACACAGGGAAAACTGGATGGTAGAATATGATCCAGTAATACTGTTTATAATCCATATTCCAGCCGGTAGAAGAAGGAGGAGCCCGCGTCATTGTTCGAGGGAATATTAATGGACACTAGTTAGTATGTCTTGGTGCACCAGGGGAGATAAAAGGCAAGTCAGCACTTCTGAATAATAGCCATATTTTCAGGGTGCTACACATATATACAATGCTCTAAGTAGAGTAGAAGTAACTGAGTTACCATACAATATACTATACAGTGCAAAGCAGAAGTGGGATGAGGTACAATTTAGGTACAATATAATTTACAGTAAGGTGTAATGAGGTATGGGTTGTAGTGCAAATTCTTTACTGATAAATATAAAGTGTGCTTAGGTGTACTAAAGTGGTTAAAGTGGGTGCAGCAGTGAGTTGTATGTTTAAAGTGAGTGTGTGCGTGTGGATGTATGTGCTGTGAGTGCATTTGATGGTTGTTACAGTGTTATTGTTCGTTGAGCATCCTGATGGCCTGGGGATATAAGCTTCTTCTGAGTCTCTCTGTGCTTGCCATGAGACTCCGGTATCAATTGCGCGACCGCAGCAGTTCAAAGAGGAAGTTGTTTGGGTGGCTCGAGTCTTTGATAATTCTCTTAGCCTTGCCCATGCACCGCTTGTTGTAAATGCCCTGGGGGGTGGGAAGCCCCCCTCCAATTGTGCGTTCGGCTGAGCGGGCCACTCTCTGTAGTCTGCTACGCTCTTGTGCGGTGCTATTCCCAAACCAGGAGGTGATATTGTGCATGAGTAGAAGTTCTTAAGGATCTTCTGACTGACTTGGAACTTCCTTAGGCGTCTGAGGAAGTAGAGGCGTTGCCGTGCCTTCTTCACAACACTGTCAATGTGTGAGGTCCATGTCAAGTCCTCGGATATGTGGACTCCAAGGTACTTAAAACTGTTCAGTCTCTCAACCGGTGCCCCATCGATGCTGAGGGGGCTGTAGTCCCTGACCCCCGACCTCCTAAAGTCCACAATCATCTCATTTGTTTTGCTGACGTTCAGGGAGAGGCTGTTTTCTTGACACCATCCCGCTACAACCTTGACCTCCTCCAGGTAGGCCCTCTCGTCGTTTGCAGAGATCAGGTCCAGCACTACTGTGTCGTCAGCAAATTTGATGATTGTGTTGTTGTTCCGCTGTGCCACACAGTCATGTGTGTACAGGGAGTAGAGGAGGGGACTCAGAACACAGCCCTGGGGGGCCCCTATGTTGAGAGTGATGGATGAGGAGGTGCAGTTGCCTGCTCTCACCACCTGGGGTCTGCCCGTCAGGAAGTCCAAGACCCACTGTCAGAGGTCATAGTTCAAGCCCAGGTCCCTGAGCTTGGCTATGAGTTTGGAGGGGACTATGGTATTGAATGCTGAGCTGTAGTCGATGAACAGCATTCTCACATAGTTCCCCTGCCTCTTGTCCAGGTGTGATGCTGCTGTGTGCAGCACATGGGCTATGGCGTCCTCCGTGGACCTGTTGGGTCGGTATGCAAATTGCAGGGGGTCCAGGTTGATGGAGAGGGAGGAGCAGATGTAGCCCTTTACTAGCTTCTCAAAGCACTTCGTGGCTATGGAGGTGAGAGCTACAGGGCGGTAGTCGTTGAGGCAAGCAGGCTTGGATTTTTTGGGTACAGGGATAACAGTGGACTTCTTCAGACAGGTGGGGATGACAGCCTGTTCCAAGGACAGGTTAAATATGTCAGTGAATACCGGGGCCAGTTGGTCGGCACAGACTTTTAGGACGCGGCCGGGGATACTGCTGCCTTCCTGATATTCACTTTCTTAAAGGTCCTCCTCACCTCATGTTCTGTTACCCTGAACACTGAGTCTCCATCAGCAGTGTCCCCCCCCCCCTCCATTGCAGTGGATTGTAGGCTGGTGCTGTTATTCCCAGCCTCAAACCTCGCATAGAAGG
The DNA here is from genome assembly GCF_963971535.1 of Notolepis coatsorum. Lineage (NCBI taxonomy): Eukaryota > Metazoa > Chordata > Actinopteri > Aulopiformes > Paralepididae > Notolepis > Notolepis coatsorum. Next base: position 202,400,555 of record NC_140165.1, read on the forward strand.
TATTGAGATCATTTGCTAAGGAGATTTCACTGTTCAGCTTGAGGGAGGTGCCTTTGTAATCTGTCATCGTTCTGAGGCCCTGCCACATAGCTCTAGAGTCAGCCTGTTCATATTGGAGTTACATTTTATCCCTGTAGCGCAATTAAAAGGCTCAACAGGAGACCGAAACATATGAAAGATGCCGAGACCTCTGAGATAGCATGAACCAAAACAAACAAGACTAAAGAAGAAAATATCAAATACATCCACACCGCGCCCCCACACATCTTTCAGACGTGTAGCGTTTAGTTCTCAGGATTTACACAATGACTTCAGTCAAATAGCCCTTTTTCTATTGACTGGTCCAGTATGTCTCATACAGTGGAACTCGAGCTGGAAGGTGGCCTCAGAGTTGGAAAACCTCCACGCCTTCCTACACTATTAGACAGCGGTTCTAAAGCGACATCAATAGCCAGCCTGTAATTTGTGGATTAATGTATTCAACAATAATCACACTGAGGGCTTCTTTTTCTTTTTCAATCCTCTTAACACATTCCCTGCCACGGTTATATCCATCAATGTAGGCTCACTGCCACCACGCTAAGCCTATGGAGATGTACGCCTTCTTTGCAGGGCTATAACTTTTTAAATTGTATTGCTAAATTTACATTACTATGGCCCATTCAACATCGATTATCTATCGTTCAGGATGTAGGAACGTTATACTTTTTCATTCATAGATTCTTCCAAAAATACCTTCTAGAATATAAGTATGTTTTAATCGTTTTCTGCACTAATTCATAGAACGTGAGTTATAGACATAAACGCATATATAGATTATTAACTGCCGTTTATTCCCGATACACGCTATATTAAAAAATTCAACTGTATATGATCCTATACATTATGATTAATCATGCGCAGATGAAAGGAGGGGGGGTCGTTTATAATTCCGTTATCGTCAGTAAATGCTTTATGTAGTATGGGTGATATATTGATCAGGTCGGTTTGCAGTGAAAAGAATAAACAATCAAGCTGAAAGTAACGTTAGTGTCCTCTTACCGTGCGTCAATGAGACTGGCGGTGAAAGATCCCAGGTATAGGACGTCGATTGCCTAGGTCCATTTCCGGTTTGTATTTCGCAATAAACGCCGAAATCATATAGATTATTACGTTTATAAAGCGATCGATATGTACTATTGTGTCTGTCGGGAGCCTTGCGACAATATTTGACGTCCGGCTGAATTTAATGGATGCACAGCAGCAATATCCTGTTTACCAGTGTAACTCGCCCGACCATCCACCAGGCGGCGGTATTGAGCCGTCGTTTTTTTTAGCCGTAGGGTCCAGCTGCAGTCATATATATATGAATTATGAATGCCATGGCGAAAAAATTTAATATTGATCTCAATATCGCGGTACAGCGTGGTTTGGCAGACAACGCATGGCCGGCAATAACGCTGTACAACGTGATTGGCGAGGAATGTGTTAATGGGAAAGGGTTGACATGCCTCCAATAAAAGTATAAAAAGGTTAAACCTGCCCATACTTTTACTTGACTGATTCATAGTTATATAACTGTCAAAGACCAGTCCTGATAGAGTGAAAACAGTTCCATTCAAGGGGTAACAGTAACACTGAGCAGGCTGACAATATTATCAATGCTACATTGGCTGCAGGCCATAACACAGTGTGAAGCAGGCCACACACACACACACACGCACACACACACACACACACACACACACACACACACACACACACACACACACACACACACACACACACACACACACACACACACACACACACACACACACACACACACACACACACACACACACACACACACACACACACACACACACACACACACACACACACACACACACACACACTCCATTACAGTATATCAGGGTGTTCATTGTGAGTCAACTCGTGTCTGTGGGTGAACAGCGGTCTCCTGTTGTTGCTGCTCTGACAGGCAGAACACTGCATCAGTTTAACATAGCTGCCATGACAGCCTGGCCCACCTTTACACTGAGCTCTGTGTGGGTGCACCTGCATACATGTGGTGCTGTGTATGTGTGTTTCTGTGTGGGTGTACATATATGTGGTGCTGTGTATGTGTGTTTCTGTGTGGGTGTACATACATGTGGTGCTGTGTATGTGTGTTTCTGTGTGCATACATGTGGTGTTGTGTACTGTATGTGTGTTTCTGTGTGGGTGTACATACATGTAGTGTTGTGTACAGTATGTGTGTTTCTGTGTGGGTGCATGTACTGTACATGCATGTGGTGTGTGTGTGTATGTATCCAACCTGATTGATGTCTGTCTCCAGTCTTTTTTTTTTGTGCTATCATGCTGTCTTCCCTGTTCCCCCCATGGTCTCATGTTCCTTTTGTTTTTGTTTCTTTGTTGTTTCTTTGTTTTTGTTTCTTTGCTTTTGTTTCTTTGTTTGTACTCTTGCTTCCGACTATTGTCAGCGACTTCGGGTTATTGAGAAGCGCTATATAAATTAAATGAATTATTATTTATTATTATGTATCAGTGTGTGTGCATGTGGTGTGTGTGTGTGTGTGTGTATCTGTGTGCGTGCATGTGGTGTGTGTGTGTGTGTGTGTATGTGTGCATACTGTATGTGTGTTTCAACTCTGTACATCACTGTGTGCTCCGCCGTATGCAAGTGTGAGGTCTTATTCCACAGGGGGCCCTGATTAGTGTCAGGGCTAACCTTGTCTTTCAAACAGTAGAGCGTTGATTCTCTGCCCTAGGGTCCTCTAACTCCCCCCGGGCTCAGGTCAGGTTCATAATTAATTCCTGAGTGGGCCAAACTGGCCATGGTAGCCTGCTTGATCCCAGTTGAGTGTGCCAGCAGAGAGAGGGTTATCTCTCTCTATTTCATCACCTTAACCATAATGTTGTTGATGGAAAACTCAGATGGTTGCCTGTGTTTTGAGATGAGTTAAATAAACGGAGAGACCCTCTGAAGATATACTGTATCCATTTCAGATGTTGTATACGTGAATGAGAGAGAAGTGATATTTTTCAGTTGTCTCTCTGTTCGCTGCCCAGTTCAGCACCACTGTCGGTGTCAAGCCACACAGCTCTACTGTGTACTGAAACACAGACTCTAGGGGCTAGATCCACAAAGAATGGATTGCACGGTACTTACAATTCATTATGAATTGAAAATGTCTGATGTCTTTCTCTGGTCTGCATCCCCTTAACAATTGTGTGTATTGAGCCATACTGTATTGTACCCATTCTGTAATCTGTTAATACAATTTTCATTCAATCAATCACCTGTAGAAGTATGGCTGAGAGTGTCCTTACCAGCTCAATCACGGTCTGGTATGGAAACTGCACTGCTAAGGACAGGAAGGCACTCCAGCGAGTGATTAAAACTGCTCAGTACATCTCTGGAGCAGCCTTCCCCTCACTACAGGACATTTACACTCTGACCTGACTGCTGCTGTGACCTCACTGTCACCCTTCCCCCGAACTATGAATCACTAAAGACACTTCTAACTGCTGCTGTGACCCATTGTCACCTCCATTTATATTGTAAACACTATGAATCGGAACATGCAATGTTACTCACTGTGTGCATTGTAGGCTATATATCTTATATCCGTAAAAAAATATATATATATTTTTACCTTATTCTTTAGCACTCAATAACAAAAATGTTGTGTGATTTTGTGTGAAGGGCAGACTAGCAAAGTAAGATTTCCATTGTACGGCAAACTGTATGTTTAACTGTGCACATGACAATAAACAATATTGAATCTTAAATCTTGAGGGGATCTTTAATTAACTTCACTACCACAGCCAACAGTCTGAGTCTTCGGTCAACAACATTATGACTAAGTTAGTCTGACACTCCGAATTCAGGGATGAGTTACATGTACAGTATACACATGAATCTATTGATGGGACTTGTTTTTTTAAATTTTATTTAAATTATCTTTTTCCTCCTTCTTTTTTTTCCGATTTTCTCCATCCCAATGTTAGTCGTTATGCCAATTCCAATCCCCCTTCCTGGTTGTTGCACACTCTACCCCCTACCGTCGGTCCGGGAGGGTGGAGACTATCACATGCTTCCTCCGACACATGTGTAGCCAGCCCACCGCTTCTTTTCACCTGGCAGCGCGGACTCTCACTGGGAGAGTGTAACGTGTGGAAGGTCACACTATCTCTCCTAGATCGTTCCCTTGCTGTGCAGGCGCCCCGACCGAACTGTAGGAGTCGCTGTTTACAACGACCAGGACCCACCCTCGCCGGTTTCCCACCCGCTAACACTGCCAATTGTGTTGGCCGGATGGTCGGCCAACCCGGAAGCACCACAGCTGGATTCGATCCCACTGTCTCTGTGGTGGTAGACATAAGCTTAGTCTGCTGCGCTACCCGGCCGCCCGATGGGACTTATTTTTATAAGCAAAGGTAACCTACTTTTTATTAGAAAATGTTATAAATCTACATTGATGATGTCATTCTGTATATACCCTATAAATAGTTTTTAAGCTCATTAAACATGTCTGGGATGTTGAAATCTTCCAGGACTGATGGACGTGTGCTTGGCCACTGGGCACTCACTATAGCAACAACACCAGAACAGCAGCCTCACTGTGGGTTTATTTTTTAATAACAAGAAATCTGGTTTTCAATCTGGCTCAACGCTCCTGTTGTAGTTCAGGCTCAGGCCTCAGATGGAACCTACACAGTTTCATGTAGGGTTGGGCCTGATTTGGGCCCAATCAAAGCTCTAGGTTGTTCTGTTTAATCCCCACTCCACCCCCCCCCCCTCCTCTCCTCTCCTCTCCTCTCCTCTCCTCTCCTCTCCTCTCCTCTCCTCTCCTCTCCTCTCCTCTCCTCTCCTCTCCTCTCCTCTCCTCTCCTCTCCTCTTCTCTTCTCTTCTCTTCTTCTCTTCACTTCTCTTCTCTCTCTTCTCTTCTCTTCTCTTCTCTTCTCTTCTCTTCTCTTCTCTTCTCTTCTCTTCTCTTCTCTTCTCTTCTCTTCTCTTCTCTTCTCTTCTCTTCTCCTCTCCTCTCCTCTCTTCTCCTCTCCTCTCCTCTCCTCTCCTCGCCTTTCCTCTTCTCTCACCTCCCCTCCTCTCCTCCCCTCTCCCGCATCCCTTCTCATCCCTCCTTGACTTCATGCATGATACTCCCTAGAGCCTGCAGCTCCATCTCCCCAGGAGTCCTTTGATCATCTGAGGAGAAACATACACTCGTATGTGTGTGTGTGTGTGTGTGTGTGTGTGTCTGTGTGTGTGTGTGTGTGTGTGTGTGTGTGTGTGTGTGTGTGTGTGTGTGTGTGTGTGTGTGTGTGTGTGTGTGTGTGTGTGTGTGTGTGTGTGTGTGTGTGAGAGAGAGAGAGAGAGAGAGAGAGAGAGAGAGAGAGAGAGAGAGAGAGAGAGAGAGAGAGAGAGAGAGATATCAAGACGTAATGAGCAACCTCCGTGCACCATGAATTGATTTGTCTCTCCTAATTTGCAATATCTGAGACCCAATTATATGTCTGCAGAGTGGTTATAACTTATTATTACATGGCGTTTTAACATTCGCCAAAATGCTTGATTGTGATTGGTCAATAGCGCTCGGTTGCCCCTGACAGCGGTCAGTTATTTCTCGATAACGGACCGCTGCTATGGGCAACGCGCAATAATGACCGTTGATACGGGTAACATAGCGCTATTGACCAATCACAATCAAGCATTTTGGTCGCAGACAGTCACGAAAGCTAAGCTCAGCATATGCACAGCTGTACTCATCAGGCAATCAGACCACACACCTGCCGGCGATGACAGAGGAGCCACAGAACAACTCGTCTGCATTTGATCTCGTCTTGTCGATGGTGTAAAATTAATTAGGTATATTGTTAGTAAGTTAGCCATGTAATAAGCGGGATAATGTATAGCTATACTCTGTCATTGTTGCAAAATAATTGACCTTCACTGCGTTTAGAACACCTCGGCTGTGTTATCACGGAATACATTCCAGTCTGTGCATTCAAGTGCAGCCTGGAGTGTCTCCTCCGACGTCACAGTCCAACGCTTAACCTCTCGCGATACTACCGGCGTTCGCTTAAGACTCTGTTTATATTTTGGCAAAAGAAAGATGGCGGCGTGATCGGACTTACCGAATGGACTAAGAGCCTGTGACTTGTACCCATTCTTAAATTGCGAGTATACATGGTCTAATATGTTCTCGCCTCTGGTGGGACAGGTCACATGCTGATACGCGCGCTGTTGAAATCGCCCAGAACCAAAATGGCAGCGTCAACGTTAGCTATCTGTAGTTTGTTTACCTCGTCGTGTAGCTTTGAAAGTGCGGCCCCAGTGTTCGCTTGTGGTGGGATATATACTCCGATCATGATGATGGACGTTAGCTCCCTCGGGAGAAAGAAGGGTCGGCATTTGATGGTGATATACTCCAGGTCTGGGGAGCAGTGGTTAGACAATTCCTTTGCGTTGCCTATATCGCACCACTCCTTGTTTACCATGAAAGCTATGCCGCCTCCTTTCGTCTTTAGTGATTCTTCTGCCGTTCGGTCCTTGCGGAGAACGAAGAAGTGATTTGCCGGTTCTATTTCATGGTTTGGGACGTCTGGAGACAGCCAAGTCTCTGTGAAACAGAGGACGTTGCAGTCCCGAATGTCCCTCTGGAATTGGATCCGTGCTCTGATGTCGTCCAGTTTGTTTCCTATCGATTGCACATTGGCCAACAATATGCTGGGCAATGTGGTTCTGTGTCGCTTGGATCTCAATCTGTTTCGGACGCCGGCTCTTCTACCTCGTCGTCGCGCCTTTTCCTTGCTTCGGCCGCAACAAAGGATCTCCGCTGGCCACTGTTGTTGTTCAGCAATCCGATCCAGAGAGCAATCCAGTCGGTACGTTTTCCTTAATCCAATGTCAATGAGTGACTGACGGTCACCGTCATACACATATAATGCACCAACAGTTGGTGCAAATAAAACTCTTAAAACTATAAAAATTAACAAAAGTAAGCACAGTCTCGACGGAGCTAACAGAAAGGCGGCCGGTCGGAGCAGCTCCATTCTCGATTCAGTATTTTGGAATGGGTGGGGATTTGGAGAGCGAGCTGCGGATGTTCTCCACTTTTTCCTCAAAGAAGATTGCAAAGTCTTCGGCAGAGAGAGATGAGGGGGGAGGGGGTGGGGGGGAGTGAGGAGGGAGGACATGGTAGCATGCAGTTTGCGAAGGTTCTTGGCAGAGGCCTCGATCCTATGGTGAAAGAAAGAACCTTTGGCAGTAGTAATGGTTTTGTAGAATGTTAACAAGAGGTTGTGATATTTGGCGATTGTGATACTTTCTATACTTCTTCTCAGCCTTATCTCACTTTGTTCTCGTCAGCCATGGACTGGGTGGGGAACGGCGGGCGGGTTTCTCAACGAGGGGACAGAGCTTGTCGAAAGAGGTTGTGAGGGCTGAGAGGAGGGTGGAGGTTGTCATATCTGGGGGGAGAGCAGAGAAGGTGTCACTCAAAGGTAGAGCGGATAGTATGTCAGAGGAGAGGGTGGAGGGGGATAGGGAGAGCAGGTTGTGTCTGACTGAAACGGTTTGAGTTGGAGTGAAGGGCTTTCGGTTAAGCATGAGAGTTAGTGAGAAGGATATGAAGGATTGGTCAGATACATGCAGGGGAGTTACAGTGTTAACTCAATCAGCGCCAGGCCCGAGTAACGTCGCGTTAACTCGCCAACCATTCAGCGCCAGACCTAAGTCGGGTTTTCATCGTTATTTCTTTTATTTGATATTTCCATTCATTACAGGCACACAGACTCGGGGTTAACATGGGGAATCATCCTGAGAATGCCAAAGTGCAATACCGGCCGCATCCACCCAGGTGACAGTATCGAGCACCCTTTGAAACATTATATCTTGGCCTGTGCGTCAATCAAAAGTCTCCGGTCGGATTTTTATTTGTCAGGCGGTTGTCCCGATCGGATTGAGAAGGGTGAAATGCTCCCGGTGCATGATGTGTGGCGGATTATGTTGGTGACACGATCGACACCAATACTGGGACTCGCAATCAGATAATTGGAATATTCTATTTGGGGTACATCATAGTGAAGGTAAGGCCTATATATGGTATCAATCCTGCTGTGATCCAACCATGACTTCACTTCGATCACAAGATACAGTATGTGTGTAACGTTACTCCATAACGTGTGCCGTTGGTGACGATCAAAGCATCAAAAAACTACCCCCCCACCCTTTGAATGCGTTCATGATGAAACATAATACCGATAATATAGATTTGATTTCGAAATAGTAGCGTGTACAGGCGAGAAACGGCAACGTTTTTAGTAAATTGCACGTATTGCTGCATAGCGTCGTTTTCTGGGATTAGACAGGATTACTCTAAAACTATACTCATATTCACCACGGTATAAAACGGGAATGTATGGATGAAAAAATTATTTCTTAACCACATATTGAAATGATAGATACTGTAGTTGATTTCAAATGGGCCATAGTATTGTATCCATAGCTATAATATAGAATATAGTTATAGAGCCCTGCAAACACTGCCATGTATTCCTATATTTTAGAGCGTTGGCGTGGTAAGTACAAACAATGCTTAACTGCGTGGCATCCAAAGAGTTAATGATGCTGGAGTTACGGGAAAATATGATATCCAAGGAGTTGCCTGCTTTGTGGGTGGGAGGCATGAGAGTGGGAGTCAGGTCAAAGGATTGTAGGAGGGAGACCACTGTGTCCGACTGAAATGAGTAAGGCAGGTTGAAGTCGCCCATTAGAAGGAGGGGGTACCATCTGTGTGTGTATGTGTGCCAGCATACAGGAGGAAATGTGTCTGAACTGATGTCCGTTAGTCAACAGTTTGACAACCACCTGACACTTGTACATATCCATATGCGTGTTGCAGGCCATATTAATTAATAAATTTTAAGTCCCTCATTACCTCAATCAATCAGATTATATTTCTTTAAACTTGCCTGCTGGATTGAATAATCAAATGAGATCTTGCTAGCGAAAATAATTAGTTAAACTGTTATACAGAATAACGATACGGCTCTCTTACCCATTGATTGATGTATGGTCGATCTTTTACTTATCTCCACTGTGGTGTAACGGGTTCTTCTTTTGACTTTCACGCAGACGACCGGGGTTCGAAACCTAGTCTTTTCCTTCTTTTTGCAATATAGGAATGATTCAATTTGGTGCACGTTGAGAGCTATATAAAGAATGACATCCTCAATGCATGTAGATTTATAATATTTTAACTTAAAACTAGGCTACCTTTGCGTATAATCATTAATATTATATTCCAAAAAATTATATTGGAAACACGGGGTTTCAAACACCGGTCGCCGGGTTGCCAGGATTGAGCACTACCGCTGCGCCACTGTGCCAGATGGGATAAATTCATTGTTTATACATTAATGAACGAGAGACCCGTGTTTAGAATATTCTTTATTTTGTTGTTGTTGCACCGAGCGAGCGCCACGGTATATAACGTGCATTATTTAGGACAAAGTGAATTTAGTATCAGCATTTTGGGTCTATTTTACATTTCAAAAGCCCCCTCTGGAAGAATGGAGCACAAAAACGTAATTCAGAATGGTATAATGCAGATCCTAGACTGTGGGAATAATTTCAGGAAACGCGCTGTCACTTCTTTGCGGGGGCGTGGCGATGGTTCATCCGGCTAACTTGAATTTAAACCCTGCTCTCGACCAGGCTCAAACTTTTTGATCTGTTGTCATGGTGATTTAGACAATCCAGCTTCGGGGAACGGGAAAGTCCGGCTTAAGTCAGACTTGACCGAAAGTTATCCGGCTAACTCAGTTATCCAGGTACGGGGAACGGGGCCGGATTCAATACCACATACATATTGATAGTGAATGGATGCTATGACTCGAGACACACTGCAGATAACACACAGCCAATGGGAATACAGACAAGGTAAACACATTAGTGGGGATAACTGGGTCTTGATTCGGGACATATAATATTTAAATAACACGTACTAGACCAGACCTGGGCATTGTATGGCCCGCGGGCCGGATACGGCCCGCGGGATGATTCTGACCGGCCCGCGAAAGATTACATGATAATTAGAAAAAATTATAATAATAATAATAATAATAATAATAATATTTTTATTTATTTCTTTTTTTTTATTTTTTATTTTCATGTCAACGTTCACACGCACAATATACGCTTACCTAGGATTTGACTTGATTCAACAACAAAGCAGTCGGGGCAAGACGAAAACGGTCTAAAGTGTGGTTATTTGAAGTTTGGATTATTTTTTTCACAACTGAGGTAGGTAGATTACATTTTTAGAGACTAAAGTACAGAAAAAAGGTACCGTTGGGTACCGGTATCGATTCACAGGTACCGGTACCGTATCGGTTCAAATGTGAACGGTACCCATCCCTACTGAACACACAACTGCAGGGCAAGGGCATTTTTGCTCATGAAATGCATAGCCATGTGAAAGCCTTCATGACAAAGTTGCAATTAATTTCAAGGCAACTAGGCAGCAACAATCTCAAACACATGAAAACCCTGAAAGAAGTCAAACCATCAGCTGATCACCGGCACAGGTACTCATCCATGTTGGGAGCACTGCATGATGAATTTTCAAGGTGTTTTCAAGATTTCAAAAAGGTTGAGGATGAAATGCAGCTGGTTTCCTCTCCCTTTACCTGCAGTGTTGTTCAGCTTGAACTCATTGACCTGCAGTCTGATTCACTACTGAAAGAGCACTTTAAGTCAGCATCACTGCTAGAGTTCTACTCTGCTCTCAAGGAGGAGAACTTTCCAAACATGAGGAGACATGCTCAGAAGATGTTGGTTCTCTTTGGATCCACCTACATATGTGAAGAGACATTCTCATGACGTTTACCAAGTCCAGGTACAGATCCTCTCTCACTTATGAACATCTGGCAGCTGTGCTTCGCATCTCCACCTCAGACATGCAACCTGACTTTGATGGACTTGTTAAAGCTCAACAGGGACTGGATTTCTCACACTGAATGAAAAAAAAAAGAACTGAAGAACACTAAAATGTGGAAATATAACAAGTGAAATGGGACACTTGATATTTTTTTTTCTTTTTTTTGCACAGTTCTGAAAACATTAAATGTTTAATATAGGCATGCAAAGTAAAAAAAGGCTACAAAACTGGGACACTTTTCTTTACACAGTTCAGTGACATGTCTTGTTTATTTTGGCTATAAGATGATGTGATGTCTTTAGAAAGCTAAGACAATCCTTGTTTCAATAGTATATGAAACTCAAAATGCCCTTTGTTATTAATGTTTCACATTTTGTTTATCATTTTGGAAATAAATTCTATTTGAATAAATGATATTTTTTAAAGATAACCTCACCTTTTAACACTTTAACTGCCGAAAACGCCGGAACTCGTCATTCCCCGCCATGCTCAAGTTGCCGCGGACGCCGGAACTCGTCTTTGATATCAATATTTCAAAAATCTGTGATCGGAATCATATTTTCCATCCGGAGCCCTTGACACACAGTTCTGATCTCCTCTCAATCCTCTAGCGGTTCAAGAGCGCCATCTGGTGGCCGATCGGCAGATCAAAACCTTTAACCCGGTAGGACTCACTCCATATGGGGTCCGGGCACTCGTTAATGCTAGAGAGACTCCGTCTTCACACAGTGAACATCGATCGGTGGAAATAACTCGAAAAAACAACATGATTTGGACGTATATACTATTATACAACCTGGAAATAGATTGGGTATTTCGACATCCCATAATGGAAAACTGTCTACTCCACGCTGATCGCCCAACGGCCCGAGGAGACTGGGGTGAGTTTTAGCATGTAGTATTACCGTGTTCGATATAAACTGCTATGATGAACATATGACCCACATTAGATGAATGGTATAACGTTGCCCACGGAATTATAAACGCCCCCTCGCCCATCCGGTCAACATCAGATGACGTGTAGTAAATTCTAGAAGTACGTCCAATTGAAATTTTTGATCTCGCACAGATTCCTACCAAACTGTATTTCATCATCATTTGGGGCTATAAATCACGTTCTGGAGAAAGCTGCAGAAAGAGATGAAAACATACTTATACTTTAGACCATATTTTAGTATGAATATGTGAATGAAAAAGTTTAACGTTGCTACACCATGAACAATACATATAGGACCTTGAATGGGCCCTAATAATGGCAATCTAGCAATAGAATTTAAAAAGTTATAGCCCTGCAAAGAAGGGGAACTTCTCCATGTTAAATAGAGCTGGCAAGGGATGGTATATCATGAATTTAACCTCGGCAGTTAAAGTGTTAATTGCCAAATAATAAAAAAATATTTAACATCAACGCACTTAGCTCAACTCGTTCGCCAGCTTGCTTGGGAATTATTATTATTATTATCTACCGGGGCAAAACCTGCGTGTGTGCGTGGGTTCTCGCATTATTATTATTAAAACCTGCGTGTGTGCGAGCGTGTGGGCGTGGCGGGGCAAAAACAAAAACCTGCGTGGGGGGGGGGGGGGGGGGGGGGGGGCGTGAGGGCAGTATTGCGGCTCATGCGCACGCTCGTACGGGCGTAGGGGCGAAACGAGCGTAGATCGCTGGCCAATCAGAGCAACGCGGAAGGGAAGGTTTGTTGCAAGTTCAAATCACTCTTAGTTCAATAATTTTTTTTTTACGTTTAATTAATTTTTCATCTCTCTATATTAACGTAACTAGCTATTCATATCAATTGAAATAACGTATTGTATTGTTTTCATCCCTCTATATTGATGTGATTCCATCAACACATAGGTAATATTTAGATCACAGGCTGGTCATGCATAATCTCGCCCACCAGACTCTTCTACCGAATTGACTAGGTCGCACAAGTCAATCAATAGATTACACTTTCTGTAGGTCTAACACTCACCTACTCATTCTGTTGTGACACAACATGACATGTTAGGGTTGTCACCTTTCCGTGATCGCGTTTTAACCAATGTGTAAAAAATCCGTTTTAGATTAGGCTGTAAAAATCATCAATTTATTGCCATCATGGACCAATAACAGAACAGATTGACAGGTGGTGACAAAGCACAAGACTGGGCATTTATTTAAAAAACATACATACCCTAACCACATAACAGATATTTAAAAGGAAATTACCAGGCATGTTCTGCAACATATATCCACTCTTGAACAATGAAAAACTCCTTTTTCTTTTATTTACAAATAAGAGCAGCTCTGAAGGCTCACGGAGATGAACGTTATTTCAATAGCAGTGATCGTCCATCTTAGTTAGTTAGGCGTCGGAGTATATAGCGTGGCGTATATTGATGCAGGTAGGTATTATCTGATGCAGCTAGGTATTATCATGCTAATATGGCGTGTTCTGCGATACCCATTTCAGCATGTGTGCGAGGGCTCTCGCATTATTATTATTATTATTATCTACCGGGGCAAAACCTGCGTGTGTGCGTGGGCTCTCGCATTATTATTATTAAAACCTGCGTGTGTGCGAGCGTGTGGGCGTGGCGGGGCAAAAACAAACACCTGCGTGGGGGGGGGGGGGGGGGGGGGGCATTATTGCGGCTCATGCGCACGCTCGTACGGGCGTAGGGGCGAAACGAGCGTAGATCACTGGCCAATCAGAGCAGCGCGGAAGGGAAGGTTTGTTGCCGAAAGGATACATGCCTCCAGGAGAGCCTTACCCCTCCAGCCCGCCAACGGGGGTAAAAACCTGGGAAGTGCCAATTGTCTTTAATCCTTTTTTTTCTGAGTTATGTTAGAATAGCTGTTGCTCTAAATGTGCACATGGACAATTGTGAAGGACAATAATTTTAAATGTTGGACATGAAGAGGGGCTTGGAGAATCTCCTTGGGGGGATATCTCTGTCTCTAGGGGGGGCGCTTCTTCAACAGGAGAGCTGATTCCCCTCCAAACCGCTAACGGGGGAAAGAGTACTAGTCATATGGTTTATTTTATCTTCATTTAATTTTTCTTATTGTGTTGTCAGTGTTATCTTTTCAAAAATGTATATAGTGATATCAGTGACATGGGAGGTACAGAGGTGGCCGGGCCCAATGGGGTCCTGTGTGTTGCGGGGTCGGTGGGGTGGGGCTCTCAGTGACATGGGAGGTAGCGGGCTTGGCTCGGTCGGGGGGAGAATCGGTCCCTCTGGCCTGGCCCAGTTGATTCAAGGAACCCGTATGGCTGGGGGCCCGGCTCCGCGCACATCGGCCTGGGATATGTGGGAGTTCTACGGGCTTGGCTCAGGGGGGGAATGTCGGGGGGGGAGCAATCGTCTCTGCGGTTTGGCCCGGGAGAGTGGGGTCTCGTGGGTTGTGGGTTGTGGGTTCGTGGTGCGTGGGGTGGGGTGCTTGGCGACATGGGAGGTAGCGGGCTTGGCTCGGTGGGGGGGAGTACCTCCCCTCGCCCCTCTACTGGGCCTGGCCCAATCAAATTCAAGGGACCCGTGTTGCTGAGTGCTCGGCTCCACGTGGGATGGACCTGGGATGTGGGGGAGCCCGGTTTCTAGGGGTGGATGGCGGGAGGGGGGGGGCCCTCTTATGGGGGTATAAGCAGCTAAACGACGCCATATTCAAGGGACCCATATTTGTATATTGTTATGTAATGGATGTCATTGTAAGTATTGTCTAAGTGTTGTATGTCTATAAATGTTAAATAAAAATGTAAGTTTAAAAAAAAAAAATTTGTTGTATTATATTGTTTGTTTTGTAAAGTGTCTTTGAGAATTAGGAAAAGCGCTATATACATCGTATGTATTATTATTATTATTATGAATGGTAGGCTTTTTTAAATGTTTCTCATCTGGGTAAGAATTTTTTATTTCGGTAAGAGTGCTCTCGACCACTCTTATAATTTGTGCTTGCCTGAGAAAAAAGCAACAATAAGAAAACTTTGCTGAATCCCAGGTAAGAACAAAGTAAGAGGAAATGCTAGTTAAGAACTAAATCTGTTCTTACAGTATATCGCTTCATGCATGAGGCCCATTGTTACTCAGCTGATAGAGTTGTACCCTTCCTGATGTCTTGTCGTACAGAACTTGTAAGTCGCTTTGTATAAAAGCGTCAGCTAAATTACTAAATGTAAATGTAATAACCTGTAGTACCATGTAATAACCTATAGTACCATGTAATAACCTGTAGTACCATGCAGTACCTTATAGTACCATGTAATAACCTGTAGTACCATGTAGTACCTGTAGTACCAACATTGAGTGTCGTTGCATGCCGAATAAAGACCTCTGCAACAGGTCCTGCATTATTATATATTATTATAGTCCACATAGTACCGTGTAATAACCTGTAGTGACCATGCAGTACCTTATAGTCCACATAGTACCATGTAATAACCTGTAGTACCATGTAGTGGTATTATATGCCCAGGGGACATTTGTTTCTACTTTGCAAGAGGAGCTTGTGCAATGAAGCTATTCTCTCAGCTTATTAAATTAGCTATAACAATACATTAATTGGTCATTATCCTGTAGGGCTGACCAATATTAATTGATTAGTCGACTAATCGGTCGAAAGGAGCCGTAGTCAACTGGCCAACCTCTTAGTCGAATATAATTTTTTAATCATTCTTTCCAAAAGAAAAGAGGCCTAGAAACGTGGCTAACGCTAATGGCACGTATACCAGAGGCTAACTGCCTACGAAAACAGGCACAGAGGCACTGAAAGAGGATTTCACCCATCTAATGAACACACTAGACTAGACAAATATCAAGATGTATCCATCAGTGGACCAATTGCATGCTTTTGCAGAGGACAAGAAGCCTTCAGTCGACTCCTTCAGACATTAAGAACCCCCACAGTCCAAATGGAATGATAAAAAAAAAAAAAATTTAAATATTATATATATATATATATATATATATATATATATTTTTTGTCGACCAATAGTCGACTAACGGCAAATTTTGGCCAATCCTAGTCGACCATCCAAATCCTTAGTCGGGGACAGCCCTACTATCCTGTCATATTTGCTTCCACCTTTAAAACCTTTTATATCATGAATATTTACAGCCCTGTGTTATTCCTACTCAGAATATCACCTCAGAATCATCAGCGCTACGTTTCTGGCTTTTCATTAGTCAGGTTATCTATTTACTTACAAAATAGACAAATGAAAAGTAATTTTCTCTATCTCTCTTGCACTCTCTCGCTCTCGCTCTTGCTCTCTCTCTCGGTCCTCCTATTCTTCCACCAAACTGCCCTCTGAAATCCCATTAGCAAGAGGAGATAATGAGTTGTGAGTTCAAGTGGAACGACAATTATGTGAAACTGTGAAAAGTTGCATGATGCAGCCATTACTATGCAATGTCAAAGAAAAGAAAAAAAAGCATCATTATCTGTCTCTGAAAATACATTAGCCTTTTGGTATACATTAAAATCTTAGCAGACAGAGTGGCAGAATTTCAGTGGTGGAGAAGAGCTGCTGCATTCTGTTACTGTTTTCTACTGCAGCTCCACCGGAGCTGTTCGGGGGTTAAATGGCTAAAAGGGTAGAGGCAGGTTTGTTGAGGGACGGGAGAGCAAGGTTCTTTCACCACACAATATCACATCTGGCATTGGTAACGTTCCAGTCATTGGTTGTTTTGGCCATTGTCCACAAGGCCATACTGATGATATAGACCTTGGCAGGCCAGAACAAGCCAGAAATAGCTGGGCCCCTGAAAAAGCCAATGGTTCCACCCCAAACCTGCTTAATCATATTAAACATAATGTTAATCGATGGCCTCCATGGGCCCCATCTATCAGTACATACATACTGTACATAACATAAAGACACATGTATGTACACACACTTACACACATACTGTAACAAGCAGAGTCACATTTACTGGCCGGGTGTAGCTACAGTACAGTACACATGACAAATAAAGGCCTGTCTCAATTAGAAGCTGGGTACATTGATTGCTTATCTGGTTGCCATTGATGCTGCAAAGCAGTCTATTTTCTTTTTTTTACTTGGATTCAGACGTTAGTCACATTTGCTGATCGCCATGACCACCTAAAATTCAAGACGATAATAAGGCTGCGTGGTGGGGGAGGATGCTTATTACAAGCTAAAGTAAATTACATTGGAGGGTCATAATGTCTGGTGAAAATAATTCCCAAGTGGCCCAAACTGGCCAAGGTACAGTAGTGGAGCCTGCTTGTCCATCTCAGACAGTGTGCGTGTACCAGCACTGCATTCTCTGTCTGACTCTCACTCTCTGCACAGCAAGCTGCTCAGTGCTTGTGGGTCTGGGCCATTGGGCGCTGTCCAGTGCTGAACTGGACAGCGAGAGGCAACTGAAAACATGGTCTCATTTCCCTCTACATTCACTAGCACTGTCTCCCAGAGACTCCCAGAGAGATCAAATTAATAATGATTCATAATTGATTTCTTATTTTATAGCCACATTTTTTATAAGTAATATTCATACTGGGTTTCCCCATATTTTCTGAACAGGAGCTTTAGATGACTGTCCCAACTATAGGCTGGTTGAGTTCAGTGATTGAAGCAAATAAAAGCCTGGGCTATTAATTGAAGGTGTATGGTCCTTTAACCTGATGTGTTATCATAACATGTGTAACACCACACACACCATGATCCTATACACAGTTAAACCCATAGCCAACACTTCAGCTACATGCAGGCACTTGACAGATACCATTTACATGTTTCACAGTGGCCTGTTTTCAGAAGAGCTATTTTCAGGGGTAATTTTGATGTTAGTGTGTGTGTGTGTGTGTGTGTGTGTGTGTGTGTGTGTGTGTGTGTGTGTGTGTGTGTGTGTGTGTGTGTGTGTGTGTGTGTGTGTGTGTGTGTGTGTGTGCGTGCGTGCGTGCGTGCGTGCGTGCGTGCGTGCGTGCGTGCGTGCGTGCGTGCGTGCGTGCGTGCGTGCGTGCGTGCGTGCGTGCGTGCGTGCGTGCGTGCGTGCGTGCGTGCGTGCGTGCGTGTGTGCGTGCGTGCGTGCGTGCGTGCGTGCGTGTTTTATCAGTATGTTTGTCTGCATGCCTATCGTTCTCTGTTGTGCTATAGATTGGAGAGTGCCTTTTTAGGAATACATTTGCATAATTCTTTTCACACTGTTTCTGTGCTTATGCAAGGCGGCTACTGTATAATTATACTGCAGTGAGAAAATCAGTGATAGCCCTTTTATTTTTTCAAGTATTCATATCACACGTTTTAAAATCTCCAAATATATCATATTCTTTTATTTTTGTAAGTTAGTTGAATACATTTCCACATTGCCAAATGTCTGCAGAGACTGAACCAGGTTGCATCTCCTTTGTGTGAAGTGAACCCTTTTGATGGCTGTTTATCTCCTGATTTCTGGAAATGGCCTCTGCACATCCTTCAGCTCAATATAAGCCTTTTCTGCCATGCTAAAGCTTTCTTAAAGACCCCCTTTCAAGCGGAAACAGTCCCTTTGGCTCGTTGAACTGAGAAAATGGTTTGAGCTATCCTCTATAGTCTCCATGTCCTCTCTGCTTGTTCAGACTGTTGACACTCTCCTTCAGCCATTGTGCAGTAGATCAAGTTTGTCAGAATCTGCATATGCAAAAACCTCCCAGCTTCAGTAAATAGATCTCTAACCTCTAACCGCCAGCACTTTATTATGAGGAGTTAACAACAGGCGTCCAGGTGTAAGCAAGTTGAGAGGCCAGTCATTGTGAGGGTCACCTCCACTCCTCACAGACTTTGAACACATCAGCTGAGGTATGCAGAGATTGCAGAGACTTCAATGTACTCTGGCTTTGGTGTGTGTGCACGTGTGTGTGTGCACGCACAAGCATGTGCATGCGCACAAGCATGTGTGCGCTTTCCTCACCTGGCACTGTAGATAAAATCTTCCATCCGTTGAAATAGAGGGACTAGTCCTTGTTCTTCATGTAATTTTGATGCAGGATGAAACTGTGATGGAATCAAAGTGGATCAAAACAGGAAATGTTCTATTCCAAGAACTGAACCTAGGACTTTCAAATGCAACATATCTTTAGCTTTACTAACACATAATTTACATTTTGAATATTATTTACATTATAATACCTATGGGATTGCAAGCCTGGTTTTTACAGTGTATCAAACTGTCAGTGAATAGACTATAAGTCATATTGTATGCATTCAGGTAGTTGCATAGTGTCATACGTAAGGCATTCCTATAATTATGGCCTAATATTCAAAACGCCTTATGAATCTTGATTGAAATAGAGTAATAATTACAGATATTGCTTGTATTTAAAGATTTTGACAAACCCATTTGCTTCTAAATGTGGACGTCAACGTTCTCTCTGATATTATTAGGCTTGACGTTGAGTTTCCGTAAAAAGATTTAAGGATTTTATTTATCTGGCAAATGACGATGATCGGCCATCATCAGCAGTGCATCTTAATCTTCCACAAACGTCACTGTGTTGGTTGATGACTGCCAGCAGCCCAGTCAGTTAATATGCACGTCAGTCATGCATCATATTACGATTTTGTCCAATGTATCATTATTTATTTTTATGCTCTAGCAAGCAGCTTTCCAATAAATCTGTGCAAAGATAACAAAGGATATCCCAACCAATGTGATTGTGAGTAGTCACCTTTTAGCATTTTATATCATTACGTAAAAACCTAAAATACTAGCTTCAAATATAGAATATCGTACATGCTCTGAAAACAGTTATAGAACTGTATGCATAGGCTATTTACAATACAAACCTCTCTATTATAATAAAAAGTTGACCATGCCTTCTGTGCCTTAAGGCTACTGTAAATATAAATGGACTTAAAATGTTTGTTGTGTTCAACACTAAATGTTTGCACAATCCAGACCCCTTTGAAGTGAGTGGTTGTGCTCGAGTACATTGCTCTGTGTGTGTGTGTGTGTGTGTGTGTGTGTGTGTGTGTGTGTGTGTGTGTGTGTGTGTGTGTGTGTGTGTGTGTGTGTGTGTGTGTGTGTGTGTGTGTGTGTGTGTGTGTGTGTGTGTGTGTGTGTGTGTGTGTGTGTGTGTGCATGCGTGCGCGTGCGTGCGTGTGTGTGTGTGTGTGAAAGAGAGATACGGACCCAGTGGCGGCTCGCCACTAGGGGCGCTCGGGCGCCGCCCCCCCTCAGGCCCCTGGTTATATGAGAGAAGAACAAGAAAAAATTCTTTTTAGTTTTTTGTTTTATAGCCCTATAAATAATATAAACATGTTTTGGTATAGCGCCCCTAGTGGAGAAAAATCCAGCAGCCGCCACTGTACGGACCTGTTGATTCTTGATGAAGGTGTCTTCTCCTATATGCAGGGTATTGAATGCCTTTGGCCATGACAGCTGAAACCATGAGGCATCAAAGCAGACAGGTCAGTCTCTCCTTGCAGTTTGCAGGAGCAGCAACAGCCTAATGTGCATTGAGGCTGATATATCCTCTGTATTATGATTAACCATTACTGTTTTCATCACCCTGTTTAAATGTCATCATACAACAAAGTTATGTCAGACAAGCTGTGATCAGTGTTAGGAGTTTCTTTTCTAAAAAAAAGTTTTGGGGTTAGAATTAAACATGCAGTACTTTTGACATTGGCAAGTATGTACAGTAGGTTATAAAGATAAGATATAGGCTTAACGAATAATGAATGATGATTATTAGTATGTGTTTAGGTTTCTGATGCTCTCATTCAGTTGTGACGTGTATTACTGTAATCGGTGTAGCAGCCTACCTGGTTGTGCCTCTGGATCTGTCGTATATGCGCTGCCTCCAGTCTTGGTGCAGGCGGCAGAAACTGAATCCGGCACGTAAAAAATAGAGACCACTGACAGTTCTCCTGACAGTGTCGGCAGACCTGCTGCACTGGATCGAGGGATGAGACTGTCTCCAAATGAGGCGTTCCTGTGGGCAGAATAATGGCATGTGTGTCTGTAGGTGTACCGCTCCCACGCCATAGGAGGAACATGGCCACAGCAGCGTCACCAACCTCCCAGAGTCGATTCTGGTTTGCCAGGTGTTGCAGGAATGTCTTCCCCTAAAGAAAAGGGAAAGATGTCCTGCAGAATATCAGCCGCGACATATATCAACCGGCAAGGTGGTGTTACTCCCCCACTCTTCACAGGAAGGCAGTGGAATTGTGGGCGGTTCACTGAACTGACCAGGGATCAGTGTGGAGGATATCTGCAGGGTGGTCATGGTCCTCTCCCTGTCCCCTTGTCAGGTGTTACCTGAGGGACATGTCATCTCCTTCCTTCTCGCAATCAGTGTTAGGATTGGTGTGAAGGTGAAGGTGTGTACGTGATGCTACTGGGAGGTAGTTATGGTCTGTACTTGTTACAGGGATTGTGGATCCCTTCTGTTATCACTTACATACAGTGTTGGGACTAACGCGCTACAAAGTAACGCGTTACTTACAAAGTAACGCGTTCCAGTAACGCTGTTACTTTTGGCAGTAACTAGTACTCTAACGCATTACTTTTTAAATTCAGTAACTCCGTTTCCGTTACTAAATGGTTCGTTACTGCATTACTGCGTTATTTGTATGTAGGTTGGTAGCAAGCGATAGCGATCAGTCCTGACTCCTGTGTGCGGAGAGTGCAGGAGACACGTTGTGGGCGTGTTTGTTTACACACTGCTACACTCGCGTCACCAATAAACAATAGTTTCAAGACATTGCGTCGGTCTGAGAGAAGAATCAAGCATCGGAAATACATTTGGACTGTAGCTAATGGCTAATGCATCCTTACACTACTGGCAAGTATTTTCATATCTTAACCAACGTTGCAACTTGCAAGGCGCTTATAATGAAACGTTCCAACGGCGACATCAAGGCCATTCATTCAACCTAGCGTGCACTTATTTTCAACCTAGAACCTAAGCTCTCTCTCTCTCTCTCTCTCTCTCTCTCTCTCTCTCTCTCTCTCTCTCTCTCTCTCTCTCTCTCTCTCTCTCTCTCTCTCTCTCTGTCTCTCTCTCTGTCTCTCTCTCTCTATCTCTCTCTCTCATTCTCATTGATTATGTTACCAGGAAGGGGGCTCAGAACCATCTCTCAATATTCTTCATCAAACCAGACCTCATACAGGCAACCACGTGTGTGTATATTTGTGTTGTGTGTGTGCATTCAGAAAGAGAGGGAGATATTGAGAGAGAGGGGGGGGAGGGAGGGAGAAAGAGAGAGAGTGGGAGAGAACGAGAGACCGCAAGTAAGATATTGTAGACTGTAGAGAGAGAGAGAGAGAGAAAAAATGCTCTACACTTCAAGCCCATATTCAATCTAAAGTTGCAATGCCGTGTGTGTGTGTGTGTGTGTGTGTGTGTGTGTGTGTGTGTGTGTGTGTGTGTGTGTGTGTGTGTGTGTGTGTGTGTGTGTGTGTGTGTGTGTGTGTGTGTGTGTGTGTGAGAGAGAGAGAGATAGAGGGAGGGAGGGAGGGAGGGAGGGAGGGAGGGAGGGAGGGAGGGAGGGAGGGAGGGAGGGAGGGAGGGAGGGAGGGAGGGAGGGAGGAAGGGGTGGGGAGTGAGGAAGAAAGGGGGAGAATATATACTAGGACAGAGAGAGATTAGTGGAAACTGTCAAAATGATCAACAGATGTTGACTGTAAGAATCTGTAAGGGCATTAATGGGGGCAATACTTTTTTTAAAGTAACTAAATAGTTACTTTTCACAGTAACGCATTACTTTTGGGTGTAAGTAACTAGTAAAGTAACTGAGTTACATTTGAAATGAAGTAACTAGTAAAGTGACTGAGTTACTATTGTTCAGTAACTAGCACAACACTGCTTACATACTGAATCCTCATCACTGAACTTGTTTGGTACATGGGCTATGTGTAATATTTTCAATCATTTGGAAAGAGGACAATGCATTAAGCAAATGTTTATTTATTAGTACTATTACGTTAATTCATTAGTTATACTTTTAAACTTTGCCGTAGTAAAAAGAAAGACCTTGTAGACTCACCCTTTAAATTATAGAGCAATTCCATCCTTTTATCAATACGGTAGCATAAATGGGCTATAATGGTTCCTGTAGTTGTTTATTTATTGAGCCGGCCACGCCCTCCAAAAGCTGGTGATGCTAAATATGTGGTTACTGAACAAAGTGAACCAGATAAGGAGGCATTATCAGTGGCGTCGCGTGGGTAAAATAACAGGGGAAGCCAAAAAAAATTTATTAAAAAGAAAATTATTAAATATTTTATTAATATTTTTTTTCTTTTTTCTTTTTTTTTTTTAGTCAAGCAGTCACCATGTACACTACAGTATGACCTCGGCGGCCAGTCAAACTTTCTTTTTATTTATTTAACAGATTGCAGAATGGGTACAATACAGTACGGCTCAATACACACAATTGTATAAGGGGATGCAGACCAGAGAAAGACGTTTGTCTTGTTTACATCAGGGTCATTAATACTGCTGGAGCATTGGTTCATTTTTGGTCCGATTTTTCCTTGCACGATTTTGCGCGCTGCGTGGGAGCAAATTCGAGACACATATTTGGTGGCAAAAAGGTGTCCCACGGTCTCCTCTATGGCCGTGAATATTTTCACGCGGATCGGAAATACGTGGGACACTTTTCCGTTTCGGCGAGTTTATTCCACGCTTGCGGCTTTCCTTTTCTAAGCATTTTCGGGGCTACATGTGAATGAGTAAAAGTTGCGGGACGCCCAGATGTTTCCAGGATAGAAAGCTTGCGTGGATCCCATAATAGGCTCACTTAATACAGCGTTTTTAAAATCATGCAACATTTTCAGGGTCGCGAGCCAACCTTTTCCCCTCAATTTCGATGATGGAAGTGATTTAGGAAAAGCTTCGGCACGTCGAGAGGTACCCGTGGATTTAATCTCGCAAGGATCGGGGCAATATTCGGCCCGTGGGAGCAGTCACGGGTTAATACAATGTTCAGAGTGCAGAGGGGATTCCACACATAGATATATATAGATATCTATGATTCCACACTCATGATTCTTCTCACAGCCCCGTTTTAAACTTTTAGGGTGTGGCAGTCAGCTCGAATCTGATTGGCTAGGATCGGTTTTGGACTCTACATACATGAATCACATGGTTGAGGCTGGAGAAAGACACCTACCCCCTGCCTCTGTAACGTTCGGGAGACTATCATCCTTAGGATTGTCTCCCACTGTCTACCTGGGTCACTCCTGTTGTTATTGTTCACCTTGTATGTCACCACTGATTGCTGTCATCACTAATTGTCTGTCACACCTGGGTGCTGTCATTGGCTGTCAGACTGCTGCTCCTCATTGACAGCGTGGAATGTTGAGAATGTGACGTATTTAACATTTGCTCTATTCCTTGTTCTTTGCTAGAGCTTCACCTAATTCTACGGACGTACCTACCGCTGGACAAGCACAGACAGATTGTCTTCTCCCTGTTATTGTTTATGCTTTTCCCCTGTTAATAAACAGTTCTACTGTTTTGTTATAGTAATACATTCTCCGTCTCGTTCTTCTACCTCGACAACTTGGAAGTCACTTACCCGTTCGTAACAGAAGCTCTAGCCATCATGACTTCCAACGAGGAGATACGGGACGAGATGGTGAGCCTACGGGACCAGCTCAGGATCATGATGGAGCGGCAGATGGCAGTCGGTGTCGAGCTGGGTCGACTGGGAGATGTTTCCCTGGCTTCTCAGGAGACGGCGGAGACAGCGTTGGCGGCAGTGAGCCAGGCCCGCTCTACGACATCAACGAGGATATCCACAGCCGGAGGAGCATCATCGATCGGCGGGGAAGGCGAGCGGGGGTATCCGGTGGATCGGGAGGACTACCGAGAGCCACGTCTGCCGGCGCCGGAGCGCTATGGAGGGGCTCCTACCGGCTGCCGTGAGTTTATCGCCCAGTGCTCTCTCATTTTTCAACTACAGCCGCGTACTTTCCCCAGTGGTGTGGCTCGGGTAGCCTATATTATAACTCTCCTCATGGGTCGTGCTCTCTCTTGGGCCACAGCGGAGTGGGAGAGTGGGTCTGTGGTCTGCCGCGACGCGGATGCCTTCGCCCTGGAGTTGCGCCGTGTATTCGATACCTCCAGGGTGATTTCCATTTACGAGGCCGGCAGTCGACTTATGTCCTGCCGGCAGGGCATTCGCGCCGTAGCAGACTACGCCATAGATTTCCGTATTGTGGCTCGGGAGGCGGACTGGCCTGAGGTTCCCTGCTGTGTCCATTTTTTGCATGGTCTCTCCACTCGCATGCAGGACGAGCTGGCTACGCGGGAGCTACCCGAACGCCTGGATCTATTGATTAACATGGCCATTCGGTTAGATAATCGTCACCGGGAGAGGGGACGCGAGAGGGAGGCTTCGTCACAGGTACTCTTCCGTCCCTCTCCTAGTGTCGATCGGCCAGCATACCAGCCAATGAGAGAGCACCGGGGCGATGACGAGCCCATGCAGCTGGGAGCGTTGAACCTCTCTGAAGCGGAGAAACAGAGGCGGGTCAACGAGAAGCGCTGTTTTCATTGTGGCCGCACGGGGCATCGCTTCGCCGCCTGTCGGGGCTCGGGAAACGCAGGAGCCCGCTAGGCCTGGGGAAGGTGCTAGCAGGTGGGCATGTCTCTCCGGTCATAAACGTTCACGACTCACGTACTTTTTTTGATGTCACTGTCAGGTGGGGGGATTCTTCTACAACGGCCAAGGCTTTAGTGGATTCGGGGGCTGCGGGCAACTTGATTCATGTGGGGGTGGCTCTAGAATGGGGGGTTCCTTTAGAGACACTAGAGGTGCCCATCCCTGTCCGTTCGCTGGACGGCCGACCGCTTGGTTGTGGATTTGTTACCCAGCGCACCGGGAAACTGTGGGTTCGGGTGGCGGGTAGCGAGGGGGAATATTTGAACTTTTTTGTTGTTATGTCTCCTCATTCCGACATTGTTTTAGGCCACCCCTGGCTTGTGCTGCATAATCCTCATATTAATTGGGCTACGGGTGAACTCTCCATGGGAAGCGGCGTCAGCGCTGACGCTGGCGTGAGTTCATCCGTCCCTCCCCCCCTCCCTCTTTTGTCTCTCTCCAGGTTGACGGTGGACGTTGCAGATTCTTTATTATCCCCCAACCCCGATTTGGCAGGTGTTCCTGCGGTCTATTGTGACCTGGCGGACGTTTTTAGTAAAACGCGTGCTAAAGCACTACCACCTCATAGACCTTACGACTGCACCATTGATCTTCTACCCGGCGCTTCTCCGCCCCGGGGACGGATGTTCTCTCTCTCCCGCCCTGAGACAGTGTCCATGAACACTTACATTCGAGAGGCATTGTCTGCGGGGCATATCCGACCGTCCACATCCCCTGCAGGCGCTGGCTTCTTTTTTGTGGCTAAAAAAGATGGTGATCAGCGGCCGTGCATAGATTATAGGGGGTTGAATGACGTTTCCATCAAGAACCGTTATCCTTTACCGCTCATGGACACCGCCTTTGAGTGCTTACAGGGGGCACAGGTCTTTTCTAAACTTGACTTACGTAATGCATACAACTTGGTCAGGATTAGAGAAGGGGACGAGTGGAAAACTGCATTTAATACTCCTAATGGGCATTATGAGTATTTAGTCATGCCTTTTGGTTTAGCTAATGCTCCAGCAGTTTTCCAAGCCCTGGTCAACGACGTGCTGCGGGATCTAATTGGGGTGTCAGTGTTTGTATATTTGGATGACATCCTTATTTTTTCTCGCGATATGGTGCAACACCAACTGCACGTTCGTGAGGTGCTTCAACGTCTCCTTAAGCATCAACTGTTTGTTAAGGCTGAGAAGTGTGTGTTTCACACTGACACCGTTTCCTTCCTGGGCTTTGTGTTGACGAAGGGCGATCTTCGCATGGATCCAGCCAAGGTGAGTGCAGTCTTGGATTGGCCACGGCCTTCGTCGCTCAAGGAGTTACAACGGTTTTTGGGCTTTGCAAATTTGTACAGGCGCTTTATTCGCAATTTTAGCGCCTTAGTCAATCCATTAACCGCTCTCACTAAGTCCTCTCTCCCTGGCTTTGAATGGTCGCCTAGGGCAGAGTCGGCCTTCTGCGACCTCAAACGTCGATTTACCTCCGCCCCTGTACTGATCCGTCACGACACAGAGGCTCCGTTCATTGTGTAGGTGGATGCCTCTGACACCGCGGTGGGGGGGGTAATCTCGCAGAGATGTTTAAAGGATGGTAAGGTGCATCCTTGTGCCTTCTTTTCGCGCCGGCTGTCTCCGGCCGAGCGTAACTACGACGTGGGTAATCGGGAGTTATTGGCAATCAAATTGGCATTGGAGGAATGGAGACATTGGTTAGAGGGGGCGGCACATCCTTTCATTGTTTGGACTGACCATAAGAACTTGGCTTACATCCAAGGGGCTAAACGCCTTAACGCTCGCCAGGCCAGGTGGGCGTTATTCTTCACTCGATTTCGGTTTACCATCTCCTATCGACCCGGTTCCAAGAACGTCAAGCCTGACGCCCTGTCACGTCAGTTTGATCTTCCGGGTCGAGAGGAGAAGCCCCACCCTATTGTTCCACAGGCCTTGATTTTGGCACCCGTGTCATGGGGCATAGATAGGGTGGTGAGGTCGGCTCAGGCACGGGAGCCCGATCCCGGTGGGGGTCCTCCGGGTCGGATGTATGTGCCCAAGGCGGCACGCTCACGCCTGCTGCAGTGGGCGCATACATCCTCTCTCACCGGCCACCCTGGGGCCACCAGAACCCTGGAGTTTATCCGTAGGAGGTTTTGGTGGCCGACAGAGGGGGGGGATACACGCTCCTTTGTGGCGGCCTGTCCGGTGTGCGCGCGCAGTAAGACCTCTCGCCGTGCGCCGGCGGGTCTCCTCCGACCGCTTCCTATTCCCAAGCGTCCCTGGTCGCACATATCCCTGGATTTTATTTCCGGTCTTCCCTTATCGGATGGGTTCACTGCCATCCTGGTGGTGGTGGACCGGTTCTCCAAGGCAGCCCACTTCATTCCCCTTTCCAAGCTCCCCTCGGCCCGGGAGACGGCTGACCTTGTGGTGCAGCACGTCTTTCGGGTTCATGGGCTTCCAGTGGATATTGTGTCCGACCGGGGTCCTCAGTTCGCCTCCAGGTTCTGGAAGGCGTTCGCCGCCGGTCTGGGCGCCTCCGTCAGCCTGTCGTCTGGGTTCCATCCGCAGACGAACGGGCAGACGGAGCGTGTCAACCAGGACCTGGAGGGCGTTCTGAGGTGCTACGTTGCTGGGTGTCCGGCGACGTGGAGTAGGAGGTTGGCCTGGGCTGAGTATGCGCATAATACCCTCCTCTCCTCCTCTACTGGTATGTCTCCCTTTCAGTGTCAATATGGTTTTCAACCTCCTCTGTTTCCCGAACAGGAGCAGGAGGTGGAGGTGCCGTCGGCCCAGGCACATGTGGCTCGCTGTCGCAGGACGTGGAGCAGAGTGCGGACGGCGCTGCAGAAGGCCTCGGTTAAGGCTCAGCGGCAAG
The DNA here is from genome assembly GCF_963971535.1 of Notolepis coatsorum. NCBI lineage: Eukaryota > Metazoa > Chordata > Actinopteri > Aulopiformes > Paralepididae > Notolepis > Notolepis coatsorum. The sequence continues at coordinate 202,428,937 of NC_140165.1, forward strand.
CTAACCGCAAGCGTCGTCCGGCTCCGGTTTTCCGTCCGGGACAGCGGGTTTGGCTTTCCACTCGTGATCTCCCTCTCCGGGTGGAGTCCAGGAAGCTGGCTCCTCGCTTTATAGGGCCCTTTAAAGTGGTACGTCGGGTGAATCCTATGGCTTACAGGCTACGCCTTCCGGCCTCTATGAGGGTCCATCCGACGTTTCATGTATCCCTGTTGAAGCCATTCCTCTCATCGCCCTTGTCCCCGCCACTCCCTGCGGTTCCTCCGCCCCGCATTATTGACGGTCAGCCTGTCTATACGGTGCGGAGAATCCTGAGTTGTAGGCGGAGGGGTAGGGGGTTTCAGTTCTTGGTGGATTGGGAGGGGTACGGGGTAGAAGAGCGTTCTTGGGTGCCTCAATGGGACATATTAGATCCCAGCCTGATCGATGATTTCCGGCGGCTGCATCCCGAGGCCCCTAGGTGAACGTCAGGTGCCGTTCGTCGGGGGGGGATACTGTAACGTTCGGGAGACTATCATCCTTAGGATTGTCTCCCACTGTCTACCTGGGTCACTCCTGTTGTTATTGTTCACCTTGTATGTCACCACTGATTGCTGTCATCACTAATTGTCTGTCACACCTGGGTGCTGTCATTGGCTGTCAGACTGCTGCTCCTCATTGACAGCGTGGAATGTTGAGAATGTGACGTATTTAACATTTGCTCTATTCCTTGTTCTTTGCTAGAGCTTCACCTAATTCTACGGACGTACCTACCGCTGGACAAGCACAGACAGATTGTCTTCTCCCTGTTATTGTTTATGCTTTTCCCCTGTTAATAAACAGTTCTACTGTTTTGTTATAGTAATACATTCTCCGTCTCGTTCTTCTACCTCGACAACTTGGAAGTCACTTACCCGTTCGTAACAGCCTCCTCTCCTCTATAGCTGCAGTGAGCACAGTGAGTCTGACAGTGTGTTAGAGGGAGTGAGAAGGAGAAGAGGGAGACATTAAAAAAATAAAAATAAAAAATTATAACACAGATGCACAGATGAAAAAGAATGTAAACTATATTAAAAAAAAATTATATATATATATATTTTTTTTTATTAATTTTTTTTTCATATTTCATATTTGATATTAATTCATATTTTAATAGGGAGGCCTGGCTTCCATTGGCTTCCATAAGGATTCACCACTGGGCATTATATACCTTTAGCGCTTTGCAATTTATGCCTCACATTCACCTACAGTATTCACTCACACATTCACACCACCAACCACGCAAGGTGCCAACCTGCTCATCAGGAGCAGTTAGGAGGTTAAGTGTCTTGCTCAAGGACACTTCAACATGCTGCCGGGAGGAGCCGAAATCAAACCGAGAACCTTCTGATTGATTACCAGACGACCGCTCTACCTCAATTATTATTATTATTATTATTTCAAAATATTCATTCATTATGGTGACAGGGGCATGCATTTACCTATGTGGGCAGTTCCCAGTTGAACCTTTGAATGACATGCTTTCCCTCAATACTGTCACATTAGTTATATTACAGCCTGTGAAATATAATGGTAGTACCCTCTGGTAAGGTACCCACCTACAATCAAGGACACATCCAATGGTTTCCTCTCATGATGTGAACTTTCTGACACCAGCCACTCAGTCTCTGTCTTCTCTAAGCCAGAGGGATGATGTACGTATGTCCCCCCAGTGTTCAGTCCTTGGTTCTGTCCTCTCATATCCTTCACGTGTCCTCATGTTCCTGATACACGCCTCTACGCCTGTACTCCCTCCGAGCCAATCTCTTCTCAACGCCAATGGGGTGTAGTTGTCCCCTTGTGTCTATGACCAGACATTTGCCTTCTCTCTCTATCTCTGTCTTTGTCTCACTCCCCAGGACGCCGCCACACCACATGCTGACATCCATCCCCTACCAAACCATGCCAATGTCCTTCACCTGTAATTATCACTGTGTCAAGACATCTGACAGCCGGTTAAACAGAGGTTTACTCTCTTTATTGTGATCCTTCATATCTATTTGGGGATATCTGTCTCCAAACTGGAGATAGTCATTTGAACTTGATATGGCTGCATGTAATTTACCAAACTCCAAATGTGAATGATAAAATATGAGTTAGTTTGGTCATTATGATCATGTGGCATTTATGGGCCTCTGTGTGTGTGTGTGCAGATGGGATATCATTGCTTAATTGCTTTTAATCAGTGCATTTCTGATTAAGGAGTCAAATGACAGAGATAATTCACTGCTAATCTCACCATCCTCACAACAATCTCTTGTCTGTCTGTCTGTCTGTCTGTCTGTCTGTCTGTCTGTCTGTCTGTCTGTCTGTCTGTCTGTCTGTCTGTCTGTCTGTCTGTCTGTCTGTCTGTCTGTCTGTCTGTCTGTCTGTCTGTCTGTCTGTCTGTCTGTCTGTCTGTCTGTCTGTCTGTCTGTCTCTCTCTCTCTCTCTCTCTCTCTCTCTCTCTCTCTCTCTCTCTCTCTCTCTCTCTCTCTCCTCCACTAAATTTTTTCTTCTCTCGCAGGATCGATGGCTAGAGATTTGTCACTGTGGCTGATAACATTTTGACTTGGTCATACTGCATCTATCTCTCTTATTATATAATAAAGATTAGATATAATACATGGACACGACCCCCCTCTCTCTGTCTCTATATGTCTCTCTCTCTTTCTCCCTCCCTCTCTCTCTCTCCCTCTCACCCACCATCTCGTCGTCCTTTGTTTCATTATCCTCCCACACTGCTTAACACCTTCCTCCTCCTCAGGATAGATGGCTAGGTTCTCCTGTGGCTGATAACGTCTTGACCTGCTCAAGTCATCTCTTTCTTATCAGATCCCATAAACACCTGGACGCGTCCTATTTTTCTACAATGGAGTTTGGCCACTGACGTTTCTGGTCATGTGACATGTGTGCCCAATAGCATGACGAGCTGTGTCTTTGCCCATTTCCGCGTCGAACAGCCTGCAAAGCACCTGGCGTTCTATCGCCTAACCCTAACCCTAACCCTAACCTTAACCAACTTCGAAAGATGCCTAAGCTTAACCCTCGGAATCAGGGCAGGCGTTCTATCGCCATGCACTAAGACAAACTCTAACCTTAACCGACTTCGAACGAGCGCCTAAGCCTAACCAGTGTAGAAACTTGCGGTCCCACGATTGGGCGTACATGTCACATGACCAGAAATGACACTGGCCAATCAGATTTGCAAATCGCCGAACTCCGTTGTAGAAAAATAACGATAGGTTATGTAGATAACCTAGTTATATTAGTATAGGCTAAGCTCCCGCTCTGAGCCTTACGAGATACTCTATATCGCCTGTGATACCTAATGTATCTCCCACGAACAAAAACACATGCACCCCACCTGTATGGGGCCCCGCCCCTTATGGTGGCACCACCCATATAATCATGACTCTGGTCATGACACACCCTTCCTCGCCAAAAAACCCGTCCCAGGAAAAGATCCCTCAAGAGGGAACTCAGGGCGCGCAGAGCGGGAGCTTAGCCTATACTAATATAACTAGGTTATCTACATAACCTATCGTTATATTTCGTATGGCATCGCTCCCGCTCTGAGCCTTACGAGATAATGGGGAAGAGCGGGTGCGAGACCCGACAGATGTACCCCCTGAGGACCCGTAAGCCCACATCAAGGGGTGCGGGGAGCCCTGTCACCCCATCCTTCCTAACGAAGGGGGGGCGCAGTCAACTCCACCTGAATGCGAACAAGAGGGAGCCAGAACCCCTTGAACACACCGTACAGGCGGAACCACGTGTGACTCAACACACTGCGGCCCATACCCATACACTCCCGCTACCCGACCAAAGGACGGGAAGCAGGAAAGGCCACAGACCCCAGAACCGCCTGGGAGACAGAACCCCCGGTCATGTCCATGAGGTAAAACCTTACAAAGGAGCCCGGGGAGGACCATGAAGCTGCAGCACAGATGTCCTCCACCGAGGCCCCACCCAGGAGAGCGGCAGAGGCAGCCACCCCACGAGTGGAGTGCGCCCTGACGCCCCCAGGGGGATCCTGCCCAGCCAGCGTGTAGCAGAGGGTAACACCCTCGCACAACCAATGGGACAGGCGCTGCTCCGACAGTGCCTTACCAGCACGAGCCCCACCGTAACAGACAAAAAGCTGGTCGGTAACCCTGAAATCCTGAGTACGGCTGAGGTAAATCCCCAAGCACGGACTGGACATGACAGGTGAAGGCCCGCATCTAACTCACCAGTGTGAGGAGGAGGACGAAACGCCTGAACCACAATATCCCGGGAGCGGAAGGAACTCCGGATATTCTCAGGCACGAAAGCAGGATTAGGTCGCAGAGTGACACCGCAATCGGTCCGAAAAGACAGGCACTCTGGACGTACCGAGAGAGCACAGAGCTCACCTACGCGTTTAGCGGAAGTGACAGCCAGAAGGAACGCGGTCCTGAAGGACAGCTGTCCCAACGGCGCCCGCTCGAGCGGCTCAAACGGAGCCAAGGACAACCGACCGAGGACCAATTGAAGATCCCAAGTCGGAGCCAAGGAGCGTTGCACCGGCTTAACGCCGTAAGCGCGACAGTGGAGGGAGCATGCGCATTCCAGATGGTAACACCATCAGGATCAAGAACCTGCACCCCTCAACGTACCCGTCCCAACAACTGACCTAACAGATGTATGGGGAAGAATCCCTGGCGGCACGGCATCGGTCCCAGACCTGCCTGGCCATGTCCAGACGCAATCCTCACCCGTCAGGATGAGGGCCGCCCCGCGACAGTACACCTGCACCCACATTCTCCCTGCCGGGGATGTGGGGAGCCCTTAGGCCGCGCAGATGGAGGACGCCCATAGCCAGCCGCCCGCCGCCTGGTGCAGACAGGGGGAGCGTACTCCTCCCTGTCTGTCGATACACGACACTGACGTCGTATCGTCCGTCCTGATCAACACCATTTGTGGACCAGAAGGACCGCTTTCAACACCAACACATTGAACGTAGCGCAGATCGGGCAGCATGGTTTGCCAGCTGCCCCCTACTGCGTTGGCCCGACGCATCACCAGCGAGGGAGGCGTCGGTGAAAACGCGACGTGAGACAGCGCCGTAACCGTCCTAGGACGGAACCTCCCGAGCGTGTTGACAACACGCTCCGAGATGGATGCCCATAGCCCTCCAACCGTTGACTGGGAAGAGGAATACTCTACATCCAGTCTACAGCAACCCCAGGCTGGTAGAGACCTGCCTGGTACGAGACCTGACGATCCACCTTGACCGCGAAGGACCAGAACGTCATCAGGGCAGAACACTCCGTAACCCCGGATGACGCAGAGGCCCCAGTGCGGCCTCCACGCACTTGGTGAAGATGCGGGGAGCCAGAGAAAACCGAACGGCAGCCTCTGGTACTCATACGCTAACCCTGCAAAGGAAGCGTAGGTAAGCCCTAGGATGGAAGATCGGGGATGCGCATACGCATCCTACAGGTCTATGGAGGAGAACCAGACCCCCACCTGACAGTGTTCAACAGGTAGGAGACGATCCAAAAAATGCTGAACCTTCCCATGGGACAGGTCCAGCCTGGGTCTTACACCCCTCCCTCCCGACTTCTCGGGCAGAGAACACCGGGAGGAGAACGCCACGACGATGGCTTGCTTCGTCCACAGAGATTGGATCTCGTCGACCAGAGCTGTCCCTGCTGGAGACCCCGACAACAGGGTCTGTACCAAACCTGAAAACGGGTGGGGTTGTGTAAACACAAGTCCCCGCCTCACCATTCTCTCCATCTACCTCGACATATGGTACTGCCGTAGTCATATGTGACGACACTCCCAACGCACCCGCCGTCACGTGGCGCAGGTCCGCCAGGAACTGTAGATAGTTGGCCCGGTCCCCCCCGCTGTGCGAAGACAACCCTGGAATCGTGCGAGGAGCGCGTTCCGTGTCGGAACACCTGACCCTGACACCACCCACGAGGCAATCGCACCCAAGGGGGAACCCCGACAGAAAAGGGCCTGTCTGATACGGGGGGCTTCCGATCAAAAAAGCCCCCCCACTGAACACCCCTCCAGAACATGCTGAAGGAGTTGTTCCGCAGCCGGACATGCAAGGTGTAAGGCCCCCATGGGTTCCTACACACCGTAGCCCTGCAGTGATATCACTACCACCCCAAACCATGTGAGCTGCGACCACTTGCCAATATTCCAGGAGTGGGAGCACCAACATGATACCTGGCCTGGCGAAGGCGAGGCCGGGGAAGCCCGCACTGTGTGCCTCAAAAGGTTTCGAGCCCCCCTGCTGACAACACTTAAGTTGACAGACGTAACACCAGGCTCAACCAACACAGTTCAAGGTGTGGGAGCCGCTTGACAGCACAACATTCTCACGGACAGACCCAGGCTCAGCCATCAACTGGGTGTCAGCCCCTGTCTCCATGAGAAGCGAAGAATGGGGCCGCATACGCTTCAATGAAGGTTCGCGGCCCGCAGCCAAAGGAGAATGCTCAGAGCCCCGCCTCTGGGGATACCAGAGAGAGGATTGAACGGGGAGCGGGCTGCTCGCGGCAAAATGACGACGGAGTGGTTTACCAACACCGAAATCACCCAAAATGGCCGATCCCTCGGCCGCCAAGACTGTCGGCCTCGCGATACCCTGTCGATTCTCCAACCAGGGCACCACTGGCGGGGGAAACATGGCCGCCTGTCGAGGGCCCCGTCATCGCCGCTGACGAGGCCGTGCTCTCTCTTCTTCTGGCTGCGCGGTGTGAGGCGGTGTAGGGCCTAGGACAATACCGCCCGCGCTCCAGCAGAAGACCAAAATCCCCTGCGGAGAGGGGAACCCTGAGCGGTTATAGCTTGCGGCTGGGTCAAAGCTAATAACGTCAACATCCTCGACGGAGTGGTTTACCAACACCGTGCGCGATGTGTCGACGTCGGCCGGCCCTCAAGGCCCCTCCACCAGACACCATCTCGCCAGGCCGACCCATGGTGTCGGCCGGGCGGGGCATTGTTTCAATATATCAAAAACAAAGGACTGACGTTAACATGGAGCACCAGTGGTGATTGCAAACAGCACCCTCCACTGTGGTGTGGACCATGAAAAGGTTAAATGAATAAAAAGAGCTAAACCACAAAAACTGTAGAATGAGCAAACCCATACACACAAAGTTTAAGGGGAGACGGACCAGACCCGTCTTCATTCAAAATATTCACAACAGAACACCAGCCCTAGTTTAGCCCATTTACCAAAAAAGGTAAACAAAGCCCCCCCCCCGCACTACTCCCCCAGTATACCGATTGACCGTCAGTATGAATGGTTTGAGAGGAGAGAAAGCTGTAGCAAGACAGACCTTCTCATAGCAGAGTGACAAAATGAAACAATAGCCCCCTACACAGGGCCGCCCCAGGAGATGGGGGGCCTCGCGTCTAAAAACGCACAGGGCCTCACATTTCTCCCAAGCGGCCCTGCCCTTATACTACTGCAGCCTAACGCCAGGCAATGTGGAACCCAAGACAACAATTGCCTGTGCACAGACACGCAACATGTTTACCATGTCGGCTGGACCCATAGCCCCACTACCCGACGCCAACCCAGATGGGAACACCGTTCAACAAACCCCGCCGGAACACAAGGTAATACCTGGCTAGAACCTAGCCACGACCTACCCCGTTGTCAACCCATTTACCCGAAAAAGGTAAATAGAACTCAAAACCCCACAACAGCTACCGACTGACCTTCATTGATGAACCGGGCAAGAGGCGGGAGAGTGACAACATCTCACGGCGGAGACATTAAAACAGCATAGCAATTAGCAGTAGTGATAGCATGCGGCAGTAGCGATAGCATGTTAGCATAGCTTTAGATGTTTTAGCAGCACGCCCAAGACAGCTTGGAAACCGTTCCCTGCAGAGAACGTTCACCAAACCATCTTGCCCCTGGCGCCAACACACAACAAGGTTGTGTTAACAACACAAACCAGCATTACTAACACTAATACCCATGCCTGAAGACACAGGGCCTACCTGAGTACAAGCTGGCCCGACAGCCAGCCTTGTACAGCTGAACCTCGATGTGCAGTCATCAACCGAGGAACATCACAGGCCCGTCGTGTCGCCGAAAACATGCGTCGAAGATGCCAGGGGCCAGCAACCTCCGGTAAGCTTCCAACATTATTAATCTTCCTTAATCTTTTACATTCCGCTAGCTCGCATGGTGCAAGCATCCAGTGCGCTGGGACGAAAATAGAGGAAGGGTGTGTCATGACCAGAGTCATGATTATATGGGTGGTGCCACCATAAGGGGCGGGGCCCCATACAGGTGGGGTGCATGTGTTTTTGTTCGTGGGAGATACATTAGGTATCACAGGCGATATAGAGTATCTCGTAAGGCTCAGAGCGGGAGCGATGCCATACGAAATATAACAGGCCACCTGGACACAATCTCTCTCTCTCTCTCTCTCTCTCTCTCTCTCTCTCTCTCTCTCTCTCTCTCTCTCTCTCTCTCTCTCTCTCTCTCTCTCTCTCTATCTCTCTCTCTCTCTCTCTCTCCGATCCTTCCAGCAATCTATCTCACAACCTGACTCAGGGCATCGCTTCCTAATTATTTTTCCTGTTCCTTCCACACTTCTTAACATCCCATCCTTTCATCCTCTCATCTATCCGCCTCTATCTGGGGGGATGGAAACTCCCAGGAAGATAAGCTACTGTTTAATTTAAATTAAAAAAAATAACAAAAAAAAACAAATGCACTGCAGAATTACAAAAAACCTAATCCAATTATTATCAAGCACTTTTGCTTGAGGATGGCTCAAATCCCAAAACAGTTTGGACAGCACAAAATTTAATTAACGGAGGAAATAAAAATGCAAATCAATGCAACTTATTGTGTTTTTCTGATGGAAAAGCTCTTACTGAGCCTAAGAAACAGGCCTGTGTCATTAAAACCCTTAGGAGTGTGTCCTTGTGGATCGATGTTTTATTACAAAATGTACCTAAATTTTACCTCATCCCCTTTTTGCTTTGCACTGTATAGTATATTGTATTGCAACTCAGTTACTTCTACTCTGCATTGTACATTGTATATATGTATATACTGAACACTTTTGTCTACATACTTGACTTCTATTTTATACTTGCTATGCTTATTTTATACTTATCTATTTTTGTCTAGCACAGTCTCTGGAGCTTAACAGAAAGAAGCATTTTGTATAAAAGTATTCTGTACTTCTGTATGACAACTAATAAAGAAACTTGAACTTGAAACTTGAAACATCTGACTGTAATGTACTGTGACTACAATAATAAACACTAAACTAAAACTAATTGCTGATATTGACTTGCTCAATAAATGGTTACACCATCAATGCCAAAAGAATCCCCCATCACTTCCGAGGCAATCCCTCCCCTTCTAAAGTAATTATGTGGAAAAACCATGATGCCTGCGTTCATCGAAGTGATGAATTATACTGACCAAAGCAAACAGTATGTGCAGTATGGTGGATGGGGGGCTGTGGTAGTAGTTGTGGTGATGACGATGTGCTGCTTACCTCAGGGCCAGGGGAAGATGGTCTACTCACTCTGGCTCTCCACTGTTGAGTGGATGGGGAGATGCCAGAGGGAAGAGGTGGAGTAGAATATAGATGATGTAGTGTGTGTGTGTGTGTGTGTGTGTGTGTGTCATTATTCATAAAAGGCTTATTTCAATATTATATTATTTCAGTATTAATTTGACATTGCTTGATACCAGAGGTGGGACCAAGTCATTGTTTTGCAAGTATCAAGTCAGTCTCAAGTCTTGGTACTCAAGTCCCGAGTCAAGTCCCAAGTCAAGACAGGCAAGTCCCGAGTCAAGTCCCAAGTCAAGACTGACAAGTCCAGAGTCAAGTCCCAAGTCAAGACTGACAAGGTTCCATCCTAGAAGCAAATCTTTCCTGTGACAAAATGCCATCCAATGTAATCAAAAAAGTCAACCAACAAACTAGATTCTTGTACCGGATCTCCTCTCTGGTAAAGAAGAATACACTGAAGAGTCTGGCAGGAGCACTCATTCAAGGGTACTACGACTATGCTTGCACCTCATGGTACCAAAGTACCTCAAAGCCGCTAAAAACAATATTACAAACATCACAAAACAAACTGGTCAGAGTACTACTTGACCTTACTCCTAGAACCCACCTCACCCCTGCCCACTTTGACTACCTAGGATGGCTTAGAGTAGAAGACAGAGTACAGCAACTTGCAATGGGCCTGGTCTACAAGATACACTAAGATACCCATTTACATGTCAAAATACTTCCCAAAGGCCACAACACCAGAGGGAGCTCCACAAATCATGTTAAACCCAGATTCGGCTCAAACAAGGGACTAAACACGTTTAGCAATTATGCCACATCAATGTGGAATGCCCTACCCACAACTGTAAAGGAATGTGAATCACTACCCACTTTCAAAACCACTCTCAAAGAACACCTACGGGAGACCGCAATTCGAAACTGGCCCCTGTAAATGTCCTACCCCAACCCCCTCCAATGTACAGTAAATGACCTAACCCAAGAATACACGAGACCCTCTTCTTAGAACCAAGTATGGTTTCGTCGATATTCCAATGTACAGTTTTGCTTGTAGAGATGTACAGTTTCCCCCACCCCGCCTACCTAACCCCCCCCCCACCCACCCAACCACCCACCCACCCAACCACCACCAATGTACAGTCCCCCCCCCACCTACCCAACCTCCTCAAATGTACAGTTTCTACGTCAAATGTACTCTCTTTTTAGACTCTTTTTGTATCACAAACAGTACTGTATTTGTAAATCTGGTATGTCATAAATGTATAGATGTAGCAGTACTGTCTATCTGTATGTTGTGTGTGTCATATATGTTATGATGAATTGAAAATGGGGGACCCTGATGTAAACAAGATGAAAGTATTTCTCTGGTCTGCATCCCCTTAACAATTGTGTGTATTGAGCTGTACTGTACTGTACCCATTCTGCAATCTGTTAATAACGTTTGCAATCAATCAATCAATAGCAAGCCGAGTTACTTACCGATTTGTGCAGTTTCAAATGTCGAACGAAGTAGTTGGAAGTTGTTGCTTGTTCGTTGTTGTTGCTTGAAGTTGTTTTCGAGCCGCACGTTTTGCATACTGCAATTCGTTTTTTGTTGACCACCACCAGGTAATTTTTATAAGCCAACGAAGCAATCTTTGGTATAATTTTCCACTGAATCCGTCGTTATTAACGTTTGTAATGTAAGATAGGTTCTTTGAGCCAAGACACAATTTACATTTAACTAAAACGTTATTTTCTTTGTGCTCAACAAAAGACAAATAATGAGGATATCCAATATAATTTGTTACGCTGGGCGCCGCCATGACAGTCTAACAAGTAAACAAAGAAAGAATAAAACATGCCCACTATCTCCGCAGATGAGACAGGACGAACGCGGAAGTGCAACTCCGTTAGGGAAAATATACACACGAGCCGGCTGCGCGAATGAAGTGTATTCGCTGGAAATTTATTAATTCACGGCACATTTAATAACATAATTTTTAATCGTTGGGCATGGGGGAATCTATAAAATCTTCTCAAGTCAAAAGGCTCAAGTCCAAGTGAAGTCACGAGTCATTGGTGTTAAAGTCGAAGTCAACAAATTTTTTGTTTTGGTCAAGTCAAGTCCTAAGTCATCAAATTCGTGACTCGAGTCCAAGTCATGTGACTCGAGTCCACACCTCTGCTTGATACAGACATGATACATTTTCCTACCGGTCACCATCAGCCCAGCAACTGGCAATTGCCAATATATTTGTGTTCAAGTGGAAATTAGGATGATACTTTGTTTACTGTGACCCTACATTCCTATGTGTTTCAGTGGAAATTAGGCTTGGTGGGTTTACTGTGACTATACCTTCCTATGTGTCTCAGTGGAAATTAGGCTGATTGGTGGGTTTACTGTGACCATACCTTCCTATGTGTTCAAGTGGAAATTAGGCTGATTGGTGGGTTTACTGTGACCATACCTCCCTATTGTATGTGTTTCAGTGGAAATTAGGCTTGCTCACACCAGTCGTGTTTAGCCTGGTTGAATCAAACCCTGGAGTGTTTACCCCCTGTGGTGCATTTAGTTTGAGCTGGAGTAAACAGAGTAATGGAATCCTGCTCCACCTCCAAGTGAGGCTTGAGGTGTGAAAGCAAACCAGACCAAAAGCAGAAAAAAATGAATAATTTCCAAATGTGTGATTGTTCAATATCATAAGACATTCTATTATTTCATGTAATTTACCAAAAGGGTAAAATACTATATGGTGTCAGAGTAGACGGTAATATACCCACCGACAAACTTATCAGAGGTTTGGCACCGTTTCAAGCAGCAAGCACTGAGCTGATGTTTCCGGAGCCACTGTGTGACGAACGCGAATAGGAATAATGCAGCTACCTTCTTTAATGGATTGGGGAGAAGAGAATATATGTGTTGTTAACCTCTTATGCATCGGGCAAAATGGGGCTAGTTTTGCATACTGGAACACGCCTGACGATTGCATACACAAAGTAATTTTCTATGTATTATACTTTATACTTATACTTACTCTTTTGAAAGGAGACATTTGTAACTTTCTTCCACAAAAAAAGGAATCACTCTGAGTGCTAATGAAATAGAGTTACAGAGGTTTGAACACACTGAAGTAAAGGTTTTGTTTACTCACATTTTGTGTTTACTTGATGTCCCTGTTTTTGAGTTCCAGCTGAGAGGTAGGAGCTGGAAAACATAATGGTTCCATAGCCTGAAATCTTATCTAGTAGAGGTCCAAATCCCACGGAAAATGAGTGTTTTACAAAGGTTTTTGTAATGTGTGTACCGGCGTTAATTCGGCATGCTTATCCAAAATGGCCCTCCGCTGCCATTGATTCCGAGGCGCTAGTCAAAACACGTCCCCGGCTTCTTCTTTGTCTTTTTCGTCACAATCAGCCCTCGTGTGGGACACCCCTGGCTCCAGAATTTCATTGGCTACAAAGGTGGTCAATAATTTCCGCCATCAGAGGTGACTGGTTTGTTCAGGACCCGGCCAAACTGGACGTGGTCACTTGTCCGAATGGCTTGTCAAATGACGCTCGTTGGATGTTTCATCTTGTAACTCAAGACTGGAAGCACGAAATAGGTCACGTATGGTGACGATCGAAAGGCGGCAAATTCAACTTTCCAACAATGTATTGGTTGATCGGCAAAAATGACGAGAAAAGACGAGAGCAAAGTGCCGTGGATGTAAATGTTTTAATGAGTACATTGATTGATTGATTGTAGAATCAAACCAAAAACCCCTAGAAGCAATACTGAAGAAACTACTGGCAGCAGTGCCACCACAACTACAAAGGATGATAATAAAACTACAATAATACAAAATCCACATCCTTCACCATCCTGGAAAGGAAATACCTGGGGCTGACACACTATCATGCAAATCACTCAAGTACCATGACAACCGCCTGATGGGTATGGAAGCACAAATACACTCCCTCATCAGCAACATGCCAATGAGTGACAATAAAATGCAGGGAATCAAAAAAGCAACAGCACAAGATGCCCAGCTCACAGCATTGGGAACATACATAATAGAAGGAATTGCTCACTCAACATCCAAGAATAATGGAACCATAGAGATGACATTTCTGAGATTGATGGCATGATGTTCAAAGGTGAAAAAAATATTATCCCTGAGAGCAGAGATAACATGACACAGTGTATACGTGCTGGGCACATGGGTGTGGAGAAAAGCAAGAACAGGCCACGAGACCTCCTATTCTGGCCTGGCATGGGGAAGCAATGCAGAACATGCCAAGAAAGACGCAGTGCAAACCCTGAAGAGCCCCTGCTATCGTACAACATAACCAAGAGACATTGTCACAGTAGATTACTACAGCAGATTCTATGAGATGGAAAGAATACAGAGTTATACCTCAGCAGTCATCCTCAATGAGGCGACCAGAATCACCATAGAATTATAGAATATTTATCCGTATTTCATTAGTAATATATCGTAATAGTAGATAGATAATTTCTTCCCTGTAGAGACGACTATAGTCAATTGTCTCTCTTGCACTAGTGTCAGATTGAAAGATTCCTAAGCGCATAGTTAATTTTAGTTGACTTCTGACCTCCCCTGTGGTGTTCACTAGATCTTCACGTTACAGCTACAGTACATATATGTATTATTAGAGACAGCAGATGAGTCAAACAATTAACAATGTGTTAGCACTAAGTCTAAGTCTACTTCTAAAAAGGTCAACCCGAAATAATTATGGTTCTACCTTCCATTGTATTAAGCACTGTAAACATCTACCGTATGTGTACAATTATATGACTACAGACCCCAGTATCCTGGGCAGTTGTGGGGGAGAAGGAATAGACTCTTAGGGCAAAGTACATGTTGGTCAGGGAAGGTCACCTTATAGGGTGGGACTTAAATATAGGAACAGGATACTTTTAGAGAACTAATTCTGTATAAAAGGAGGAAACAGACAGAGAGTGTGAGATTTTTCATTTTGACTGAGAGATTTTGATTAGGACTGAGCTACAGGGGACCAGGAGCCAGGCACATTGGGTGAACCTAACCTCTCTTGTATTGCTTGTTCTGTCTTTGTCAAGTAGCTTAGGCTGTTTAATAGTTGAGTTGGGTATCGATTAATTTGGTCTGTCCAATACAATAATTATCTTATTGTCATATGTAGGCCTACCACTAATCTGTTAACAATCATTGATTTATTGCTGGTTATGTCATAACGTCATAGCGTTATTATTGTAAAATGGTCATAAATTATGAAAAAAAAAAAGTAACGTGTAATATATCAAATATTAATCATTGTTTGTGCGTCCTATTCATCGCCCCTGGCCTCCTCTCTCTTCTCTGGTGCTAGAAATAAGCGCCAGCATCAGTGTGCAACTCAGCCAATTGAAATACATACATGAACCTAGCAACTAAATTTAATCCAATCAGCATCTTCAAATATGATGCATGTGGGCGCTTTTCTCTAGCGCCTGAAGTAGAGTCATTGTCGAATTGTCTATTCTATTGGCTGAGCGTGGCACGTCCACCAGGAAAATCCCATACGCTTCGCTCGGCTACTATTTGTTGTCATAGGTCTATGGTTGTTGTAACTTGTCGTCATCGTTGTCGGAAATTGATAATAATCACAAGATACTGTACATTCAGACAGTGTTGGACTTGGATCTAACTAAATGGATTTATATGGACATGTTTATGGAAAGTACAAGCCGTGACACAGCTTTTAAAAAAAAATTGGATTTAAGGCTTGTGGACAAGTTGCAGTCGGACAACATCAACAACAAGGCTGTATGAGTCGAAGGTAAGCAAGCGAAAACATGTTCAGTATGCGTCAACATTTGAGTTAAACAGAAGTCATCACTTGTTATCTTATAGATAGATAAATGGCTTAACAACTGAGCTAACGTTAGCTATCTGCTCCATCCGAAATTCATGGATATATCCTTGGATAAAATAGTTAGTTTATTAATGTTTATTCAACATAATAATAATAATAATAATAATAATAATAATAATAATAATAATAATAATAATAATAATAATAATAATAATAATAATAATAATAATAATAATAATAATAATAATAATAATAATAATAATAATAATAATAATAATAATAATAATAATAATAATAATAATAATAATAATAATAATAATAATAATAATAATAATAATAATAATAATAATAATAATAATAATAATAATAATAATAATAATAATAATAATAATAATAATAATAATAATACATTTAATTTGTAGTGCACTTTATATTTTGAACCAAATCTCAAAGTGCTAAGCTTTGACTGTCAATACAATGTCAAAACTGTCTGCTTGCTAATGCTAGCTAACTGGAACTGATTTGCAGACAGGAAAGCAACCAACAATATTGTCCGTACGGAACCCTTATCCCCAACACATAGTTCCGCCGCACCTAGAAAGATTTTCACCAGCCGCCACTGAATCAAAGTGGCATGGCGATTCAAAACATCGCAAACAGACTTATCCTCCATGGCAAGGATCGATAAGACTAAACATCATGGACATTTTCAGTGATTTGTTTGTGTCAGATGGTGTTTGTGAGAGAATATAAAGAGACATTTAACGAGTCACACCAGGTACAAATGAGTGTAATTAGGACAGGTAGACAGGGCAATTACCCACCAGGTAATGCTAGAGGTTTGCTCCCTGAGGAGAGAAAACCCCAAACGTTACATCTGACCAACTGTATCACAGCATGATCCGGCAGCTGCTCTGTCATCGACCTGAAGAGGGACATCTGGTCAGGTCCTTCTGCATTTGTGTATGTTGGAAACTCAAATTGTACAGGTTTGTCGATGAAATCTCTATATCTTAAAGTCAAAGTCAGCTTTATTGTCACTTCTCATAATGTGCAAGACATACATTTAATTACGTTTTCCCCCTTCCCACGGTGTATATACAAAATAAATCTAATATAAACATAAAGTAACATATAGGACACTGTAAACATAAGTAACATGGGACACAATGTACCTACACTATACAGGACTATATATACACAGTATAAACAGTGGCATTTTATGTATGATTGAAATAAATATAGGAGGTAAAAGATAACTTAGTGCAAATATTTTTTTTGCAGCAGCAGTGGTACATAGTAAGTATAACTGATAAATAATGGCAGTAGAATACAATAATACAATAATGGCAGTAAAGTGGCAGTGAGATGATAGATATGGCAGTAAACTAATATAATGTAAACAAAAATAAATAATGGCAATAAAGTAAAGCGTCAGTGTGTGTCTGTGTGTGTGCCAGTGGGGGGGGGGGGGGGGTAGTGACTGTCCAGGTTCTCTGGTGGCAGAGTGAGAGCGGGGGGGAGAGCTGGGAGAGAGTTCAGCTTCCTGACAGCCTGGTGTATGAAGTCTGTGTTTCCCTTATATGCATTTTTAATTAGGACCGCCGCTGCTATGAACTAGACTATTAAATTTTTTTTTTAAGTGCGCTCCAGTAGCACACCATGTACCGCGCTGCGTCGCGGATCGGCCGACCCGAGTTCGATTCCCGGACCCGCCGTTATTTGCCAAATGCCTTCCCCTGCTCTCTCTCCCGTTTCACCCTCACTCACTGCATCTGTCGGTCATGTCTGACCAGGAAAAGCAATAAACGCAAAAAAATCAATCTTATTTTTTAAAAAATACTAATACAATACATTCGAAGCTGTCTGACGTGCCACTGTCGTGTCCATAGGCAGCATAGCAATTTCAATTTTACGTTTAATTAATTTATCCACTCTGGTTGGATGTTGTGTATGTATATGTATGTATTGTGCTGTATAATGACAATACATTCGAAGCTGTCTGACACGCCACTGTCGTGTCCATAGGCAGCGTAGCGATTTCAAAATGAGATTATATATGTATATTGTCATTATACAGCACAATACATACATATACATACACACCATCCAACCAGAGTGGATAAATTAATTAAACGTAAAAAAAATAAAACTTGAACCAAGAGTGATTTGAACTTGTGACCATAGGCTCAACAGCCAGGAGACAAACGAGGTGAGCTAAGTCAGCGGATGTTAAAACTGAGTGACTAATCCATGATTTACACTTGTGCCAATTGCATTTGTCCCTAGTATTGGCATTAAAAAATCAGATGTCATGCTAATATGTCATGTTCTACAGTAGGGCGTACTACTGTGATACCAATTTCAAAGTGCGTGTGTGCGAGGCTCACTTTCCGCTCGCTCTCCGCACTCCACGCATTATTTCTACGCTCATACCGGCGTCGGCAAAACTAGCGTAGGTCAGTGGCCAATCAGAGCGCAAAACGCGAACGCGGAAGCACGAACCGGTTGGTATTCGAATAGACGCGTCTGGGCCCCCATAGTCAACAACACCTGTGGGGGTCTCTCAAAAATAGCTATAATACAGAACACACGATGGGTCTGCAAACATCTTTAAAATGGTCAATAATGCTGGCGCCATTAAGTAAAGATAGGAAAAGGACGTGGGGCTCAATGAGTTAAGTGCCATACAACTATTTATTTTCCATTCGGTTTTTTTTATTAGTTTTTTATTAGTTTTTGATTTATAATTGCAGAGACAGAGTTAAATACATTTTCATTCAAGTTCATACATTTTGTCTCATTTGTCAAATTAAATTGTATTTTATCAGATGCAAAATGCAAATAAGTAAATATGGCATTATATATCAGAGGTTAATCTCTGGTATTATGGACTGTGTGTGTGTGTGTGTGTGTGTGTGTGTGTGTGTGTGTGTGTGTGTGTGTGTGTGTGTGTGTGTGTGTGTGTGTGTGTGTGTGTGTGTGTGTGTGTGTGTGTGTGTGTGTGTGTGTGTGTGTGTGTGTGTGTGTGTGTGTGTGTGTGTGTGTGTGTGTGTGTGTGTGTGTGTGTGTGTGTGTGTGTGCATGCTTTCCCAGCTGACTTCTGAAGGAAGTCCAATCATTCTTCACCATGTGAAGCACAGTGGGATGTCACCTCCCACACAACAAACACTGCCCTATGATCCCTGTTTACTGAAACAAAAACACAAAATAATTCATTTTACATATGTAAATATTACTCCAATGTTTATGGTTATTCACAGATAAACAATATTCAGCATAGAGAACAAGTGTGACCGAGCCATGCTGCTCTCAGGCCAAAGAGACCAAACACGATTAGCAACATGATCTTATGTGGGCTTCTTCTCTATTCTATTCAACCATTCTGTTCTGTTCTATTCCACCCAGGTCCGAAGTCTCGTGAGACAGGGGCACCTGGGGGCAGCCGATGCTTTACATTGGTCTACTTGCCAGGCAAATAGCCCACTGTAATGATGTGAATTGGAGAAAATTGGAGACCTTGCAAGAGAAGTACAAGGGGCATAAAATAAAATATCTCCTCTTCCCCTCTCGGTGGTATTGAATGAGCACAGAGCTGGCACACTGTTGTGCCACTGCAAACACATTGGGGGCTTCTTGACAGATGCATTATTGCTTTCCATCAATACCGTGAGAGTATCTGTATAATCCTCTAACATGGACGAGTATACAGTACAAAGAAGATGATCTGTCAGTCACATGAGCCAGCATAACAAGTGCTAGGGGCATTGTTATATCATGGGCTGCTGTATTCTATCCCCATTGGAGAATGGACACAAGGTGTGTTTCATGCTTGGGCTAGAGACAAGAGTGGGTCCCCTGTCGAGGCGTGTTGCATGCAGTAGCATTAGTCTGTGTGACTACATCAGTCAGAACAGTCATCATTACTCCTATAGATCTTTTCAGAAGTATTCTGTTGCTATTCCAATGATAGAGGAACAGCTCTGACCCCTGTGTATGTCCTGTCACAATCTGTATTAACAAACATTGCAACAGGAAATACAAAGGGGCCTATTTAGATGTTAGAAAAGGTCTACTCAAACCTTGGTAGGGTGTATTGCACATAGAGCTAACACACCCATGAGTAGCTCATGTGCCTTGACCGACCAGAGGGAAACAGCACATGGCAGGACTCTTCACTGTATCCCCCCTTTGGGTGTTGATTGTGCTCCAGTGTGTTGCAGCTGTATAGTTGACTATGGAACAGGGTTGTGTTCCTATTGGGCATATTACAAATGGTTGTCAATGCCTCCAGGGGTACTCTGTGTGTCAGTCGGAGCAGAGGCCGTCATTCCTGTATTCACTCTTCTGCAGGGCGTGTTGCACATAGTTGCTTACCCATGTAAGCCCATGTAGCTTTACTGACCAGGTCAGATAAGGCACAAAGCATGACTTGTCACTTGTATCCCTCGACTGAGAGTTGACAACTCCCCCATTTAGCATGACTTAAGCTAACACACCCATGGGTAGTCATGCACAACTGCATTAGGTAGGCTACAGTGGCGGCTGGTGAAGCACAAATTATTATATTATATTAAATATTCAATTATATTTTTAAAACATCCCCCACTGTGTGTGTCAGTGGTCAATGGACACAGATGAAAACATATTAACATTAGGTGACGGCGCACCTGACCAGACACAGATGCAAAAAATTACATATTCGGTGACGGCGCACCTGACCAGACACAGATGCAAAAAATTACATATTGGGTGACGGCACACCTAACCAGACACACACAGATCAAAACATATTAGGTGACAGCGCACCTGACCAGATCAATACATATTAGGTGACAGCGCACCTGACCAGATCAAAACATATTAGGTGACAGCGCACCGGACCAGATCAAAACATATTAGGTGACAGCGCACCTGACCAGATCAAAACATATTAGGTGACAGTGCACCTGACCAGATCAAAACATATTAGGTGGAGGTGACAAGGAAAAGGAAAGATGAAATTACCTACCTGGGTTCCATCCTAGACGCAAATCTTTCCTGTGACAAAATGGGATCCAATGTAATAAAACAAAGTCAACCAACAAACTAGATTCCTGTACCGGATCTCCTCTCTGGTAAACAAGAATACCTTGAAGACTCTAACAGGAGCACTCATTCAAGGGTACTACGACGATGCGTGCACCTCATGGTACCAAAGCACCTCAAAGGCACTAAAAACAAGATTACAAACATCACAAAACAAACTGGTCAGACTACTGCTTGACCTTACTCTTAAAACCCACCTCACCCCTGCCCATTTTAACAACCTAGGATGGCTTAGAGTAGACGACAGAGTACAGCAACTTGCAATGGGCCTGGTCTACAAGATACACTACACCACTAAGATACCCATGTGCATGTCGAAATACTTCCCAAAGGTCAGTGAATACCACGACCACAACACCAGAGGGAGATTTTTTTTATGTTATAACTTTTTTTTATATATAAAAAGAAAATCATCATAACTTAGAAATGAGATTGCATAGGTCTATGAATCGAGATCGCGATTTTGTTTCGATTAATTGCCCAGCCCTACTGTGTACAGTAAGTTAGCTTGGTGATCATCATTGTGATGTAATATAAGCTAAGCTAAAGGTAGCTAACAAATTGGCTAGCTACTGTTAGCATACAAGCTTTTACAAACACTGTACTTACTTTTTCATCCTCAACTTTCTTTCTGATCCAGATGCATAAGTCCTCTCCATGTTGCTGATTTATACTTCCTACACAGTAATGTTACTGACTGTACAGGGCTCTCCAAGCCCTCTCAAAGCAGGAAATGGTTGGATAGGAAATTGTGTTTTCTGATTGGTGTAAAAAAAGTGTCAGAACTGTCAATCATTCAAGCCTCATTCAAATTAATGAGTGAGTCTAAGCCTTGTGGGTGTGCACTTAGACCAGTTACTGTCCAATCAAAGGTCCTATTTCGCTGCCATTCACTTACATTAGCTAGTGAGGCACTTGAGGAATGTGCCTCACTACTAGCCAATGTAAGTGATTGGGAGCTGTGTATCACATGAAAAAATAAATCACTGGAATTTTTTTTCACAGAGGAAAACATTTCCAATAAGAAATATATATAAAATAAATAAATAAATAAATCAATAAATAAATAAAAAAATAAAAAGATATTATGTATATTAATAATATTTTTTTTTGTTTTCTTTGTTTTTGTATACTAGTAAAGCACTGCCTCACTAGTATTCATGCAATAACCTCCACTGGTAGGCTAGTCAGTCTGGACAGCGACAATTTCTCCTGTAGCCTACTCAGTGCTCCACAGGGCCTATTGCATATTGTTGCTAACCTGTCTTGTAGTGCCAGCTTCTTGACACACGTCATAGACTATGTCTCTGCAGAGATCATGTCTCCCCTAGGAGGGGCTGTCCTGCTACTAGGAATCAGCCGGGTTTCCCCAAATAATATGGGCACCCAAACAGAGCTTACACAGGTGCCATCTTCTCGCTAAACCAGTACTGATTGTAGCTATGGTGGGGTGCACAACATGGTGTAGCTGGGTGCAATGCATGTTATGTACTATTCTACTAAACTCTACTACATTGTGTTACAAACTATTCTACTAAACTCGACTACATTGTGTTAGAAAATATTCTACTAAACTCTACTACATTGTGTTACAAACTATTCTACTAAACTCTACTACATTGTGTTATGTACTATTCTACTAAACTACTACATTGTGTTCTGCACTCTCTATTTTGTCTCCACCAAAGTCCCCAGGAAGCCTCCACAGACAGGCTGACCTATATATCAACCCCCCCCCCCACACATCATGGCAATGCTTCACCTGTCCTTCATTCATGCAGCACTGTAAGATTTTTCACCGTAAAGTTACAATAAATTACTGTAATGACTTTTACAATAAGATCACAATAATTTACTGTGAATGGCTTCACAGCAATGTGTTGTAATTTCACAGTAATTGTAGTACAATACATTGTTGTAATTTCACAACTTCATACTGTAAGAAATTACTGTGATATCACATTATTTTGTTCTATATATATTACAACAATGTATTGTGACTTCACAACATCAAATTGTAAGAAATGTACTGTGCTATCACATTATTTTGTTGTATATATATTACAACAATGTATTGTGACTTCACAACATCAAATTGTAAGAAATTACTGTGATATCAAATTATTTTGTTGTATATATTACAGCAATGTATTGTGACTTCACAACATCAAATTGTAAGAAATTACTGTGATATCACAGTATTTTGTTGTATATATATTACAACAATGTATTGTGACTTCACAACATCAAATTGTAAGAAATTACTGTGATATTACAATATTTTGTTGTATATATATTACAACAATGTATTGTGACTTCACAACATCAAATTGTAAGAAATTACTGTGATATCACATTATTTTGTTGTATATATATTACAACAATGTATTGTGTATTTACAATAGTCTACATGTATTTTTGTAGTCCAGCTCCAGTACACTTCCTGAAGGTCACACTTTGGTTTCCTGTCGTGATTAATCACGTCATCCAATAGTATTTTCACATGAAACTATTGTATGAGCTTCCTCCAGAAGTATACTGGAGCTGGGGACTATAGAGTTATGCATGTCTATCATTGTAAATTGACTGTTATTTTGCCAAATTATATAATATAATAATAATTATTTTTCAATTATTTTGTTGGCAAGTCTTTTGCATTACTTTTCAGACTTGCCAACAAAATAATTGAATAATAATAATAATTATTATATTATATAATTATAAATAATTTGGCAAAATAACTGTCAATTTACAATGATATGCATAACTGTATAGTCCCCAGCTCCAGTACACTTCTGGAGGAAGCTCATACAATAGTTTCCTGTCAAATACTATTGGATGACGTGATTAATCACGACAGGAAACCAAAGTGTGAGCTTCTGCCAGGAAGTATACTGGAGCGGCACGGTGGTGTAGTGGTTAACACTGTCGCCTCACAGCAAGAAGGTCCAGGGTTCGATTCCCGCTTGGGGACCAGGTTTCCATGATGCCAGTTACCCAGGTGGGGTATCTCCCAGGCCTTTCTGTGTGGAGTTTGCATGTTCTCCCCGTGCTCGCAAGGGTTTCCCCCCCGATAAGATAAAAAAACCCAATGGAAAAACATGCACTACAATAGATCGCTAACGCTGTGGCGTCCTTGACAAAGACGGACAGGAGCACTTGGATTGGTCCCCTGGCGCGGCTCACGTTGACGCCTGTCTGCTCCCGGCTGCCATTGGGGGGGAAGGACGACGGGATGGGTTAATCGCAGATACGAATTGCATGCATGCATCACATGTGTGCCGATTGGTGACCTCTGAGCAGGTCCTAAATTATTATTATTATTATTATTATTAAAAATGCACGTAGGCTATTGTACATTAAAAACAACAGTCCAAACGCACAAGCCGGCATTTATTCTCAAAAGACAGAATTATTACAAAGAATTATATACAAAGAATTACAAATAATTATATTCTTATTCTTGAAATGGTAAATGGCTGTTTTCTTTTTTACAATTTGTGCACATTTTACCCATAGGAAAATCCCGCTCGTTGTACAAGTATCGCAGAGAAAATTCAAAGGTACTCACAGTTGCACGAGGGTTTCGGACAGAGAAACGCAATGGTTTGAAAGCTCGTTGTTGCTAATAAACATTTTAAATATTATTTTATAAACTGCTGGTCAACACTGCTCAAAACGGCTTTAGCTGACTGATGCGCCTTGTACAACAAGCGCTTCGCCAGTTCTTCAGAGTTAATTATGGGATTTTATTGTCAAAAGACAGAATTATATTACAAAGAATTATATTCTTATTCTTGAAAGTGTAAATGGCTGCTTTCTTTCTTTTTTTCTTTTTACAATCTGTGCACATTTTACCCATAGGAAAATCCCATATTAACTCTGAAGAACTGGTCCTCTGCGAAACGCTCGTTGTACAAGTATCACAGAGAAAATTCAAAGGTACACAGTTGCACGAGAGTTTCAGACAGAGAAACGCAATGGTTTGAAAGCTCGGCGTTGCTAATAAACATTTTAAATATTATTTTATAAACTGCTGGTCAACACTGCTCAAAACGGCAAAACTAAGACAAAGTAATCATATTCGTAAGTAAAATGGTAAATGGCTGCTTTTTAAATTTTTTTTACAATTTGTGCACGTTTTACGCATTCACACACCAACGGCAGCGGCAACCATGCAAGGTGCCAACCTGCTCATCGGGAGCATGTAGGGGTTAAGTGTCTTGCTCAAGGACACATCGACACGCTGCCCGGGGAGGAGCGGGAACCTCCGGATTGCCAGACGACTGTCGCCATGAAATTAGTACTTCCAGGTCTTACCCGAAAATGGAACTAATGAGTACACTTTATGCACTCACTCAAAAGAACAAAAGAGGCACTCAAAAGAACAAAAGAGGCGCAGGGACGACAGGAGCATGACAATTGTCTTTGCAGACCATTCAAAGTCTATGAGCTTACGAAGAAGGGTGTTCATTTGAGGGGACGACAGGAGCATGACAATTGTCTTTGCAGACCATTCAAAGTCTATGAGCTTCCGAAGAAGGGTGTTCACGTGAGGGGACGACAGGAGCATGACAATTGTCTTTGCAGACCATTCAAAGTGTATGAGCTTCCGAAGAAGGGTGTTCACGTGAGGGGACAACAGGAGCATGACAATTGTCTTTGCAGACCATTCAAAGTCTATGAGCTTCCGAAGAAGGGTGTTCACGTCAGGGGACGACAGGAGAAGGACAATTGTCTTTGCAGACCATTCAAAGTCTATGAGCTTACTTACGAAGAAGGGTCTTCACGTCAGGGGACGACAGGAGAAGGACGATTGTCTATGCAGACCATTCAAAGTCTATGAGCTTACAAAGAAGGGTGGTCACTTGAGGGTTGATGGCGCTTCGCTTCTTTGCCCTGGAGCCTTTCTCCGGGTTGATGCCCAAGAAGCACCTGTTAATAAGCAAAGATACGTTTCAGTTTTAAATAGACTCAGCATTTATCAAGGTGCTCACCTGTGTTTTTTCCCACACCACACCCTGATGAAGACTGCTAGTTCAAACTTGTTGGATCATCCTCACAATAAAAATATTTGTTTAGCCTCATGGTACCTCTAACATAATGTTTACTTATCCGAATTTTGTAGCCATACTATAATGTGAATTAAACCATTATGTCAATTTCTTAACAAGATAGCAGCAACATCAAGTGATGGTGTGGTCCCAATTCACATAGTTGGTTCCAGGCTTCATACTCAAAGCATTTAATCTACTTTATGGCCTCTGTAGAAAGGCATGGACTTAATAGCCAGATCGTCTTTGCATGATAAGTATTACTGATGACATTGATCATGTGTTCAGAGTGTTAAAATACCATTGGATGAACTCCAGTGTGGATGATCCAACGGAAGGATACTCCAGGTTGAAGACATAGTAGCTGGTGAATAAAGTAGCTACCCCATGCAAAAGGAATGGGTGTGGGCCCATCACAACTTCTCCCTCGATGGATAGCATCCATCCAGAAGGCTGCATTGTGTCACCTGAAATGAACAGATACCCTGTCATGCGTTATTGTGGATAGGTATACATTCCTGCAAGGACATGACACAGAACTAGGGCTGTCTTAAATACTTCGAAGCTTCGTTCGATGGGCATGGGATTCGAATATGAAAATAAAATTCGATTATTAAAAAAATAAAAAATTAAATAAAATGCATATTTTTTTTTTTTTTTGTTGTGCAAAATCAACTCTGCCTATCTTTGTTAATAACAACAAGCAATGCTGTCTGTTATTTAAGATGAGGTTGCACTGACAGATTTGTGTTCATTGTGCTGCTTTTATAAAGCCTCAAATGACGGCTTATAATATTTCATGAAAGCAAAGTGTTTTGTTTGTCTAAGATTTAAAAAGGTTTAAACGTTACAGCACTGACAAAGTTGAACAAAGTGCTGTACAAGTCCCACAACATTAAAAAATAAAAATAAAATTAAAATATATCGGAATATTGGTATCGGTAAAAAAGCCAATATCGAGCATCCCTAGTATAGGCTATACTTATCAGCCTGTAAAAGAGTCCCTGTGCAGATAGGAAAATCCGGCTAAAGGACAAAGCAACTCCTAGCCCTCCAGTTACAAGCGCAGATGGAATGGAGACATGCCAGCTCAGGATATTATTTATAAGCATCATATCTGTGCCATATCACAAACTGCCTTCTGTCAGATTTTCCCCCTCGGTGCAAAGGAACACAAGCTCATCCCTGAACATTACATTACCTTGAATTATCGAACAGGGGGTGCTTGGGAGTGCTGCAGTATTCACATCAGCAGCAGTGGCACATGTCTGCAACAAAGTAACACACAATAGCAGATTTAACATTATGAAAGAATGAAGATAAGCTAATCCACGCACTACAGCTCACCACACATCAGCTCGGCCCATTTGGAGCAACTTGGGGGTTAAGTGTCTTGCTCAAGGACACTTCCGACATGCGGACAGTCAGAGCCAGGATTCGAACCACCAACCCTACGGTCGATGAACGACCATCTCTACCAACTGAGCTTCAGTCGCCCCTAATGTAATCACTCGCATTTCAAATATTTTAATATTTAAATAAATAAAACGTACATCAACTTCGAGCAGTAGTTTCTCCGTAGGCTCCTTGAAGTACACCATAAGGAGGAGGACGATGCAGGCACCGATCTCCGAAACCTCTGGATCATATCTGGCCAGAACATCCCTGATCTTCATGTTGTCCAGTTTCTGGCAGAACTGCAGGATGGTCCGTCCTCAATGACACAGGGCATCTTTGATCTTTTGAAGGACATCGGTGTCTGTCAGGAGGCCAAAGTGGGAGAAAAGCCCCGTCTGAGAGAAGAGAAAAGGCCATTCTTCTTTGACCTCCACCATCGTTGGTGGAGGCATTTTATTCAAGTAACGCCGCAGGATGACGTAGGTCCTCTCCATCAGAAGTTCTGCTCTCGCTGTCCCACCCATCCCTTCCTCTGTGTACAGACATACAAATCAAGTAACAACAATTAGATTTGATGTTGCCACATCTGGGAAATTGAGTGGCAAACCTTTAATTATATGCTCTCTCATCATTACTCATTCTGAATATTAAGGTGGGCTTTTTGCTTAATGTGGGATGTTTATTCAGGTGTCAATTCACCAAAAGTAAAGTAGATTGCATGCCTGAGTAGATGTTCCGCAGATCCCTTTTCAAAGCCGCCAAGGTTTCCTGTCTCCCCGTCCGGTAAGTCTGCTGGGCCCCACTTCACACACCTAGGGATAGGAATGAATCATAGGTTAACTCAATGCTATTGGGGGAAATTATTAGGGCTGACCCCTATTAGTCGATTAATCGGTCGAAAGGAGCCGTAGTCGACTGCCAACCTCTTAGTGGAATACATAAAAAGAAAATTATAATATATTTTTTTATCATTCTTTCCAAAAGAAAAGAGGCATCTAACGCTAATGGCACGCATACCAGAGGCTAACTGCCTACAAAAACAGGCACAAAGGCACTGAAAGAGGATTTCACCCATCTAATGAACACACTAGACTAGACAAATATCAAGATGTATCCATCAGTGGACCAATTGCATGCTTTTGCAGAGGACAATAAGCCTTCAGTCGACTCCTTCAGACATTAAGCACCCCCCACAGCCCAAATGGAATGATAAAAAAAAATATATATATATATATATATATATTCTACTTTTTTTTTTTTTTTTTTTGGACTAACTGCACATTTTGGCCAATCATAGTCGACTATCCAAATCCTTAGTCGGGGACAGCCATAGAAATTATATTAAAAAAAATCTACACATAATTTAAACATTCAATCCAAATAACCTAAGTTAGTCTAGCATGGCAGTGCCACTTTAACCCCTAATTGCTGCGAGTGTGAATGGAGAGGACACTGGCGCCGTTTGTTTTGTCACCCCTACCCGTATTGGTCGACAGGACCTCTCGTCAGCCTGGACTCTCCTGCCACACCAGTGGAGATGCTTCCAGCTGCAGAACCCCAGAACCACCACAGTAGCGGCGCTTAGAGGCCCGGGCGCTTACAGACCCCTCGCTTCCATTGGCTGATTTGGGTCACGTGACCGTCCCACCCAATGGCTGAATTGGAGTGTTGCACTGCGGACATTGGCTGATTTGGGTCACGTCCCACCCAATGGCTGAGGTCCGGCGGCCGGAGACCCCTCGCTTCCATTGGCTGATTTGGGTCACGTGATTTAGGTCACGTGACCGTCCCACCCAATGGCTGAGGTCCGGCCGCTCGCTTCCATTGGCTGATTTGGGTCACGTGATTTGGGCTAACCAAAACACGGAAGTGAACACTAACAGATGTAAAGTTTGTAAACAAAATGGGGGCATCTTTGGACACCCCTGCGGCGTGTCCTTTGTGTAGCGATACATATCGGGACCCGATCACGTTGAAGTGCAAGCATCGTTTCTGCAAGCGCTATATATTGGAGACTTGTGGAGTGACTCCACGACCGGGCCGTATTATTGTCCCGAGTGGCGGTGCAACACCTCGTACAAGACGCTGCCCTTTGAGCGGAACGCAACACGGCCGTCCGCGTCTGGACCCCTCACCCTCGCTGCACCGCAGGTATGTCAGAGCTTCAATTGGTCATTCAAAACTAAATTAAAAGATAAACATGTTTACCACATGCCCCCCCCCCAACCTCCTCCAATGTACAGTTTCCCCATCCCACCTACCCAACCTCCTCCAATGTACAGTTTCTTCCCCCTCAAATGTATACTCTCTTTTTTAGACCCTTTTTGTATCACAAACAGTACTGTATTTGTAGATCTGGTATGTCATACATGTATAGATGTAGCAGTACTGTCTATCTGTATGTCATGTATGTCATATGATTAATTGAAAATGGGGGACCCTGATGTAAACAAGACGAAAGTCTTTCTCTGGTCTGCATCCCCTTAACAATTGTGTATTGAGCTGTACTGTACTGTACCCATTGATTGATTGATTGAAAAGTTTATTAACAGATTGCAGAATGGGTACAGTACAGTACAGCTCAACAATACATACAATTGTTAAGGGGATGCAGACCAGAGAAAGACTTTCGACTTGTTTACATCAGGGTCCCCCATTTTCAATTAATCATAACATATATGACATACAGATAGACAGTACTGCTACATCTATACATTTATGACATACCAGATTTGCAAATACAGTACTGTTTGTGCTACAAAAAGGGTCCAGAAAAAGAGTGTATATACATACATACTTCCTTAACTGTCTCAGGTGGTAGAGGCGCTGCTTCGCCTTCTTTACGACTGAGTATAATAATAATAATAATTTAGGACCTGATCAAAGGTCATCAATCGGCACACATGCAATTCGTATCTGCGATCAACCCATCCCGTTGTCCTTCCCCCCCAAGGGCAGCCGGGAGCAACGTGAGCCGCGCCAAGGTGCTCCTGTCCGTCTTCGTCAAGGACGCCACAGCGTTAGCGATCTATTGTTGTGCATGTTTTTCCATTGGGTTTATCTTATCGGGGGAAACCCTTGCGAGCACGGGGAGAACATGCAAACTCCACACAGAAAGGCCTGGGAGATACCCCACCTGGGTACCTGGCATCATGGAAACCTGGTCCCCAAGCGGGACTCGAACCCTGGACCTTCTTGCTGTGAGGCGACAATGTTAACCACTACACCACCGTGCCGCTATCGTCCATGTCAGTTGTCCATGTCAGGTCCTCTGAGATGTGGACCCCCAGGTACTTGAAGCTGCTCACCCTGTCCACGGTAGCCCTGTTTATAACATTACATCTCTATATATTATATAACATTACATCTCTACCTACTGTAGTAGTTTAAGTAACAGGACATGTCTAACTCATCTCTGATCGCCTGTCTTCCTCTTGTATAGCTGGGCATATCTCCACTGTTGTTCCATGAGGTCTACCTGCCAAAGAAGGACGATGGGGTGAAGACCGTGTCCCGCCGCCTGGACAACCAGAAGGGACACGGAGGCAGAGAGGACGGGGTAAAGACCGTGTCCCACCGCCTGGACGACCAGAAGGGACACCGAGGCAGAGAGGACGGGGTAAAGACTGTGTCCCACCGCCTGGACGACCAGAACGGACACGGAGGCAGAGAGCACGTCTCCCTCCCCTGTCCCCGACTCTGTGTCCTGGACCGAGAGGAGACCGGGTTCGGGTTCCACCTGGGCTGTGTTCAGGATGAGCCTGGGACATTCATTAGCCAGGTATTCCATACTATAGGGATGCACCGATCCGACTCTTTCAGTCCCAATACTGATACCGATATACCTGGGCTTTGGGTATCGGCCGATACCGAGTACCGATCCGATACCCATTGTTCAATTAATAAACTGTATGCCTCACTGTGTGGAAGAGACTGGGATCATTCTTTTGTGCAAGGCAACATCAGGCTTGACATAGATATAAATGTACTGAATTGTTATTTATTATTAAATTAAATATAAACATATAAAAAACAATAAAAATATATATATTTAAAGTGTCTCCGATACCCGATCTAGCTATTTTCGGGGCCGATATCCGATATCAATATCGGATCGGTGCATCCCTACTCCATACTGTTATACTGGATCTATAATGGATGCCTTTTATACCAAGAATGATCTAACGTCATAATGAATATATACATTAAATGGTAAATGGTGCATTTATATAGCAGCTTTTATCCAAAGCGCTTTACAATTTTTGTTCCTCACATTTCATTCACACATTCACACACCGACGGCAGAGGCGACCACGCAAGGTGCCAACCTGCTCATCGGGAGCAGTTAGGGGTTAAGCGTCTTGCTCTTGTTTTTTTATTTTAAACAATATTTGTATTGGGTTTTACAGTACACAAGTCAATCAATTATTTTTAGTTCCTTTTCTCCACAAGTGTACACAAGTATACCCCCCTCCCCTTATCTCTCTCTTAGCATCTTTAAGTCCACTTTTACTGTTATCATATAGAAATAATACATACATTCAATGGTACCTCCAGTAAGATAACTCGTACATAGATCAAAATAAGTAAAACATCTACATAAAAACATCTTTACAACACCTTCAATGACATGCCTCTGCTCTCCCCAGGGGTTCACTGACCACGGGAGAATAAAGTGTATTATTATTATTATTATTATTATTATTATTATTATTATTATTATTATTATTATTATTATTATTATTATTATTATTATTATTATTATTATTATTATTATTATTATTATTATTATTATTATTATTATTATTATTATTATTATTATTATTATTATTATTATTATTATTATTATTATTATTATTATTATTATTATTATTATTATTATTATTATTATTATTATTATTATCATCATGAACAGCATAGTCTGGCGTCTCTGCACCTGGTGAGATACTCGGAGCAAAGCCAGTGAGAAGAAGCCTGAACTGTCGCCGTCGACACACTTCTTCAATCAATATGAGAATGAAATTAATTCAATGAAATGAGAAAAAATTTATAAATAAACACTAACCTTCTTACTGTCTTATACTATCATGCTCTCTTCCTACTATACTAATATGTCTTTACTACTATGCAAGGTTGTGGAAAAAAAGTCAGCACACCGTCTGCCGTGTTTCCAAGTTTAATTTACTATAACACAGCGTTTTGGCCTGTGGCCTTTGTCAAGTGTCCTTGACTTGACAAAGGCCACAGGCCAAAACGTTGTGTTATAGTGCAGACGAAGACTGAGACTTGTTAATTGATAAATACAGTTATTTATATTAAAAAAAAGTATTGTAATAGGCCCTAATCATTTGCCATAAGATATTGATGGCTAGTGCATTTTGTTTGGCTATTGTGTCACAAAGTAAATAAACTCCCTTTGAAACGGTGACCGCTGTGTCATTTATGTTTAATGTAGACCTTTTTTTATTTGCATGTCAGCTCTTTGACTGCCAGAGTGGAGTGGACTCAACCTGGATGACTTGGACTCGGACTAGGGTAATGGGGACTCGACTCTTTGGTGACTCAGGACTTGGACTCGTGCTCGAACACTGGGGACTCTCGACTCGGACTCAAGATTTTGTGACTCGACTACAATACTGACATGTACATTACAGTGAAATGCTTGGTTCTGTATGAGTGGGTTGGAGTTGACTGGTGGGGGGGGGGGTCCCATTGCTTGCCTCACCTCAGGCTCTGCCAAGAGAGGTCTGGAGAAATTCACCTTGCAATAAGATACAGTAGAGGCAAGCGCTACCGGAGTCTCATGGCCAGTACAGAGAGACTCAGAAGGAGCTTCTATCCCCAGGCCATCAGGATGCTCAACGACAATGACACTATTTAACAACCCATCATGACTACACTCACAGCACACACATCCACATGCACACACTTTAAATAAACACTCACCTTGGGCACCCAAGCGGCCGACCCGGGTTCGATTCCCGGACCCGGCGTCCTTTGCCGAATGTCTTCCCCCCGCTCTGTCTCCCGTTCTTCCTCTCTCTCTCCCTCTGCCGGACTGCCCGGTGGAACAAACAAATAAAAACCTACCAAAAACACAATTAAAAAAAATTAAATAAACACTCACCTTAACACCCACGTTAGACACTTTAACACAATTTAATTTATATAAGTTTTACCTCATCCCATTTCTGCATTGTACCTCACTGTTACTCTTTTTACTCTGTATTGTATATTGTATATATGTGTATATTGACTGAACACTTTATTTCATGTACTTTTGACTTTTTCTATTTTATACTTTTTATCTATCACACTCCCAGGGGCTCATACAGAAAAAAGCATTTCATGATAATGTATTCTGTATTTTACTATGACAACTAATAAACAAACTTGAACTTGAAGAGGTCACTGTTTGGCGACGTTACAGATTCTACCTTCAAACTAAATGTTTTTTTTTGTTTTCCTCTTTAAGGTTTCAGAGAGAACAGCTGATGTGTGATGGAATATCGGGGGATGATTACCAAGAAGGCCATCGCTGGACAGAGGAACACCAGGAATATGGCCTATACTACTAAACTGAATCAGTAGCACTGCAGGCCCTGTCCTCTATTCTACACGCACTCCGCTGCTTCTCCTGATGCAGGACTGAACCCCCTCCGTCCACATCGCACACCTTCCCTTCCTCTCTGGACCACGGCGACGGATAACCGATCCGTCTCTCTTGACCTCTGCGACCTCCTGCTGCCCTCTTCGAGGGGAAAGTGCAATGTGAACGGAAGAGGATTACACGCCGCTTGGATTAAATTATTTAACTTACTTACTGTGTAATAATAATAGATGAAACTTTGTTTTGTTTTCAAAGAATAAACGGCATCGTGATTCATCGTATGCTGCAGCGATACTGGGGGGGAGGGGAGGGAGGTGTACGCATTAAACCCATGTCGATTCGCCATATGATTGGTTTATTAAACTGTTCTTAGGCTTTTATGTAGCCTATTAGTAAGATTAAGAATACATCATGTGTTGTGTTTATTTTGACCTTTCCGTTTATAAAATAAAAGTTTTGCCATACAATTAGCCCCGTTTTTGTATTCATCAATGTATGTATCAATATCTGGAATTACTCCTATTTCCTATTAGTTGGGCTACGTGGCGTAGTGGGCAAGGCGCTCGCCACGAATGACGGAGACGCTGGGCTTGCCTGTTCGAGCCCAGCGCTCCACATTGCTTTCAGTTTAGCTGGTCGTTCATACTAATACACATTGGCCGTATTAGGGGGTGGGAAACTGATGGGTGGGGATCGGGCGTTGTGGACAGCGACTCCTACAGGTCGGTTGGTGTGCCTGCGCAGTAGAATCAGGAAGTGTCGGGGCAGCGTGAGCCTCCCACGCGTTACTCCTCGCCACTGAGAGATCGAGCTGCGCAGGTGAAAAGATGCGACTGCTGTTACCTCAAGTACCGGAGGGGACTTGTGCTATGTATGACTTAGTCCACATTGCAGCCGGCTTGTGGGAGGCAAGAAACAGCGTTCGTGACAGGGGAGGGTTGAATTGGATGATACGAAATTGGGATGGGAGAAAATATAGAAAAATGGGAGAAAAAGTGGATAAAAAAAAATATTATATGGTTATTGTAAGGAAGTTATTGTATCTTATTTCTCAGGCTACACACATTGATATGAGCTATAACCAAACCCTTATGCAAGCCTAGCTTAATACAGGAAGTATCAGTAGGCCTACCGACCATAAAGCAATAGTCTCAATGGGTTTCAGAATAACCAGGGAGTGATACTGGAGTCCCTAAACAGTTGGTTGTTGATATATAGTCTATCCACTGACACGTTTGTTTAGGCTTCGATGTTCTTTCATGATAGGATATAATAGCTTACGTCTTCCATTGATCTCGGGAGGAAATTGGTCGTTCATGCCAAAGGTGGTGTTCTTTAACTCTCTGCCCCTACCCTTGACAAGCTCCTTCTGCTGGTGATACTCAAAACGATCCACTATTGCCCATGGTCTGTCCCCTGAGGGTTTTCCAATTCTGTGTACTCTAGAGAAGGTGATGTTCTGAACAGTGTCCCTAGGCAGTCTTAGCTGGTCTGACATAAACTGTTATGGTTTGTAACCGACCCCAATCGCACAACACAAGACAGGTATGAGGGTAAGCCAAGAAACGGGCATTTATTGAAACAGAAGGAAAAAACGGCACTGTCCCTTTAAGGGAGAAACACAAAATACTGGAATAACAAGAAGGGAAAGGTACAGTGCCTTTAAGAGGCGAGCTGGCTAAGGGGAAGGCAAGGGAAGTCAGGAACAGGGAGGAACTAGGGGGAACTGGACAGGGAGGACTAGAAAGGGGAGAAGGGACAGAGGCCCGCGGAGGCGGGCTGGGGACAAACAGGGTAAGGCCTTGGAACAGGACGAGGGCAGGAGCTGCATACTGGAAAAGAGTAAACACACAGTGAGCAAATGTTCCAAAACACAATCCCAAGTGAAAAATATCTTCGTGTAAATACACAGTGAGAGTGAAGTCCAAAAAACAATCCAACGTGAATAATATCTTCGGTGTGAAACAAACACACAGTGGGAGATGTAAAGTCCAAAAATATTATCCCAGTGAAAACAAACAAAGGCACACGCTGGGTGAGTGACTGTCTGATTAAAAAGGTGGTAATCTTCAGTGTTATAGAAACACACGAAAACGGAATTTGATCAAGACAGTCAGTAAAAACTCACCCAGACGTTTGTGCGCAAAGAGCGCTGGAACAGCAGCGGGGCGAGAGCGTCGCCACCGGGGAGCCGGCTGTCCGAGCGGAGGTCAGAGTGGTGCGCCACTGCTTGGAGTGCGCGCCGGTACAGAGAGACGCATCTGGAGTGCGTCTGCGTGGAGGAGCGTGCCAAGCTCGGAGGTCTGGATGATGCGCGTCTGCTGGGAGTGCGCGCTGGTACGGAGGAGCGTGCCAAGCTCGGAGGTCTGGATGATGCGCGTCTGCTGGGAGTGCGCGCTGGTACGGAGGAGCGTGCCAAGCTCGGAGGTCTGGATGATGCGCGTCTGCTGGGAGTGCGCGCTGGTACGGAGGAGCGTGCCAAGCTCGGAAGTCTGGATGATGCGCGTCTGCTGGGAGTGCGCGCTGGTACGGAGGAGCGTGCCAAGCTCGGAGGTCTGGATGATGCGCGTCTGCTGGGAGTGCGCGCTGGTACGGAGGAGCGTGCCAAGCTCGGAGGTCTGGATGATGCGCGTCTGCTGGGAGTGCGCGCTGGTACGGAGGAGCGTGCCAAGCTCGGAGGTCTGGATGATGCGCGTCTGCTGGGAGTGCGCGCTGGTACGGAAGAGCGTGCCAAGCTCGGAGGTCTGGATGATGCGCGTCTGCTGGGAGTGCGCGCTGGTACGGAGGAGCGTGCCAAGCTCGGAGGTCTGGATGATGCGCGTCTGCTGGGAGTGCGCGCTGGTACGGAGGAGCGTGCCAAGCTCGGAGGTCTGGATGGTGTCTGGGCGTCTGCAGCGCGGAGGTCTGGATGTGCGTCAGGACGACTGCTGCGCGGAGGTCTGAAGTTGATCACTGGGATGCCTCCCGTGGAAGTCTAGGGAGCGCAGTCCAGTCTCTCCCTCAGGCAACGGCGACAGGAGGCGAAGGCTGGAGCACATCTTTACGCCAGAGATAAAAACAGCATAGACAGAACAGAGGACCTCCCGAAGGAGTCTTGATGATAGAGAATATGATACCGAAAGTTACGGCATGTTACAACACGACCCCACGAGGAACAGAGTGGAAGAGCCAGGTATTTAAAGCCCACAGGGGAACTAATTAGAATGCACCACAGGTGCGGGAGGTAATTGATAATCGAACTAAAAGTGTGAGTTCGGCACCAGACCAATCAAACACATAATGACAGGTAGTCCAGGTGTGGCTGCTTGAAGAGAAAACGAGAGTAAAGAACGAGAGGGTGGGGGCTAGTGAGAGTGAGTGAGAAGGGAATTCCTAAACAGTAGGCAAAAGGAAGGAAAGAGTAGGTGAGCAGCGGGCAAAACCTCACAGTACCCCCCCCTCAACGGGAGCCACCCGGCGACCCAAAAAAAATACAGACAGAGTGGCAGGGGACAAAACAAGGCAAAAACAAAAGGTACTGGGCCAAGCCAGCAGGGGAAGCCACAACAAAAGTGGGGCTAGCAAAAGAACAGGGTAGCCGAGGGGTAACTAGGGCAGCAGAGGGGCAACTGGAGGAGCTGAATGGTAACTAATAGGAGCACCGGGAAAAGGGCTAGCAGAGGGAAGGTTAGCTGCCAGGGCACTGATAGCTACAGGGCCTATGCTAGCTGTACTGCTACATCAACATAGAGGCTGCGCAAGCTGCCGGAGCTAGGCTAGCAGAGGGAAAGGGTAGCTGCCAGGGCACTGATAGCTACAGGGCCTATGCTAGCTGTACTGCTACATTAACATAGAGGCTGCGCTAGCTGCCGGAGCTAGGCTGGCAGACAGGGCTGGACCAGCATGAGTGAACAAGCTAGCTGGAAGGGGCAGACCCAGCAGTGAGAGAAAACTGACCCTGCTAGCTGAAGGGGCAGTCCTAGCAGTGGGAGCAAACTGACCATGCTAGCTGAAGGGGCAGTCCTAGCAGTGGGAGAAAACTGACCTTGCTAGCTGAAGGGCAGTCCTAGCAGTGGGGAAACTGACCTTGCTAGCTGAAGCAGCAGTCCTAGCAGTGTGAGATAAACTGACCTTGCTAGCTGAAAGGGCAGTCCTAGCAGTGGGAGATAAACTGACCTTGCTAGCTGAAAGGGCAGTCCTAGCAGTGGGATAAACTAACCTTGTTAGCTGAAAAGGCAGTCCTAGCAGTGGGATAAACTGACCTTGCTAGCTGAAGGGCAGTCCCAGCAGTGGGAGCAAACTGACCATGCTAGCTGAAGGGGCAGTCCTAGCAGTGGGAGAAAACTGACCTTGCTAGCTGAAGGGCAGTCCTAGCAGTGTGAGATAAACTGACCTTGCTAGCTGAAAGGGCAGTCCTAGCAGTGGGATAAACTGACCTTGCTAGCTGAAAAGGCAGTCCTAGCAGTGGGAGATAAACTGACCTTGCTAGCTGAAAGGGCAGTCCTAGCAGTGGGATAAACTGACCTTGCTAGCTGAAAGGGCAGTCCTAGCAGTGGGAGAAAACTACACAAAAAGTGGAGGCCATGCAGAGGGACCGGGTTAGCTGCCTGGGCCCGGCTAGCTACAGGGCCTATGCTAGCTGCAAAGGCTGCATTAACATAGAGGCTGTGCTAACAGCCGGGGCCAAGCAAGCAGACTAGGGCCATGCAGAGGGACTGGATTAGCTGCCAGGGCATGGCTAGCTACAGGGCCTATGCCAGCAGCAAGGGCTGCATTATCATAGAGGCTGTGCTAGCAGCCGGGGCTAAGCTAGCAGACTGGGGCTCTGCTGAGGGACAAAGCTAGCAGACAGGGGCCATGCTGGTAGTAGAGGCCTAACAAGCTGCAGGGGAGCCAAACAGGGCTAACAGGGAAGCAAACAGGGGAGTCAACAGGCTAACAGGGGAGCTAACCGGGGAGACTAACAAGCTAACAGGGGAGCTAACCGGGGAGACTAACAAGCTAACAGGGGAGCTAACAGGGCTAGCAGAGGGGAACTAGAGGGAACAAGAAAAAAAAAAGGCAAACTCAACATACACCGTCTGTGCTGGCTGGGGTCGTCGATTTGGTGGGGTCGTACTGTTATGGTTTGTAACCGACCCCAATCGCACAACACAAGACAGGTATGAGGGTAAGCCAAGAAACGGGCATTTATTGAAACAGAAGGAAAAAACGGCACTGTCCCTTTAAGGGAGAAACACAAAATACTGGAATAACAAGAAGGGAAAGGTACAGTGCCTTTAAGAGGCGAGCTGGCTAAGGGGAAGGCAAGGGAAGTCAGGAACAGGGAGGAACTAGGGGGAACTGGACAGGGAGGACTAGAAAGGGGAGAAGGGACAGAGGCCCGCGGAGGCGGGCTGGGGACAAACAGGGTAAGGCCTTGGAACAGGACGAGGGCAGGAGCTGCATACTGGAAAAGAGTAAACACACAGTGAGCAAATGTTCCAAAACACAATCCCAAGTGAAAAATATCTTCGTGTAAATACACAGTGAGAGTGAAGTCCAAAAAACAATCCAATGTGAATAATATCTTCGGTGTGAAACAAACACACAGTGGGAGATGTAAAGTCCAAAAATATTATCCCAGTGAAAACAAACAAAGGCACACGCTGGGTGAGTGACTGTCTGATTAAAAAGGTGGTAATCTTCAGTGTTATAGAAACACACGAAAACGGAATTTGATCAAGACAGTCAGTAAAAACTCACCCAGACGTTTGTGCGCAAAGAGCGCTGGAACAGCAGCGGGGCGAGAGCGTCGCCACCGGGGAGCCGGCTGTCCGAGCGGAGGTCAGAGTGGTGCGCCACTGCTTGGAGTGCGCGCCGGTACACAGAGACGCATCAGGAGTGCGTCTGCGTGGAGGAGCGTGCCAAGCTCGGAGGTCTGGATGATGCGCGTCTGCTGGGAGTGCGCGCTGGTACGGAGGAGCGTGCCAAGCTCGGAGGTCTGGATGATGCGCGTCTGCTGGGAGTGCGCGCTGGTACGGAGGAGCGTGCCAAGCTCGGAGGTCTGGATGATGCGCGTCTGCTGGGAGTGCGCGCTGGTACGGAGGAGCGTGCCAAGCTCGGAGGTCTGGATGATGCGCGTCTGCTGGGAGTGCGCGCCGGTACGGAGGAGCGTGCCAAGCTCGGAGGTCTGGATGATGCGCGTCTGCTGGGAGTGCGCGCTGGTACGGAGGAGCGTGCCAAGCTCGGAGGTCTGGATGATGCGCGTCTGCTGGGAGTGCGCGCTGGTACGGAGGAGCGTGCCAAGCTCGGAGGTCTGGATGGTGTCTGGGCGTCTGCAGCGCGGAGGTCTGGATGTGCGTCAGGACGACTGCTGCGCGGAGGTCTGAAGTGGATCACTGGGATGCCTCCCGTGGAAGTCTAGGGAGCGCAGTCCAGTCTCTCCCTCAGGCAACGGCGACAGGAGGCGAAGGCTGGAGCACATCTTTACGCCGGAGATAAAAACAGCATAGACAGAACAGAGGACCTCCCGAAGGAGTCTTGATGATAGAGAATATGATACCGAAAGTTACGGCATGTTACAACACGACCCCACGAGGAACAGAGTGGAAGAGCCAGGTATTTAAAGCCCACAGGGGAACTAATTAGAATGCACCACAGGTGCGGGAGGTAATTGATAATCGAACTAAAAGTGTGAGTTCGGCACCAGACCAATCAAACACATAATGACAGGTAGTCCAGGTGTGGCTGCTTGAAGAGAAAACGAGAGTAAAGAACGAGAGGGTGGGGGCTAGTGAGAGTGAGTGAGAAGGGAATTCCTAAACAGTAGGCAAAAGGAAGGAAAGAGTAGGTGAGCAGCGGGCAAAACCTCACATAAACTCCCTTATGACTGTTTCACAGTCCTTGCTTTCCTTCTCTGCTATCCCTGTAAAAAACAGATTTTCTTGCATAGACCTACACTGTACATCCAGAAGAGATTCCTTCAACTTCCTGTTGTCTATCTCAATTATGTCTACTTTGTTTCCCATGTATTCCACCTTTCCTTTCAGCTCAGCATTATCCTTGACCAGCTCATCAATTTGTCTCTGACTGAACTCCAAGCTTTCTTTGAGGCTCTTAATTTCCTGCATCATCAAGTCCAACATATCCAGTTTATCAAGTCTCTTATTGATGGCCTGTATTGTTAGATTCATGTCAACCTCTCTTATTGTCAGCGCTTCCTCCAATGAAGCTTCCTCTGCATCTTCAATGTCAGAACATGATCTTTTACTCAGTTTGGGCTTAATACAGTCTGTAATCTTCTGTGACTTTGTCTGAATGTTAAGTTTCACAGGCGAAATTTCAGGGGAGCTCCCACAGACCGTAGTACAATATATACATACATGAACACATATAACACTGTACATAACAGAATATTTTAAATAAAGTGCATGATGAGTGGTAACAGTGATTATCAAGTCCAGGTAAGTGCATGGTGGACGTGAGGGGACAGTCAATGAGCGTTTAACAGTCTGACTGCTTGGGGGAAAAAGCTCTTCTTAAATCTTGAACTCTTGGCATGTATGGACCGGTATCTCCTCCCTGGGGGAAGGAGCTGAAAGAGGTGATCTGCTGGGTGAGACTGGTCCTTGATGATACACTTGGAGCGGTGGAGGCAGCGGGAGGTGAAGACGGAGGTGATGTTTGATAGAGGAGTCCCGACAATCCTGCCTGCCGCCTTCACCACCCTCTGTAGAGCCTCTTGCTCTGCCTTTGTGCAGCTGGAGAACCACACAGACTTCACACAGACTGTCTGTACAATACTGCTGTAGGCCTATAATACTTATGTAAATAAGTAAGGCAATTGAAATATATCTGCAGTACAGCTCAATACACACAATTGTTAAGGGGATGCAGACCAGAGAAAGACTTCCGTCTTGTTTACATCAGGGTCCCCCATTTTCAATTCATCATAAATGTACAGTTCCCTCCCCCTTGTATATATTTACTGTATGTCACAAATGTAACAGTACTGCATGGTCTGCATCCCCTTAACAATTGTGTGTATTGAGCTGTACTGCATTCTGCAATCTGTTAATAAAGTTTTCAATCAATCAATCAATCAATCAATCTGGGCCTGTGACGGTCACTGTATCACACCTCTCACACCGATCCCACCTATCACACCTATCACACCGATCCCACCTATCACACCGATCCCACCTATCACACCGATCCCACCTATCACACATATCACACCGATCCCACCTATCACACCTATCACACCTATCACACCTATCACACCTATCACACCGATCCCACCTATCACACCTATCACACTGATCCCACCTATCGCACCTATCACACCGATCCCACCTATCACACCTATCACACCTATCGCACCTATCACACCGATCCTACCTATCACACCTATCACACCTATCACACTGATCCCACCTATCACACCTATCACACCGATCCCACATATCACACCTATCACACCGATCCCACCTATCACACCTATCCCACCGATCCCACCTATCATACCAATCCCACCTATCACACCGATCCCACCTATCACACCTATCACACCGATCCCACCTATCACACCTATCACACCTATCACACCGATCCCACCTATCACACCTATCACACCTATCACACCTATCACACCGATCCCACCTATCACACCTATCACACCGATCCCACCGATCCCACCTATCACACCGATCCCACCTATCACACCTATCACACCTATCACACCGATCCCACCTATCACACAAATCCCACCTATCACACCTATCACACCGATCCCACCTATCACACCTATATATATATATATATATGCAATGTATACAATATAGAAATATCTATATGCAATATAGAAATGAGCAGAAACTACCTAATGTTATCAATGTATAAATGATGCTTCTTTTTCTGCTTGTTATCAATGGGTTGGTTGAGAAGGGAAGTTTCATCTATCTAGGGAAACTAGCTACATCCAGGGTACAATGTTGCATAGGCTGTGCGTCGATGTTGCAGAAGCATAAAGGCAGAGTATAATATAATAATAATAATATAATATAAGAGTGTCTGCAACACTGTTGCATTGTCGATGTTGTGTTGCAGTTGCTTCACAGTTTCTGTAGCATGCAGAGGCCTTAAGTGTCATGTGAGTCTAAATATGAATTTACCTTTATTAAAACCATCCATCAGCTTCCGACACTGGATTCGTTTGAGGTATCGGACCAGATCCACCCTCTCCATTAAGGCCAGATCTTCGACACTCTCCACTCCAAGATCCTCAAGTAGGGTGGTCAGTAAGTCATCAGGGAGGCCGGGTAAATCTGACCAAACTGCTTCCTTTATAGCTTCCATTACCTAGTCTCATTGATTAGGGTCACGTTTCTTTAATAGTTGTCATACAGAAGTACAGAATACTTTCATACAAAATGCTTCTTACTGTTACGCTCCAGAGACTGTGCTAGACAAGATAGTATCAAATAACATAGTATAGCATGTAATTTAGAAGAAGAAAATGAGGTCACAGTGTTCGGTATAGACATATGTACAATGTTCTGAGTTACCATATAATATACAATACTATGCAGTGTACTAATGTACAGTACTATATAGTGCAAAGCAGAAATGGGATGAGGTACAATTTAGGTACAATTTACAGTAAGGTGTACGAGTTGTAGTGCAATCCTTCATCAATAAATATAAAGTGTGGGGAGTGGGTGCTACAGTGTGTTTGTTTAAAGTGGGTGTGTGCTATAAAGTGTGTGGAGTGGGTGCTACAGTGTGTTTGTTTAAAGTGAGTGTGTGCGTGTGGATGTGTGTGCTATGTGCGTTTGGTGGTTGTTGTTGTGTAGTGTTCATTGTTCGTTTAGCAGCCTGATGGCCTGGGGATAGAAGCTTCTTCTGAGTCTTTCTGTGCTCGCCTTGAGACTCCGGTATCGCTTGCCTGACCGCAGCAGTTCAAAGAGGCAGTTGTTCGGGTGACTGGAGTCTTTAATGATTCTCTTAGCCTTGCCCTTGCAACGCTTGTTGTAAATGTTCTGGAGGGTGGGGAGCCCCCCTCCAATTGTGCGTTCGGCTGAACGTGTCACTCTTTGTAGTCTGCTTCGGTCTTGTGCAGTGCTATTCCCAAACCAGGAGGTGATGTTGCCGGTCAAGATGCTCTCTATTGTACATGAGTAGAAGTTCTTAAGGATCTTCTGACTGACTTGGAACTTCCTTAGGCGCCTGAGGAAGTAGAGGCGTTGTCGTGCCTTCTTCACAACACTGTCAATGTGTGTGGTCCATGTCAAGTCCTCGGATATGTAGGCTCCGAGGTACTTAAAGCTGTTGACTCTCAACCGGTGCCCCGTCGATGCTGAGGGGGCTGTAGTCCTTGACCCCCGTCAATCATGAATCAGTTTGTGCATATTCCCTACTTGTCTGTTTGCAGTGCACTATATGCGGTTAACTGCCAACATGTGCTCGCTATACAATCAACAATACAAATTTAAATACAAAATCAACTATCTTAAGGTTACTTAATATCCTGCTCCACTTACGTCTGTCCTCACATCTGTCATATCCTCCCTTTCCTGTTTAAACTGCTCCTGGAAAAGAATTGTGGAGCGCAATAAGCATCTGATGGTGCATGTTGTATGCTGGAAGAGGATAGTAGTCCAGTACATCTTCGTGCTTAATGCAGACATAATCCTCTTGTGCCACTCCTAAGTATATGCGGTTAACTGCCAACATGTGCTCGCTATACAATCAACAATACAAATTTAAATACAAAATCAACTATCTTAAGTGTTGTGAAGGGCCAGATTAAACTGAATATATATATATATGTATCGTTTGATATACCTTGTATATTATTTATATATATACACGGAATATCCCGTTACCTGCGTACAGACCAGAGTAATATTCGCTCTCCTATTGGACAGCGGCCCCAGGCGCCAACGACCAAGCCCCCAACGGCAAGTTCAAAGGCAACTCCGGGCATGTCAGAACATGCCCAGAGTCTGCGTAGTAATACGAGACAAGAACTGAGGTTGGGACTAGATATTCACTTAAGTATAAATACGGCGCCGTGTAAACAGCAGCAATTTCGTTCATTACTAGTAATACCTTCACCACGAGTCAACGTGCAGTGAAGTGAGCAACCTTGCATCTAAATAGAGCATTGAGAACTGCGTGCGAATAGAATGTTAAAGTGTCAGAGTTTAACGCAGTAACGCTGAGTTCGACTTAATCTAATGTGAAGTAATAGTCGATAATTTATTGTATATCGTGCGGCCACAGTTCTTCCGTATGTAGCATTACCCATCGGTT
This sequence comes from Notolepis coatsorum, assembly GCF_963971535.1. Lineage (NCBI taxonomy): Eukaryota > Metazoa > Chordata > Actinopteri > Aulopiformes > Paralepididae > Notolepis > Notolepis coatsorum. The sequence continues at coordinate 202,473,732 of NC_140165.1, forward strand.
CGTTGTGTCTTTAGCTAGTGCACTTATCCAGGCTGTGCGGCCTAAATACGTGCCCACACCCGAGGAGTCCTAGGCGAGAACCGTTGGACATGTACACAGGAGAATTGGCACCGGCGATTGCATAACCATTTCTGGTTGGATTATATTGCTTTGGGACCGTGACCACCGGAGAAGAGCACTGTTGATTTCCACTGTCGTTTGGGATTTAACCTCGTGAGGATTACCACTTGGGCCTGCCTCTTGGAAGGGGCTGGCTAGCTGTCGTCAATGCTGTCGAGCATATTGGATTACAACTATTGCTTTTGTCTGCTGATCAAGGGAGTACAAGCACCGGCTCCTGTACCTGGAGCCTCTTTATTCCTCGTTGACTCAGACTGGGTACCCGAACATTCCTCTACCCCTCCCGGCTTTACACCCCAGAGGGAACCCAGTGTCTCCAGTTGGTACCGGTGTTGCCCTATATAATTGCTACTATACCACAGGTGGCGTCAGCTTAGACCCATCATAGTATTCCTACTATTCTGACTTATGCTCTTGACTGACTTTACGTATATTCTTCGCCATACAAGCGCGACCTTAATTCTCAATCTGTAACCTAACGTTGCCTAATAATAATAAATAACCCTCCAATAGAATTTCTGTGTCAATGCCGTGTTCTTGTGAGTGTTCACCATCAATATTTGATGTACTGTTTGGCCAGTAATTAAAGTACATAACTAGCAGTGGTTTAATATATCACAATCTTTAATACAGTCAGGGTTTTGTAACCCCTCAGTTACAATTGGTCCTTCGAGCCGGAGGGTATCAGTGTAATATTTAATATAATATTAATATTAACCATGGCCAGCGGTGAACACTCCCCAAGCGGCTCTCCCAAGCTAGAATGCCCGCAGCGCAAACGTCAGCCACCTCCCTATCTGGAGGAATTCGCTGTCGGTCTACCCCCTAGCTTATCTAAACAGACGTTAAATACGGATAAAGCGGATAGTCAAAGCATGTCAAATCCTATCGACTTGGCGACCCTGCCAGTAGAGACCCCAGTGGGTTCAAACGAAACTGACTCAGCTCACGGGGGGGACCAGGTGGGACATGACATGACTATACCTCCAGACAGCATCACCGGGATAGTCCCCGGAGCGCTCCAGGATAAAGAAAGCGCTCCAGGGATAGAACCCGACACACAACCAAGAGAAGAGAAACGCGCCCAGGAGATGGACCTCGGGGCGCGCCAGGAGAACAGATCTCCAACGAGCCCTGTCAGCACCCGATCACCTCCGTCAGTGTCATCCCCCAGCGAGGCGGACCAGATACTGGCGCAAGCCTTGATCGCCACACTGACAGCCTCCACCGAACGTGATCGACTTCAAGCAAAGACGCTTAGTGAGCGCGAACACTCTGCCGTGGAACGAGAGCGCCTCCGGGCGCAACAATTAAGTGAGCGCGAACACTCTGCCATGGAACGAGAGCGCCTCCAGGCTCAACAGACGAGCGAGCGCGAACAACGAGAGCGCCTCCAGGCGCAACAATTAAGCGAGCGCCAACACTCTGCAGCGGAACGAGAGCGCCTTCACGCGCAACTCCAAGCGCAAGCCCTTAGTGAACGCGAACACTCTGCAACTGAACGAGAGCGCTTCCAGGCGCAACAACGGAGTGAGGACGACCGCATACGACTGGAGGAGAGGCGCCTTCAGACGGAAGAGAACATTGAACGAGACCGCGCCAATGCACAGCGCGCCGCCGCCAATGCCCAGCGCGAAGCAGAGCGCGACCGGCTGCATGCGCAGATGATAGAACAATTGATTGCCAGGGCGACACCCCCTCTCTCCGCACGGAGCTCCCGGAGATCATCACGACAAGGGTCGAGGGCACCTTCCCCTACCCGACAAAGCGACCCGGGACCCGGCCAACAGGAGGAACCTGTCTACGTCTCCGAACCCCCTCCCCGACCGGTCCATACGAGACCCAGCCACCGGGAAGAACCGGCCTACGTCGCCGAGAGACTGACTAGAAGACTCCAGGACCTAGAAGAGGAAGAGGAAGAGGAGGAATGTCAAGCCCACCAGCAGCAACGTACTCTGGACCAGGAGGCCCAGTACAGCCCCGACTTCAGCCCCGAGTCACTGCACTACAAACCCCCGACCCAACTCACGGGTGAGTTTGACGTACAGTCAGCACCGAGGAACAGCACCTAGGGACCCGACCTCTGGTACCCACCAAGTACCAACCCACGACAACACGTACGGGGAGACTCGCCCAGGAGGCCTCTTCCCCTACGCTCACCAATGTGCCAGCCACCCATGGCATCGTACCTTGGCACACCGACGTTCCCAGACTTTACGCGCGAGGACAGAGCACAGTACACGGAATTAAGCATGTGTTTGGAGACCATGATGTCCGACGTCCCCGATGAGTCGTACAAATATGCCATCCTCCTCAAGCATCTCAAGGTGCCCAGAGCGCATAACATAGCACTGGCATATTCCAACTCAAGCACCCCATATTCCGCGGCTCTAGTGGCCCTCGACCAGCGTTATGGACGCATATGGGACTACGTGATACAAGAAATAAGAGATATCGACCGCCTCCCCCCAGCCAAAGACAATAGAGCACTGGATGACCTCTCTATCAAGGTACAATCCCTAGTAGGGATGCTGGGGTCCCAAAAGGAGAAAGGGAGATATGAACTATATGCAAACTCTAATGTGGAGCGAATACTGGAGAAGCTCCCTCCAGCCCGCCAAGAGCGTTTTCAGCGGCAGAGAGACCACCGTGATCCCGACAGCCCCGAGCCATCCCTCCTAGACCTGGCCGCCTTCCTCGCAAGGGAAGTCAGCAGCCTACGACTGGACACGTTCGTGTGGAGTGGATCTAGACCAAGAGATGGACCTCGGAGATCTAACGATAACCGCCGGTCAGTGACCGTTATGCACCAGGCCGAGTCAGTGCCGCAGCACAAGAACCACAGCACCCCCCGACCAAGGGGAAGTGGAAGATTGTATGCCAGTACTGTGAAAAGGAACATTGGCTGTCTCAATGTGACACTTTCAAGAAGATGACCGCTGACGAGGTGAGTCAGTGGATCAAAGCCAACCGCCGCTGCTTCCGCTGCGCGCGCAGCCATATGGCAGCTGAGTGCCGTTTAAAGAAGAAATGCAGCAAGTGCGACGGCGCCCACTTGGAGGTCCTACACGACAGCAACAAGAAGAAACCCGTACCCCCAAGCAGCTCGAGAGTGAACATCATGTACATAGACCCTGCGAAGAGCGGGAGCTCCCGAGTGCTCTTGAAGGTGGTCCGAGTGATATTAAGCTACGAGGACAAGGTCATGGACACTTACGCCGTCCTAGACGATGGGTCAGAAAAGACTCTCCTCCTCGCATCCGCCGCAGCCCGGCTGGGTCTGCGGGGGAGCGAAGAAACAATGACAATCCGTACCATTAGAAGAGACCTGAAGACCATAAAGGGTGAAAATGTGTCCTTCACGATAGCAGCGGTCGGGCAGCCCGAGAAGCAGTATAGAATTACTAACGCCTTCACCAGCCACGACATAGGCCTGTCACAGTACACCTACCCCATCCCAAAGCTGATGGAAAAATACGTGCACCTACGTCAACTACCTATACCGCTCATCGACGGCGCCACGCCGACCCTGCTCATAGGATCCGACCACGCACACCTCATCGTCCCAACGGACCGGGTCCACATCGGGCCCAGAGGCTGTCCAGCAGCGGTCGAGACCCGCCTGGGTTGGACACTACAAGGCCCCCTCTCCGGGTCTTCCAACCGACCGACAGCCACTCGCTGCCTCCACTCAAGGATAAATGAAGAAGACACCACCCTCTTACGGCACGTCGAGAGGCTATGGACATTAGACGCGATGCCCTTTAAGAATGAAAAGAAACTTGTTCGCTCAAAGGAAGACACTTATGCCATAACCCTCCTCGAGCAGAGGACAAAGAGAGTCGAGGTCAATGGAGTGATGAGATACGCAACTCCACTCTTGAGGCGAGAGGGTATGCCCACCCTCCACGCCTCAAAAGAAGCGACAGAGCGATATCTACTGAACACCGAGCGGCGTCTAGCCAAAGACCCCACTCAAGCCACTGTGCACCGCGCTGAGATCGACAAGCTGATCACAGTGGGACACATAAAGAAAATTGACATTCAAGAGGCCGACCAGACGATCGAATCATGGTACGTGCCCCACCACAAGGTCCACCACAACGGCAAGGATCGCATTGTATTCAACTGCAGCTACCAGATCGGACTACAGAATCTGAATAAAGAACTATTGCCCGGCCCAACACTCGGCCCCTCTCTACTCGGCGTACTACTACACTTCCGCCAAGACAAGGTGGCCATCAGCGGCGACATCAAAGGGATGTTCCTGCAGGTGCGACTAGTGGAGGAGGACAAGCCCTTGCTGCGGTTCCTATGGAGAGAGAGGATCAAAGATGAGCAACCATCCATCTACCAATGGGAGGTCCTCCCCTTCGGAAACACATGCAGCCCATGCTGTGCTACGTTCGCACTGAAAAAACATGTGACAGAAGACCCTGAAGCTGACGAGGAAGTCAGACAGGAAGTGTAGAGAGGAGTTTCTACGTGGACAACTGTCTGCGAAGCGTCTCGACGCCAGAAGAAGCCGAAGCCCTCCTACTCAAGCTCCGCGCCTCACTGATCAAAGGCGGCTTTGATCTCAGGCAGTGGGCCAGCAGTGACCCTCAAGTACTTCGCAGCCTCTCCCCAGAGACAAAGGCAGCAAGCAGCGAGACCTGTATGGCGACCATCCCAGGTGAAGCACAAGAAATGACATTAGGCCTAGTCTGGCGCTTCAAAACAGACTCGCTCCATTACAGATACACACCCCTGACCACGGAGCAGGGAAGGTCGACCCCTCTACCGACCACCAGACGAAGCGTATACAGAACACTCGCAAGGCAATACGACCCGCTGGGGTGTATCCTACCTTACACCACCCGGGCGAAAATGATTGTACGAGAGCTGTGGGACAAGGAACAGGGCTGGGACGACCCCATACCCGACCACCTCGCTTACACCTGGAGAGAGTGGGAGAGAGAACTCAACTCGCTCCAAAATGTGAACATACGCCGAAGCTACTTCCCACCCACAGTGCGGCTGGAGACGTGCCAGATGGACCTGCACGTCTTCAGCGACGCCTCAGAAGTGGCCTACGGCTCGGTGGCTTACTTGCGGGCCCGAGAGGAGGGAGGAGAAATACACACAGCCTTCATCCTGGCTCGCTCAAGGATAGCCCCCCGCAAGCAACAATCGATCCCGCGTCTAGAGCTCTGCGCAGCTCTGGTAGGCGCGCAACTCGCCACGTTAATCCAACGTGAACTCACCATCCCGGTGCAAAGAACAATCTTGTGGTCAGACTCCATGACCGTACTCACATGGATCCAGTCCGATTCTTGTAGATACAAGGTCTTCGTGGGAGTCAGAATCACAGAGATCCAAGACTTAACAGGATCAGCGTGCTGGAGGTACGTGGACACGAAACAGAACCCAGCAGATGTCATCACACGGGGGATGTCCCTAGATGACCTCACACGTCACAATATCTACAGTGACGGTCCTGAGTTCCTCAAGCTCCCGGAAGAAGAGTGGCCTAACCCCACCCCTCGGGAGGCTAGTCAAGAGGAGGCAGAGATCAAGAAATCTATGTTCTGTGGGTTTACATTTACATTTACATTTAGTCATTTAATAATAATAATAATAATAATGACTTGGATTTATATAGCGCTCTTCACTGACCCAGAGCGCTTCACAGAGTCCATTATTCGTTCATACACAGTCATCCCGGTGGTGGTAAGCTACAATTGCAGCCAGAGCTGCCCTGAGGCAGACTCACGGAAGCGTGGCGAATAATCAACGCCTACGGCCCCTCCGACCACCACCAACATTCATTCACATGCATACACATCCAAAGCGACTTACAAGTTCTGTACGACAAGTCATCAGGAAGGGCACAACTCTATCAGCTGAGTAACAATGTTCATCAAAGTGTTGAGTGCTACAGTGTAGGTTAGTTTATTAGGACAAGTGCATGACATTATGGTTAGTTAGGGTTCGATTTTTTTTTATTTTTTTTTTTATTCAGATAATGGTTGAAGAAGTGCGTCTTTAGTCGACGGCGAAAGATTGGACGTGTTTCGGCTGTCCTAACTGGGGTGGGTAGTTCATTCCACCATTGTGGGGCAAGGACTGAGAATAGGCAACTTCTCTTTGATGACCCTCCCGGAGCTTGGATAGGAGTAGGTCTGAGGCTGAGGGTTGACGCACACACCAGTCCCCACTGACCCTAACATAGACGACTGCCCCACCTTTGAGAGTGCGCAGTTAAAGACATTCCTGTGGCACCACCCTGAGGTTCCCCCCACTACCGACATTAACGCAGCTAACTACGAAGAGGCAGAACTCCTTCTGCTCCAGCGAGCCCAAAGAGACTCGTTCCCCGACGAGCTAGACTGCCTGCAGGGAACAAAGCCAGTCCCGTCAGACAGCAGACTGCTCCACTTGGCCCCCGAGCGCGACACCCATGGCCTCATCAGGGTGGGTGGTCGTCTGAGACGGGCCCCGGACTTAACGGATGGCGTCAAGTTTCCTATAGTCCTCAACAGCCGACACAAGGTCACCGAGCTCATCATAAAGAAATACGACGAGGATGTGCACCACGCTGAGGCAGAGAGAGTCTTCGCTGAGATCCGACGTCGCTATTGGATACTGAACGGAAGAGAAGCAGTACGTCGTTACCAGCGGACCCGTCTAGACTGTCGCAAGTGGCGAGCACAACGCCCTCGAGTACGTCTCAAGTGATGTAGCAGATGTCGACCCAGTCACCCCAACACTCTCTTGATGGTGCGGCTGTACCCAGCGCTCCCACAGACGGTGTACAGACCCGAAGAAGCGAACGGCCGAAGAATGTGGAGGTACAGTCAAGTATTGGCTGACAAGTTTTGGAACAGTTTCCTCCTCCACTACCTACCGTCTCTCCAAACCCGCCAGAAATGGGTAAAAGATAGAGACAACTTACAAGTGGGCACAGTCATTATGATCATAGACCAGTCACTACCCCGAGCTATGTGGCCGGCCGGCCGCGTAAGCAAAGTGATCACTGGTGCCGACGGAAAGGTCAGAGCGGCAGAAGTTATTGTCCAGGGACGGACCTACACCCGACCCGTGGCGAGGCTGATAGAATTGCCAAGGCTCCCTGACTCCCTTGATGACGATCATGACCCACTGACTTTGTAGATTGCCCTACTTCCCACAACAGACATTGAGTAGTTGACAGGACTATTAATCTGTCTTCCTTTTAACTAATTAGGTGCAGACTAATTAGGAGGCGGCTGTTGTGAAGGGCCAGATTAAACTGAATATATATATGTATCGTTTGATATACCTTGTATATTATTTATATATATACACAGAATATCCCTTTACCTGCGTACAGACCAGAGTAATATTCGCTCTCCTATTGGACAGCGGCCCCAGGCGCCAACGACCAAGCCCCCAACGGCAAGTTCAAAGGCAACTCCGGGCATGTCAGAACATGCCCAGAGTCTGCGTAGTAATACGAGACAAGAACTGAGGTTGGGACTAGATATTCACTTAAGTATAAATACGGCGCAGGTGTAAACAGCAGCAATTTCGTTCATTACTAGTAATACCTTCACCACGAGTCAACGTGCAGTGAAGTGAGCAACCTTGCATCTAAATAGAGCATTGAGAACCGTGTGCGAATAGAATGTTAAAGTGTCAGAGTTTAACGCAGTAATGTTGAGTTCGACTTAATCTAATGTGAAGTAATAGTCGATCATTTATTGTATATCGTGCGGCCACAGTTCTTCCGTATGTAGCATTACCCATCGGTTCGTCGTGTCTTTAGCTAGTGCACTTATCAAGGCTGTGCGGCCTAAATACGTGCCCACACCCGAGGAGTCCTAGGCGAGAACCGTTGGACATGTACACAGGAGAATTGGCACCGGCGATTGCAGAACCATTTCTGGTTGGATTATATTGCTTTGGGACCGTGACCACCGAAGAAGAGCACCGTTGATTTCCACTGTCGTTTGGGATTTAACCTCGTGAGGATTACCACTTGGGCCTGCCTCTTGGAAGGGGCTGGCTAGCTGTCGTCAATGCTGTCGAGCATATTGGATTACAACTATTGCTTTTGTCTGCTGATCAAGGGAGTACAAGCACCGGCTCCTGTACCTGGAGCCTCTTTATTCCTCGTTGACTCAGACTGGGTACCCGAACATTCCTCTACCCCTCCCAGCTTTACACCCCGGAGGGAACCCTGTGTCTCCAGTTGGTACCGGTGTTGCCCTATATAATTGCTACTATACCACAGGTGGCGTCAGCTTAGACCCATCATAGTATTCCTACTATTCTGACTTATGCTCTTGACTGACTTTACGTATATTCTTCGCCATACAAGCGCAACCTTAATTCTCAATCTGTAACCTAACGTTGCCTAATAATAATAAATAACCCTCCAATAGAATTTCTGTGTCAATGCCGTGTTCTTGTGAGTGTTCACCATCAATATTTGATGTACTGTTTGGCCAGTAATTAAAGTACATAACTAGCAGTGGTTTAATATATCACAATCTTTAATACAGTCAGGGTTTTGTAACCCCTCAGTTACAATTGGTCCTTCGAGCCGGAGGGTATCAGTGTAATATTTAATATAATATTAATATTAACCATGGCCAGCGGTGAACACTCCCCAAGCGGCTCTCCCAAGCTAGAATGCCCGCAGCGCAAACGTCAGCCACCTCCCTATCTGGAGGAATTCGCTGTCGGTCTACCCCCTAGCTTATCTAAACAGACGTTAAATACGGATAAAGCGGATAGTCAAAGCATGTCAAATCCTATCGACTTGGCGACCCTGCCAGTAGAGACCCCAGTGGGTTCAAACGAAACTGACTCAGCTCACGGGGGGGACCAGGTGGGACATGACATGACTATACCTCCAGACAGCGTCACCGGGATAGTCCCCGGAGCGCTCCAGGATAAAGAAAGCGCTCCAGGGATAGAACCCGACACACAACCAAGAGAAGAGAAACGCGCCCAGGAGATGGACCTCGGGGCGCGCCAGGAGAACAGATCTCCAACGAGCCCTGTCAGCACCCGATCACCTCCGTCAGTGTCATCCCCCAGCGAGGCGGACCAGATACTGGCGCAAGCCTTGATCGCCACACTGACAGCCTCCACCGAACGTGATCGACTTCAAGCAAAGACGCTTAGTGAGCGCGAACACTCTGCCGTGGAACGAGAGCGCCTCCGGGCGCAACAATTAAGTGAGCGCGAACACTCTGCCATGGAACGAGAGCGCCTCCAGGCTCAACAGACGAGCGAGCGCGAACAACGAGAGCGCCTCCAGGCGCAACAATTAAGCGAGCGCCAACACTCTGCAGCGGAACGAGAGCGCCTTCACGCGCAACTCCAAGCGCAAGCCCTTAGTGAACGCGAACACTCTGCAACTGAACGAGAGCGCTTCCAGGCGCAACAACGGAGTGAGGACGACCGCATAAGACTGGAGGAGAGGCGCCTTCAGACGGAAGAGAACATTGAACGAGACCGCGCCAATGCACAGCGCGCCGCCGCCAATGCCCAGCGCGAAGCAGAGCGCGACCGGCTGCAGGCGCAGATGATAGAACAATTGATTGCCAGGGCGACACCCCCTCTCTCCGCACGGAGCTCCCGGAGATCATCACGACAAGGGTCGAGGGCACCTTCCCCTACCCGACAAAGCGACCCGGGACCCGGCCAACAGGAGGAACCTGTCTACGTCTCCGAACCCCCTCCCCGACCGGTCCATACGAGACCCAGCCACCGGGAAGAACCGGCCTACGTCGCCGAGAGACTGACTAGAAGACTCCAGGACCTAGAAGAGGAAGAGGAAGAGGAGGAATGTCAAGCCCACCAGCAGCAACGTACTCTGGACCAGGAGGCCCAGTACAGCCCCGACTTCAGCCCCGAGTCACTGCACTACAAACCCCCGACCCAACTCACGGGTGAGTTTGACGTACAGTCAGCACCGAGGAACAGCACCTGGGGACCCGACCTCTGGTACCCACCAAGTACCAACCCACGACAACACGTACGGGGAGACTCGCCCAGGAGGCCTCTTCCCCTACGCTCACCAATGTGCCAGCCACCCATGGCATCGTACCTTGGCACACCGACGTTCCCAGACTTTACGCGCGAGGACAGAGCACAGTACACGGAATTAAGCATGTGTTTGGAGACCATGATGTCCGACGTCCCCGATGAGTCGTACAAATATGCCATCCTCCTCAAGCATCTCAAGGTGCCCAGAGCGCATAACATAGCACTGGCATATTCCAACTCAAGCACCCCATATTCCGCGGCTCTAGTGGCCCTCGACCAGCGTTATGGACGCATATGGGACTACGTGATACAAGAAATAAGAGATATCGACCGCCTCCCCCCAGCCAAAGACAATAGAGCACTGGATGACCTCTCTATCAAGGTACAATCCCTAGTAGGGATGCTGGGGTCCCAAAAGGAGAAAGGGAGATATGAACTATATGCAAACTCTAATGTGGAGCGAATACTGGAGAAGCTCCCTCCAGCCCGCCAAGAGCGTTTTCAGCGGCAGAGAGACCACCGTGATCCCGACAGCCCCGAGCCATCCCTCCTAGACCTGGCCGCCTTCCTCGCAAGGGAAGTCAGCAGCCTACGACTGGACACGTTCGTGTGGAGTGGATCTAGACCAAGAGATGGACCTCGGAGATCTAACGATAACCGCCGGTCAGTGACCGTTATGCACCAGGCCGAGTCAGTGCCGCAGCACAAGAACCACAGCACCCCCCGACCAAGGGGAAGTGGAAGATTGTATGCCAGTACTGTGAAAAGGAACATTGGCTGTCTCAATGTGACACTTTCAAGAAGATGACCGCTGACGAGGTGAGTCAGTGGATCAAAGCCAACCGCCGCTGCTTCCGCTGCGCGCGCAGCCATATGGCAGCTGAGTGCCGTTTAAAGAAGAAATGCAGCAAGTGCGACGGCGCCCACTTGGAGGTCCTACACGACAGCAACAAGAAGAAACCCGTACCCCCAAGCAGCTCGAGAGTGAACGTCATGTTCATAGACCCTGCGAAGAGCGGGAGCTCCCGAGTGCTCTTGAAGGTGGTCCGAGTGATATTAAGCTACGAGGACAAGGTCATGGACACTTACGCCGTCCTAGACGATGGGTCAGAAAAGACTCTCCTCCTCGCATCCGCCGCAGCCCGGCTGGATCTGCGGGGGAGCGAAGAAACAATGACAATCCGTACCATTAGAAGAGACCTGAAGACCATAAAGGGTGAAAATGTGTCCTTCACGATAGCAGCGGTCGGGCAGCCCGAGAAGCAGTATAGAATTACTAACGCCTTCACCAGCCACGACATAGGCCTGTCACAGTACACCTACCCCATCCCAAAGCTGATGGAAAAATACGTGCACCTACGTCAACTACCTATACCGCTCATCGACGGCGCCACGCCGACCCTGCTCATAGGATCCGACCACGCACACCTCATCGTCCCAACGGACCGGGTCCACATCGGGCCCAGAGGCTGTCCAGCAGCGGTCGAGACCCGCCTGGGTTGGACACTACAAGGCCCCCTCTCCGGGTCTTCCAACCGACCGACAGGCACTCGCTGCCTCCACTCAAGGATAAACGAAGAAGACACCACCCTCTTACGGCACGTCGAGAGGCTATGGACATTAGACGCGATGCCCTTTAAGAATGAAAAGAAACTTGTTCGCTCAAAGGAAGACACTTATGCCATAACCCTCCTCGAGCAGAGGACAAAGAGAGTCGAGGTCAATGGAGTGATGAGATACGCAACTCCACTCTTGAGGCGAGAGGGTATGCCCACCCTCCACGCCTCAAAAGAAGCGACAGAGCGATATCTACTGAACACCGAGCGGCGTCTAGCCAAAGACCCCACTCAAGCACTGTGCACCGCGCTGAGATCGACAAGCTGATCACAGCGGGACACATAAAGAAAATTGACATTCAAGAGGCCGACGAGACGATCGAATCATGGTACGTGCCCCACCACAAGGTCCACCACAACGGCAAGGATCGCATTGTATTCAACTGCAGCTACCAGATCGGACTACAGAATCTGAATAAAGAACTATTGCCCGGCCCAACACTCGGCCCCTCTCTACTCGGCGTACTACTACACTTCCGCCAAGACAAGGTGGCCATCAGCGGCGACATCAAAGGGATGTTCCTGCAGGTGCGACTAGTGGAGGAGGACAAGCCCTTGCTGCGGTTCCTATGGAGAGAGAGGATCAAAGATGAGCAACCATCCATCTACCAATGGGAGGTCCTCCCCTTCGGAAACACATGCAGCCCATGCTGTGCTACGTTCGCACTGAAAAAACATGTGACAGAAGACCCTGAAGCTGACGAGGAAGTCAGACAGGAAGTGTAGAGAGGAGTTTCTACGTGGACAACTGTCTGCGAAGCGTCTCGACGCCAGAAGAAGCCGAAGCCCTCCTACTCAAGCTCCGCGCCTCACTGATCAAAGGCGGCTTTGATCTCAGGCAGTGGGCCAGCAGTGACCCTCAAGTACTTCGCAGCCTCTCCCCAGAGACAAAGGCAGCAAGCAGCGAGACCTGTATGGCGACCATCCCAGGTGAAGCACAAGAAATGACATTAGGCCTAGTCTGGCGCTTCAAAACAGACTCGCTCCATTACAGATACACACCCCTGACCACGGAGCAGGGAAGGTCGACCCCTCTACCGACCACCAGACGAAGCGTATACAGAACACTCGCAAGGCAATACGACCCGCTGGGGTGTATCCTACCTTACACCACCCGGGCGAAAATGATTGTACGAGAGCTGTGGGACAAGGAACAGGGCTGGGACGACCCCATACCCGACCACCTCGCTTACACCTGGAGAGAGTGGGAGAGAGAACTCAACTCGCTCCAAAATGTGAACATACGCCGAAGCTACTTCCCACCCACAGTGCGGCTGGAGACGTGCCAGATGGACCTGCACGTCTTCAGCGACGCCTCAGAAGTGGCCTACGGCTCGGTGGCTTACTTGCGGGCCCGAGAGGAGGGAGGAGAAATACACACAGCCTTCATCCTGGCTCGCTCAAGGATAGCCCCCCGCAAGCAACAATCGATCCCGCGTCTAGAGCTCTGCGCAGCTCTGGTAGGCGCGCAACTCGCCACGTTAATCCAACGTGAACTCACCATCCCGGTGCAAAGAACAATCTTGTGGTCAGACTCCATGACCGTACTCACATGGATCCAGTCCGATTCTTGTAGATACAAGGTCTTCGTGGGAGTCAGAATCACAGAGATCCAAGACTTAACAGGATCAGCGTGCTGGGGGTACGTGGACACGAAACAGAACCCAGCAGATGTCATCACACGGGGGATGTCCCTAGATGACCTCACACGTCACAATATCTACAGTGACGGTCCTGAGTTCCTCAAGCTCCCGGAAGAAGAGTGGCCTAACCCCACCCCTCGGGAGGCTAGTCAAGAGGAGGCAGAGATCAAGAAATCTATGTTCTGTGGGTTTACATTTACATTTACATTTAGTCATTTAATAATAATAATAATAATAATGACTTGGATTTATATAGCGCTCTTCACTGACCCAGAGCGCTTCACAGAGTCCATTATTCGTTCATACACAGTCATCCCGGTGGTGGTAAGCTACAATTGCAGCCAGAGGTGCCCTGAGGCAGACTCACGGAAGCGTGGCGAATAATCAACGCCTACGGCCCCTCCGACCACCACCAACATTCATTCACATGCATACACATCCAAAGCGACTTACAAGTTCTGTACGACAAGTCATCAGGAAGGGCACAACTCTATCAGCTGAGTAACAATGTTCATCAAAGTGTTGAGTGCTACAGTGTAGGTTAGTTTATTAGGACAAGTGCATGACAGTATGGTTAGTTAGGGTTAGATTTATTTTTTATTTTTTTTTAATTCAGATAATGGTTGAAGAAGTGCGTCTTTAGTCGACGGCGAAAGATTGGACGTGTTTCGGCTGTCCTAACTGGGGTGGGTAGTTCATTCCACCATTGTGGGGCAAGGACTGAGAATAGGCAACTTCTCTTTGATGACCCTCCTGGAGCTTGGGTAGGAGTAGGTCTGAGGCTGAGGGTTGACGCACACACCAGTCCCCACTGACCCTAACATAGACGACTGCCCCACCTTTGAGAGTGCGCAGTTAAAGACATTCCTGTGGCACCACCCTGAGGTTCCCCCCACTACCGACATTAACGCAGCTAACTACGAAGAGGCAGAACTCCTTCTGCTCCAGCGAGCCCAAAGAGACTCGTTCCCCGACGAGCTAGACTGCCTGCAGGGAACAAAGCCAGTCCCGTCAGACAGCAGACTGCTCCACTTGGCTCCCAAGCGCGACACCCATGGCCTCATCAGGGTGGGTGGTCGTCTGAGACGGGCCCCGGACTTAACGGATGGCGTTGTGGTATAATATGTCCTCATGTAAATATATCCCCCTCCCCTGTGTTCCCTTTACCTGTGCCCCCCCCCCCCTCTCTGTGGAATAAGACACCCCCCTCCCCTGTGTCCCCCAAACCTGTACCCCCTCCCCCCCATCTGACCTATCAAATGGGACCACACACCCCCTTTGTTGAACTATAAAGGGCTCCTCCCGACCACAATCGAGGCTTCTTACCTGGGTAATTTCAGCTGATCACCTGGGGCGAGAGCCTCAGCCATTCTCTCTATGTATTCTATCTGTTTGGTTAATAAACCTTGTTATTATCCAAGCCTCGGTTGACTGAGACATTCTTCATCAGGATATCCACAAATATCCCACAATTGGCGTCTACGAACTTGTGACGGACTTTTTGCGTCCTCCCGGCATGCTGTATCGTTTCATCTATACAGAGAAAAGTGAGTATATAGACTGGTCGACCAAAAATGTATGGAAAGGAATTGAAACCTTCCCGCTTTTCTCTGTGCCAGGTGAATATTACAGAATGTTGTCAAATATTGAGATCATGGCTGAGTAGGAATAATGTGCATTAATATATCTGATCTGTATTGAGAATCGTTACCAGGGCGCGCGTGCACCTGGGTCCTTTATCAGGCGGTTCTGAGAGGATGGGTTATAGTGCTATTCCCAAAAGTTTAGGCACAAAGGTTGAAGTGCTATTCCTGGTCGAGTCGGAGCCGACCAAAAGCTAAGGCACACACAGGTTGTTGGATTGCTACCCCTAGTCTAGCTGATGCAGACTAAAAATATAGGCAACAAAATAGATACGTGAGCTTATTATGATTGATGTGATATCCTTGGAAAACGCTACTCTGTTAAAAACGTTCTGTGATTCCTTTGCAAAGAGGCGGGAAGTAGGACCGAGAAGCTGATAGAATCATAATTAGAAATTACCAGAGTAGCGTCATAATATTCATTGTTTCAACCTCAAACTAAGCTCACAATCTCTTCCATTTCCTGAAAACGATGTATTTTGGATTAAATTAACCAATTGATCAATACAGATAGCGGGAAGATGATCACGCGATGTCCTAGTTAGTACATGATTACGCGATGTCCCGGGAGTACGTAAATGTACATTAAACGGGACATCAGTAGCAGAAAAGTACATTAAACAGGACGTTAGTCGCGGGTTAAGAGGCCGAGAGTATGATTAAAAGGTATATATAATCTAATATATCGCTGGTAAATTTCGAAGTCAGGTTCGGTCGTTATGATTTTAATAACGATGTGTAGTTATATATCAAGGGTATGAATGCCTTGTCGCAACAGATGTTGGCCGACTAAACGTACAGCGATCCAATACAGTCAGATATACACACACGTTAACTTATATGTATTAATGTTTGTTTGTCTGTTTAAGTCTCGTTTGTATGTGCACAAGTATTATAGGACCCGTCGCGTTGCTTTATTGAGTCAAGAACCGGCTGCGGATAGCGCGACGAGCATTGAGAGACGAGTTACCGTTATACAAAGAATAACATTGAAGTGCAGTTCACGGGAACAAACTAGGATAGTAATTTCCGGATTCCGCAGAACACCGGCCCACGGGAACAACCATTTGGGGAAGTATAGTTTTATCGTTTCAGTTTGTTTACGTTTCACATATGCACAGGCGCGTTCATTCGGTAACAAAACGCTGGTATAGGAATTCCAGGCTATTGAGAGCTCGTGGAAAAAATACTGTATGAATTGCAAAGCGTTATTTCCGAGGCGAATGAGAACACACGAACGTCGCATGGAGCAATGACGTGACGCTATGCGCGCCGTGAAGTTATTATTTTATATTAAACTATCCATAAGCGAACGTAAAGTGTAATGTACCCAAGGCCAAGGGTGCGTGAAATCCACGTGTAGTATATGTTTTATTTGTATATATATGTGCGCGCTGCCATTGGAAAATGTTGAGTTGCAGTGGCGAGATGCAGGTTGCACCATCCCAGACCACCGGAGAAACGAACCGAACATTGCAGCTTTCCCCGGTGAGTATGAAAATCTGTTTTGATTGATTGATTGATTGATTGCTTTGATTGATTGATTGAAAACTTTATTAACATATTGCAGAATGGGTACAATACAGTACAGCTCAATACACACAATTGTTAAGGGGATGCAGACCAGAGAGAGACTTTAGTCTTGTTTACATCAGGGTCCCCCATTTTCTATTTATCAGGACATATTATGACATACATGACATACAGATAGTCAGTACTGCTACATCTGTACATTTATGACATACCAGATTTGCAAATTCAGTACTGTTTGTGGTACACAACTATCATCTCAGTTACAGTAAATTACAACTATCTCAGATCACTTGAGTGTTTATGTTGCTTTAATTTACACATTATAAGTCACATAAAGCTAATTACAATGTCTGTTTCAGAATTATAATACATCTGTGGGCGTACCTTGTAGTCC
Organism: Notolepis coatsorum; assembly: GCF_963971535.1. Lineage (NCBI taxonomy): Eukaryota > Metazoa > Chordata > Actinopteri > Aulopiformes > Paralepididae > Notolepis > Notolepis coatsorum. Next base: position 202,490,704 of record NC_140165.1, read on the forward strand.
ACATAAACAGCGTTAGATTAGACTTTATAAGCTTTCAATGTTAAAAAACTTGGGCACAAACAACATAGATCATGTTTAAAAGTAAGATGTTTAGGTTATATTCACTTGAGTTAATGTGTTTATCTAAAGAACCAATGAAAGATAACTAGCCCTTTCCATTGTAAGACATTTTTAAACATGATTCAAAATGTGTGGGTCCACATTCATATGATGCTTGTGTACATATGCGATATGATTGATACATGATAACACTATCATTACATCCAAGAACGGGATGGATGAGATCTAGCTAATGTTTGTTGAGCACACAGACAGTCAAAGAGGATTCACCCAGGTCTTGGAAAAGAGTGGAAAATTAACATGTGTTTGTATTTACAGATCTGGCTCTGAGGCGAGATGCAAAACAGTGAATGACTACACCCAAATTGTATCACAAAAGACAGAAAATCCAACAATTTGCATGTCAACCGAGAGACAGTGCAGAGCTGAGAGACAATCGATTGACCATTTGGAACAAATCTACATCCAAAAACCCACATGTAAATTCTTCAGAGTGGGCACTTGGGAGACAAAGCAATGCAAATGCCTGCACTCATGACCACCGACTTGGTGGACTCACCTGGCGGTGGATGGCAACAGAGAACCACTTAATTAACATGAATTAGTTACAGATGATGAATTTGCAGTTATGAAAATCTACCTAACTCCCATACTAACAATAACTAACCAGTCGTTTTCATCATCTCTTTTCAAGAGGCACATGAATTAGAGAAGTGCCCGAGATGAAAGATTAATGATGAAAACAACTACTTACAATCCCCTCCTTCTATTCTCTGTTTATAACCAATAACATGCATGACTATTCCTTAGACTATTCTTTTAACAACTAATACTTTCCATGACTGCAAAATTATCAACCACCAAAATTGCAGCACAATTATCTAAATGTACAAGATATCAACAACATTGATCATTTAGCTGACACTTTTATCCAAAGCGACTCACAGGTTCTGTACGACAGGACATCAGGCAAGGCACACCTCTATCAGCTGAGTAACAATGGTCATCAAAGTGTTGAGTGCTACAGTGTAGGTTAGTTTATTAGGACAAATGCATGACAGTAAGGTTAATTAGGGTTAGATGACAAAACGAATGATTGTTTTTCATGCAAAATTAACTGGCTACCTAGATTTTATGTTTTTTCCCCATGCTATGCTATGATAAGCCACACTGAGATGTGAAGAACAACCGAGAAGTCATGGCGAGGTAAGTATCTTGAAGAAGCACACCATCGTACGCGGCCTGAGGTAAGATCAACTTCAATTTAAGACCATCAGAATATGAAGACAAGGAGCTATTTTATCTGATTCAAGACTTTGGCCATTCATTTACAAATTTTATTTAAAGCCTAATGCTGTAAGATCTAGTTAGACACAAGATCTGATAAAATTGTAGTGAATGTGACCTTCTTGACGTAAGGAATCACTGCTAATGCAATTGGCTTGTATTTCCTATTGTCAATTAAGTGATTTTATTTACAATGAATTGAATTAATCCCAAAATGATTTTCCACTTTAGCAGAAAGGCGTTGAATCATTTATGTGAGGAGGTTTTCTAAGACAGTTTTCATCATCCTCAGATCGTGAATTGGTGAGAGGACAGGACGAGTGAGACGACGCGTGACCCGAACGTATTGCGCAGCCTCTCCTCCGCAGACAAGGCTGCCAGCAGCGAGACCTGGATGGCGACGATCCCAGGAGAAGCCCAAGAAATGACACTAGGATTAGTCTGGCGCTTCAAAACAGACTCGCTCCACTATAGACACAAACCCTTGGCTCCAGAGCAAGGAAGGTCGGCGGCAATACCGACCACCAGACGGAATGTGTACAGAACACTCGCCAGACAATATGACCCGTTGGGATGTATTCTACCTTACACCACCAGGGCAAAGATGATTATACGAGCACTATGGGACAAGGACCAGGGCTGGGATGACCCAATACCCGCACACCTTGCCTCAACATGGAGAGAGTGGGAGACGGAACTCCGCTCACTCCCAGGTGTCAATATACGCCGCAGCTACTTCCCATCCACAGTGAGGCCAGAGACATGCGAGATTGAGCTACACGTCTTCAGCGACGCCTCCGAAGTAGCCTACGGATCGGTTGCCTATTTGCGTGCCCAAGAGATGGGAGGAGAGATACACACTGCTTTCATACTGGCCCGCTCAAGAATAGCCCCACGTAAGCAACAATCTATCCCACGTCTAGAGCTCTGCGCAACCCTCGCAGGAGCGCATCTAGCCACGTTAATCCAACGTGAACTCACCATTCCGGTGCATAGAACAATCTTGTGGTCAGATTCCACGACAGTACTCACATGGATTAAGTCTGATTCATGCAGATACAAAGTCTTCGTGGGAGTCAGAGTCACCGAGATTCAAGAATTAACAGAAGAAGCAAGCTGGAGGTATGTGGATACCAAACACAACCCAGCTGACGTCATCACCCGGGGAATGTCCCTGGATGACCAAACCCATCACCTGCAGATGGGAACCAAAGCCCCGACCATCAAGGTGGATTCCCATGACAAGATTGTCATCCGTGTGAGAGAGAGCGTCCTACTGACTAGCCACTACACCGGCGGGCCCTCGCCCTCCATCAAGTGGTACCGCAATGACGAGGAGAGGACAGCGAAACCAGCACAACACATTCAAAAACGCCCTGACCACCATGTCTCTGGGCCTGATGGGAGCCAAGCGTGAGCACAGTGGCGGATGTGTGGTGGTGATGGAGAGCAGCGCAGACAAGTGACCCTTGACAGGGAATGGACGGCGACCAGTGAATATTCCCGACTGCATCGTCAAGAAGAGACACATAGCAAATGAGACTGTCTTACTGCCACACGACAGGCTCACAGAAACATCAACTGAATGTACGATACGTTCAACACACAGCAGGTCACACAGAAGGACACATCCCCGACCGAGAACAGATGATCAACACTTCACAGCAACTGTCAGATTCACAAACAAGAACTGTAATTTTATAATGACAATGAGAAATGATCACAGAGTCACATTGCAAAATGGTATTGTTAAACAGGGCAGAACCAGTTGGATTGTTCCAAGACACCAAGTTTGTTTTGACCACAGAACAATGCATAACGATTATCATAAGCACCTTTTATATTAACCACTAGGTTAACGGTTTTCAATTTTATTTTGACACATTAGCCACTAAGGTAATGTCTATTGTATATATTTATTTAATTTTTATGTGTTACTGTTTGGCCCTGCCACACGACCGACAGAGAACACCTTGTCAACAACGACGCAACATCATTCAGATTAATACCTTCACAAGCAGGAAACTTTTCACACAATTGTATGTATCTGCAAAACGATGAACTAGGGATGTGATGAAAAGAAATCAATGAGAAAACATTAACAATGGTTAGTAATAATGAGCTAAAATGTATTGCTGAAGGAAGAAGTGACCACATGATCACATTACATCACATTAGAATTACTTAGGTTACAAAATTGTATTGTCAGACAAGAAATAATCAGTTGTTTTATTCTCTCATAGAAGAGGACATGCAACGTTGTTTTGCACCTGTATGGTGAACCATTGATAGTATATGCACTAGAATTACATACAGAAGCAATGCATAAGACGTTTTATCTCCTCATTTATAGAGAAGAAATGGAGAAAATTGCCTGATTCTAAGTAAAAACCAACAAAGCTGAGGCAATCACAGATGAAAGTGACACTCAAACTCAGATTAAATACAACTGGATCCTAAGTAATTTCATCAAGAATCATCACAAAATGTGCAAAAATATATATATATATTTGTGAACAGTTTCCCATAATCAATCATGTTAGTTTTATTAACCACCAGGTTAACAGTTGTTAAAATGTTTTTGTACACATTAGCCTTATGTGTAAATCCGATTCCTAATAATTATGAACACAATTTTGTTTTTTCACCCTGTGCACTCTGACCACACAGACAGTGCATGTATTTAATTGGTTTATTACGATGCCTGTATGCACAACGATCACATTAGCTCCCCAGAGTCACGACATGAACAACTGAAGGTATGCCAAGATATTTGCACAGCGATAGCTTCTAATGATTATGTTAATTGTTGTTTGATATCAGAGATGAGGACCACTCATTGATATAGGTATTTTGAGCGATTAATAAAAGAAAAGGGTGATATCTATTCCCACATCTCTGATATCAAAATAACACAGACCGCAGTCCAGTCGATCATGTCATGAATCATGTATGTAAATAATTCTATTAATCATGTATGTAAATAATTCTATTTTTAAACTATTATCCCCACTTTTACCTGTTCCAAACAATCCTGGTATATTATACATTAATCTCACCCACATTATAAGAAAGAAAAGTGAGTATTGTGGTATAATATGTCCTCATGTAAATATATCCCCCTCCCCTGTGTTCCCTTTACCTGTGCCCCCCCCCCCTCTCTGTGGAATAAGACACCCCCCTCCCCTGTGTCCCCCAAACCTGTACCCCCTCCCCCCCATCTGACCTATCAAATGGGACCACACACCCCCTTTGTTGAACTATAAAGGGCTCCTCCCGACCACAATCGAGGCTTCTTACCTGGGTAATTTCAGCTGATCACCTGGGGCGAGAGCCTCAGCCATTCTCTCTATGTATTCTATCTGTTTGGTTAATAAACCTTGTTATTATCCAAGCCTCGGTTGACTGAGCACATTCTTCATCAGGATATCCCACAGCGTCAAGTTTCCTATAGTCCTCAACAGCCGACACAAGGTCACCGAGCTCATCATAAAGAAATACGACGAGGATGTGCACCACGCTGGGGCAGAGAGAGTCTTCGCTGAGATCCGACGTCGCTATTGGATACTGAACGGAAGAGAAGCAGTACGTCGTTACCAGCGGACCCGTCTAGACTGTCGCAAGTGGCGAGCACAACGCCCTCGAGTACGTCTCAAGTGATGTAGCAGATGTCGACCCAGTCACCCCAACACTCTCATGATGGGGCGGCTGTACCCAGCGCTCCCACAGACGGTGTACAGACCCGAAGAAGCGAACGGCCGAAGAATGTGGAGGTACAGTCAAGTATTGGCTGACAAGTTTTGGAACAGTTTCCTCCTCCACTACCTACCGTCTCTCCAAACCCGCCAGAAATGGGTAAAAGATAGAGACAACTTACAAGTGGGCACAGTCATTATGATCATAGACCAGTCACTACCCCGAGCTATGTGGCCGGCCGGCCGCGTAAGCAAAGTGATCACTGGTGCCGACGGAAAGGTCAGAGCGGCAGAAGTTATTGTCCAGGGACGGACCTACACCCGACCCGTGGCGAGGCTGATAGAATTGCCAAGGCTCCCTGACTCCCTTGATGACGATCATGACCCACTGACTTTGTAGATTGCCCTACTTCCCACAACAGACATTGAGTAGTTGACAGGACTATTAATCTGTCTTCCTTTTAACTAATTAGGTGCAGACTAATTAGGAGGCGGCTGTTGTGAAGGGCCAGATTAAACTGAATATATATATGTATCGTTTGATATACCTTGTATATTATTTATATATATACACAGAATATCCCTTTACCTGCGTACAGACCAGAGTAATATTCGCTCTCCTATTGGACAGCGGCCCCAGACGCCAACGACCAAGCCCCCAACGGCAAGTTCAAAGGCAACTCCGGGCATGTCAGAACATGCCCAGAGTCTGCGTAGTAATACGAGACAAGAACTGAGGTTGGGACTAGATATTCACTTAAGTATAAATACGGCGCAGGTGTAAACAGCAGCAATTTCGTTCATTACTAGTAATACCTTCACCACGAGTCAACGTGCAGTGAAGTGAGCAACCTTGCATCTAAATAGAGCATTGAGAACCGCGTGCAAATAGAATGTTAAAGTGTCAGAGTTTAACGCAGTAATGTTGAGTTCGACTTAATCTAATGTGAAGTAATAGTCGATCATTTATTGTATATCGTGCGGCCACAGTTCTTCCGTATGTAGCATTACCCATCGGTTCGTCGTGTCTTTAGCTAGTGCACTTATCAAGGATGTGCGGCCTAAATACGTGCCCACACCCGAGGAGTCCTAGGCGAGAACCGTTGGACATGTACACAGGAGAATTGGCACCGGCGATTGCAGAACCATTTCTGGTTGGATTATATTGCTTTGGGACCGTGACCACCGAAGAAGAGCACCGTTGATTTCCACTGTCGTTTGGGATTTAACCTCGTGAGGATTACCACTTGGGCCTGCCTCTTGGAAGGGGCTGGCTAGCTGTCGTCAATGCTGTCGAGCATATTGGATTACAACTATTGCTTTTGTCTGCTGATCAAGGGAGTACAAGCACCGGCTCCTGTACCTGGAGCCTCTTTATTCCTCGTTGACTCAGACTGGGTACCCGAACATTCCTCTACCCCTCCCAGCTTTACACCCCGGAGGGAACCCTGTGTCTCCAGTTGGTACCGGTGTTGCCCTATATAATTGCTACTATACCACAGGTGGCGTCAGCTTAGACCCATCATAGTATTCCTACTATTCTGACTTATGCTCTTGACTGACTTTACGTATATTCTTCGCCATACAAGCGCAACCTTAATTCTCAATCTGTAACCTAACGTTGCCTAATAATAATGAATAACCCTCCAATAGAATTTCTGTGTCAATGCCGTGTTCTTGTGAGTGTTCACCATCAATATTTGATGTACTGTTTGGCCAGTAATTAAAGTACATAACTAGCAGTGGTTTAATATATCACAATCTTTAATACAGTCAGGGTTTTGTAACCCCTCAGTTACATTAAGGTTACTTAATATCCTGCTCCACTTACGTCTGTCCTCACATCTGTCATATCCTCCCTTTCCTGTTTAAACTGCTCCTGGAAAATAATGGTGGAGCGCAATAAGCATCTCATTGTGTACATTGTATGCTGGAAGAGGATTGTAGTCCAGTACATCTTCGTGCTTAATGCACACATAATCCTCTTGGGCCACTCCTAAGTCACAGTACACACCCATGTCAATCAACTTCACACAAATGTGTTTCTCCTAGACAAAGTGGACAGAGTTTTGGGCAACAATGACCAGCATAATCTTCCCCATGTGAAGTCCTTCATCACTGTTCCCAAACAAGATGAACATCCCCTTTCTGTAGTCTGTGCCTTTGACTGTAACATTGTTACAAGCCACTGCAGACTGAGACTCAAATTGACAACTGGCTACAGCAGGCCATGTGAGCGGATCGGAGCGTGAGCGGCGCGGGGAGCGGAGCGGGCGGTTTTGACGTGAGCGAGGAGTGGGTTTTAAAATGGGTCGGCGCGACGTCCGGAGCGAGAGTTCTCCTCCGCTCCAATCCACTCCGGGACGCTCACACAGTGGTTTAACACTGATGTAATAATATACATGTAGTACAATGCCAAAGCAACAGATGGCGATGTACAAACATGAAGGCCATTTTCAACCAATGAGAATTGAGAAGGGTGAACCTGTGATATCCTGTTCAGGCTTCACTCCTCCTCCTTCACTCACTCCTGTTAGAAAAGTATCGTCGCCATTGTTGTTGTCGTTAGCTTACATGCTAACGTTAATGGCAGCAACCATAGCATTGTGGCTCGGCTAACTATCATCGCTTAATAGAGCTAGTGAATAGATAAACAACGTTATTTAACATTGCAGAATGGGTACAATTACAATGCTGCTCAATACAAACAATTGTTAAGGGGCCCAGGGGGTGTAGACTGTTGTAGTTTGAGCTCATTTACACCATGCTCCAAAAAAAATTAAAAAAAAAAGCAGAGCGATCTGGCGCGGGGAGCGGGGAGCGCTCGATTCAAGGTGAGCGGTGAGGGAGCGGAGAGCGACTTGGGGGCGGGGTCAACATGAGCGATTAGCGGAGCGGACCAAGCTTTAAAGAGCGAAGAGCGGATTTCTCGGCCGCGCCGATCCGCTCACGTGGCCTGGGCTACAGATGCCCTGATCTTGTTGTTGTAATCATCCAAATAAAAGGCAGTCCCCTTCTCTACCTGTATAACAGGAGGAAACAAGTTTCCCGCACTCAGGTAGGCCTGGAGGAGTTGGTGTCTCTCTGCTAGTGTTTTGCACAGATTTTTGAAATTGTGCAATTTTCTGGCACACTGTTTGAAAAAAGTGTGTTTGCTTTCAAACCGCAGAGTCCACAGGCGAATAAGTGGGCCAAAGTGGATGATTAGATCTGGATAATGGCCAATATAGTGATGCTTTGGCCTCAGGGGGGCATTGGGGAATAGCCATTTCCTGTTGCATATGTACTCCTCTGTGATGACTTTCAGATATGCTACCTGGCCTTCTGTAATGACTGGTGCACAGATAAGCTCAACCATCTCTCTCAGCTGCAAAATGAGCTGCCACACCTCATTGTCACCGGGATCTTTAATCCTGCCACCCACCAAGAGAGGGAGTAATCTAAGGAAACACCAGTTTTGAACTGCATGCCCACTTAGTTTGTCACTGCTGGGAGAGAGGTCTGCTGGTTTGTCCCTACCATCGTTCCCTTCATATCGGAACTTGTTTTTGCACCGATTTAACTGCAGGTAAGAAAAATTATTCTCCTGGACTAAATGGCGAATATATAAAGGAAGGTCATAAGCCATGACTCCCTCAAATAAATCATGGCCTAGACATGGTGGGAGGCCAGGCTGGCAAACATGGAAATGAGAAAGCTGGTTGAAAGGAGAGTCAAATTTGATACATCATACAGAGTCTGTGGCACTAGTTTCCAGGTCTTGCAAATTACTTGTGTATGATTGGACCGTTCTTGTGGCACCACACAACATTCTTCACAAAATCCTCTCTCTGTACCTGACAGTAGCGACAAAAATAATTAGACAGACTGAAGTTTTCTAAAAATCCCCCAATAGAATGGGATCCTAAGTTGTCTCCTGCAATGGCAACCAAAGAGCCCTTTAGTACAGTGCCATCAGATATGACTACACCTCTCTCCTCCAGGATTTTGAGGTCCTCAATTAGACGTGCAAAAACCTTTTTTAGCCCAAAATACTTAAAGTCCTGCTCCCTACATAAGAGAACAAGTTGCATCTGATCTATAGAAGATCTATTGTGAGGCAAGATGTCAGTCAGCGTTAGGTAAACAACTAAGACCTTGTGCTTTTTTCCCCCTGAGCCCAGTGGATTAACAACCTTGAAGGCATCTTGGAACAGTATCAAACCAAGTGAGGAAGGGTCAGCTTTCAACATTGGATTACTTTGAAATCCTTCTCCATCCTTGACATCCTGATAGACAGCATCAGTAGATTGCTGCAAACGTGTCATGTTATACTGTTCTCGTAGAGACTCATTTTTTAACAGTGTCACCAATGTACATACTGAGCAAAGCATTCTTTGTCATTTTCATCATTGCCCAAGAGCAAAGGCACGGATGAACATGGTTGAAACACTATTTAAAAGCAGCCTTCCTCTTTGCATCTGTACTGAGTCTTCCCCTGTTATAGAGTGTGAGTAGATCCTCTCTGTTCACTTCATCAACCATGCTGCTTATAGTGGCCTGAGGGATTCCAAGTTTCTTCAATTTCTCACTCAGAACGTTAAGTGAATGAGACAGGCCAAGTTCATGAGCAATTTGAAAGTCCTCAATAATGGTTTGTATGGTGCTTGCCGGTAAGAGTAGCTTAGATTGCAATTTCAAATAGAAAAGTGTAAGGTTTTGTAAAAAAAGGGTTTCGTCCACAGCTAATGGCACTTCTGGTTAATCATCATGTTCACCAGCAGCTTCTGAATACGACTGACTGGGTTCTGGCAATGACTCTGTAGACTTGTCTAGTACAAAGTCATCCAAAACTGAATCCTTGTGTTTCCTGGAAATATGTGAAGCAAAAGTCATTACGTTTGTGAACCTGCAATCACAACCTCTAAATGGACATGGCGATTCCATTCCTCCCTTTATGTGTGTCTTCAAATGCTTGATAGGAGAGGCGAAAGTGTCACACTTAAATGCACAAGCCTCAAGCACACATTTCAAGGATGTGTCAGGTGGTAGAGCTGATCTAGGTCTAGGCGGCTGACCAGCTTGCAGGTAGCACCTATGCAGCCTATATATATGAGATCTCAGTGCTGCATGTTTTCTGAACCTCTGTGAGCAGTCAGGTACCCCGCACTGATAGTGATAATTGGGGCCATTACTGTGGAGCTGCGCATGCTGGACAAAGGCATGCACACTCTCAGACACATGCTGACATAGAATATATTTACAGTGGAACATTGTTGTGCGTGCACTGCTAACTAGTTACCTACCCAATCATTACATCTGCCTCACACTGAACACTGGTTAGCCTGGCTGCCTCACTGAACAAGATGGTTATTGGCTGCCACTGAACAGGATACTGTATGTTAAAGACCTCTCTGATGACCTAGAAAAAAGGAAACCAGAGAAAGGAGAGATTACAGTTTGCATGCAGATTATGAACGTATACTATAGGCTAATCTCAGGTGTACTGCACAGGAAACAAATATAGTCTATAAACTACGATCTGTGTTGCATATAGGCCTACCTATACAACCAGGAAGCAATCCGTGCATGGATCTGGGGAGAGGTTGAACCCGTCAGTGCAGATTACTGTCCTGTATGCCTCGTCGGCCGGAATATTCAGGCAGGCAATCAGTAGGCAGGCCCTAGGACAAGGGGGGGAGAGGCAAGGCAGTTTAGTTGCATTCAACTCCATTATTGGTCGTTATTGCAAAAGAGAATTAGTTATCAATAACCTCTATGAATAAAGGTTAAAAGTTATATCACCTCACTACATATCAAAGATGCATTAATTTCTTATATTCGTTAACTACCTTAGGTGATACTCAAACAGTGGCTATAGATTTCTTGAAGGCTGGCACATGCCAAGAGGATGTCAAATGTGGATTAGAGGCAAGGCAGTAAGAAAAAAAACACGGGGAACGACGCATAAATTCATGTCAAACAGTACTGGATGAGGTGATTAATCTTAGGTGTACTGCACAGAAAACAATAGTCTATAAACTACGATTATACCCCCCCCCAAAGCACCTTTTAGCAAGCAAGCATATATGGTATAGCAATGCTGAGTAGGCTTGGGCGGTATCATTTTTAGTTAGCTAGCGTCAGCCAGCTACTACAGTTAGCTCCCAATGATACATTTACATTTAGTCATTTAGCTGACACTTTCATTCAAAGCAACTTACAAATTGTGTACAACAAGTCAGCAGGAGTGGTACATATCTAGCAGCCAAGGATAAGTAGTATTGTTTGTCTAGCAGTGTCGAGCTTGAGTGTTATACTCTGAATACATACTGTAGTAGTATAGACATATTAGCATAGTTGGTGGTCGTATAGACATGGTAGCATAATAGTAAAATGCAGTAAGACAGTTATTATTAGTTAAAATTCTGATATTGAAGAATGGTGTTTTTGGTTGATAAAGTGGGCAGTTTATCCTGTGTTGAAAAGTCTCCATTCCAATAGAGAGAGTATATATTTTGGTGTTTATTTGATTGATTTTGCCTTTTATTTATTTCATTTCCACAGTTATTTCCTCATACTTTATTAACATTTTGTACATAATACAAGTTCATGTTAAAATGATGACACAAAAAGCCAGACCGAGGGCTTGTTTCATAAACAATCAAACTGAACCTTTTTCCCCTGCCTATTTGTTTGGTGGAAACTTGATCATGAAGTAAAAAAAAAAAAAAAAAAGTAGTGCCGATGTAGTTAGCTATTTTTGCCATGTTCTTGTAGTGTAGCTTGCTACATTTATCTGGGGATAGCTTCCATTGTAGTTGAGCTATATTTAATCGAGAGTAACTTGTAGTGTAGCTTACTACATTTTCCAAGTAGCTTGCCCATCACTGGCTAAATGCTGCATGTAGCTAGTTAGCTGAACTGGAGCTAGGTAGCCAGGTAGCTAAATGCCCCGCGACGGTGGTAGAACAACACTGTTTATTGCACTGGTAGTTTGTGGAAATGAACCAACTTTCCTCTCTTTCACACGGTCAAATTTGTTTGAACAGCCAGGAGCAATACAAAAAGAACCACTGCGGTCCAGTTGTTTGGTAGGCAACGTTGCATTTACTGACACTCCATGTTGCAGCTACACAGCAGGAGCCAGACAGCTAACAGCTAACGTTACTAGCTAAATTAGCAGCAGGCACGCATAACGGTTAATATAACATTCTCTACCATTTAAAAACGAACACGGCACTACTCCGCTGGCGTTTGCAATCTAAATCATAGATACAAAATAATATCCACCATCAACTTTATCATGCACTACTCACGTATTATTGTCCTTAACGATGCAGAGAGACACGATGATACTGCAATGGAGGAAGATGCAGCACAGCCAGGTGCATTCTGGGAGGTGGGGCACAGGTGTAGTGCATTCTGGGAGGCGCCCAGGAAGCTGGTACGCTGCACGTGTGCAGGCAGTCTGGACAAGTCTGAACATGTTTCTAATCATCTGCATTATATAGTGGCCCCAATACGCAGGTGCAGAACGGGTACTGATTGATTGATTGATTGATTGATTGATTGAAAACTTTATTAACAGATTGCAGAATGGGTACAATACAGTACAGCTCAATACACACAATTGTTAAGGGGATGCAGACCAGAGAAATACTTTCATCTTGTTTACATCAGGGTCCCCCATTTTCAATTCATCAGGATATATGACATACATCATCATCATCATCATCATCATCATCATCATCATCATCATCATCATCATCATCATCATCATCATCATCATCATCATCATCATCATCATCATTTATTTATTCGTACATGGAATTACCACAGTCCAACAGTACATATTCATATAATTCACCAAATACCATGGCCGAAAGGAACAGGAAGAAGAAAAAATCTTATATACCTGCCCCTACACACACACAACACACCGATGGACTTATTGTGTAAAACCAAACAGAATATACCCATTTTGCAAAAATGGAAACATCAACACAACCAAATTAAATCAACATAAATAAACCCATTTTGTGTATCTATCAGCAAACTACATATTTAGGTTCATTCATTTACACACACACACACACACACACACACACACACACACACACACACACACACACACACACACACACACACACACACACACACACACACACACACACACACACACACACACACACACACACACACACACACACACACACACACACACACACACACACACATACATACATGACATACAGATAGACAGTACTGCTACATCTATACATTTATGAAACCGTACATTAGGTGGGGTGGGGGGGGGGCTGTACATTGGAGGTGGTTGGGTGGGTGGGGTGGGGGGGTTGGGTAAGTTGGGTAGGAGGGGTGGGTGGACACTGTACAACTGTATAAGCACAACTGTACATTGGAATATTGACAAAACCATGTTTGGTAATTTACTGTACATTGGAGGGGGTTGGGTTAGGACATTTACAGGGGCCAGTTTTGAATTGCAGTCTTCCGTAGGTGTTCTTTGAGAGTGGTTTTGAAAGTGGGTAGTGATTCACATTCATTTACAGCTTTGGGTAGGGCGTTCCACATTGATGTGGCATAATTGCAAAACGTGGTTAGTCCCTGTTTGAGCCGAATCTGGGTTTAACATGATTTGTGGAGCTCCATCTGCATGGTGTTGTGGTCGTGGTATTCACTGACCTTTGGGAAGTATTTTGACATGTACACATGGGTACCTTGGTCGTGTAGTGTATCTTGTAGACCAGGCCCATTGCAAGTTGCTGTACTCTGTCGTCCTAGGTTGTCAAAGTGGGCAGGGGTGAGGTGGGTTCTAGGAGTAAGGACAAGCAGTAGTCTGACCAGTTTGTTTTGAGATGTTTGTGTAGCAGGGTGGATTATCCCTACTTTATGAGAGTAGATGTACACTGTCACCAGGTAGGGGGAACGCAGCATGCATATCTGAGTCCAACTGAATCCCCGACTTTAGTGCAGGAGTATTAGAGTGGAGTTTTAGCAGAGGGAGTGGATGGGGCCTAGGATTTACTAACCTAGGGGTAGTGCACTGGTCCTTCTTGCCCTCCAGGGCGACTCGCAGTAATTCCCCACACACCCACACTTCTCCTAATACTACCTGCACCCTCCCACACCCGGTGGCAGTAGTGATAGATGATATACTTTCTCCCCAAAGCAGTACCTTTCCTTGCTGATGAGCAGAGACCTGTCCCAATGATGCCTAGGCTCCCCTGAACACGATGTCCTCCTTTTTTAGAAAGAACACGATGTCCTCTTTTCTCTTCTTTTTAGAAAGAACACGATGTCCTCTCAACTGTGACACAGTCACTTCGACACAAACCTCCCAAGGGAACTTTTTTTTTCTTCTTCTTCCTCTTCCTCATCCGACCTCCGATGAACAAGCTGGTCTTGATCCTCATTGCAAAAAAAATTTATAGTGATCACAGCATTTTCTTCTTGGCTATTCTTCGTCGACGACCCTTCCCGGCGACCAAGCTGGTGTTGGCACTTGCGTCGTCCTGGTCAACAGCACCAATGTAGCTGGTTTAAGGCCACTCTCTTTAATGTCGGTTGTGTATGTGAAGTCAAGACAGGCCGTGATCCATTCAGTATTTATTTCTCCTGTTGGGACATCCAAACAGGCACATATTAACATTGGCCAGCAGATGGCGTCAACGCTCACATGCCCTTCAAGCATCCAGACAATCTGGCGTTTAGAATAAATATCACATTAAAATGAAACAATACAATGAAATAATACAAAATAAACAATAAGACATCTTAAATTACCTGTTGGGACATCCAAACAGGCACATATTAACATTGGCCAGCAGATGGCGTCAACGCTCACATGCTGCAATGGGGAAACACCAGTCACATTTCAGACCTGGGCCTCATACACTTTGCTCAGCCATTACTACTAGCTCAATCACATGTGTCCTTACAACAGTTCGCCACCACAGCTAAATTACCTTACAACAAGTGCAGAATTGCTCATTATTACATAGATACCATTATATATACCCCGGTTCATTGCCCGGCAACTTATTTACAATATGTAAACCATCAATACATTCTTTTAAACCAGAAATATATTTACAGGTGATGAACGACCATCTTACCCCTTCAAGCATCCAGACAATCTGGCGTGAAGGGGGAAGCGCAAGGGGAAATACGTCACTTCGGCAGGAAGTGACGATTTCAAAATAAAATACTAAGAATACTTATAATAATAATAAACAAATTAAAATAAACCGTGAGGGAGGGATTCTTTGTGGAATACATAACAGTATATTTTATATATACCTGCTACACGACCACAATTTGATTCCAAGTTTTTACATACCTCACTTTGTTGGTGTCTCACGAAAGTCTTTCTCTGGACTGCATCCCCTTAACAATTGTGTGTATTGAGCTGTACTGTCTTTTTCTGGACACTTTTGTATCACAAACAGTACTGTATTTGCAAATCTGATATGTCATAAATGTATAGATGTAGCAGTACTGTCTATCTGTATGTCATGTATGTCATATATGTTATGATGAATTGAAAATGGGGGACCCTGATGTAAACAAGACGAAAGTCTTTCTCTGGTCTGCATCCCCTTAACAATTGTATGTATTGAGCTGTAGCCTACTGTACTGTACCCATTCTGCAATCTGTTAATACACTTTTCAATCAATCAATCAATCAATCAATTGAATTGCTCAGAATTTTAAATTATGTCCCCATTAGGATATAATAATATTAATATTTTTCCCCAGTATGACACAATAAACACAGAATGAATGCCCCCCCCCCCCCCCATAAAAACATACTGCCAAATTACCCCCATGGTGTTGAAGACACTTTACCACCACAATAGTCAGGAATTGAGAAAAAGAAAATGCAACTTCAGCCTCACGCTGCTCCAACTTTCTTCCAGCATCGTGATATTGTAATATTCTTACATCCACTCGGACCATGAACAAACAAAAAAGGTGTTGAGAAAGACAGCGAACACTACAGAAAGGAGGAACTTGGGGATTGAATGGAGAAATTAAGTAAGAGATGTAAAGATTATGCATTACAATTGATGATTAATCAACAATAATGGAAAACCAAACTATTCTTGCTCTTTACCATTTTTTGTTTTTCTTCCCTACCACCCTCATCTCCAAAACAGTTGGCGTGAACAAATAATACTAGAGACAGAATGAGTTTTGCTTCTTTTTTTGGTTTTTCTTTTAATCAGTGAAATATATTCCCATCCATATCCCTAACTTTGTGATTTTTACATACTGATCAGACGGAGGCAGAATAGCCTGCACATACATCAACGCATCTCTTGTAAGATATGAATTGCGGCATACATTTTCCCAGACATGGTGCTGTTGGCGTCAAGCACAGGAGGTGAGGGGTGGATTGTCACCACCTGTTTAGCTAGGGCAGAGCGCATGTAGAGGGCATAGAAGAACCAGACGAGGCTGAAGATGCACAGGCCGATGGAGATGTTGATGAACACTTTGCCCATGTCAACCTTCTTCTTCTTCTCCTTGCGGTGCAAGGCAGCAGGATTCTCCTCTTTCCTCTGGAGGGGAGCAGCTTCACCGGTCACCACCCTCTTCCTCTGCCTTCCCATCCTGCCCACTGGAGCTGAGTGGAGAAGTGCAGAAGAGAAGATGTTTAGGTCAATGGCATGCTTGAGGAAGACCGGTAAGGTTGAAACGTTGCATCTACTGCCTTTTTTGTTTATTAAAATCACCTTGGAACTACAAGTGAGTTGCGAGCCCCGCTTTGTTCTTATGTATTACTGTTTTTACAGTTTGGCTCAGCACCAACAAACGGAGGATGTGCGTTATTTATTTTTTCTGACTGTTCAAATAAATAACATGTTATTTTCACACTTGTTATTGTGTTATAAATGTTGATTGATTGATTGAAAACGTTATTAACAGATTGCAGAATGGGTACAGTACAGTACAGCTCAATACACACAATTGTTAAGGGGATGCAGACCAGATAAAGACTTTCATCTTGTTTACATCAGGGCCCCCCATTTGTAATTCATAGTGACAACAGCATCTAAAACAATATATTTATATGTATATTTATATATTGGAAGAGTATATTTATGAGACAGTATATTTTGTACATATGTAACGGTTGTGACAACGTCACCTCAAACTTCTAACGTCACGGGCAACAACACAGACCGCTATACCATAGTGTAACACACAGCAAGAATGTGAAACAAGTTACTATTATTAGTATTGGGTTAGAGTTGTTTGATTTCCACTAACGTAATCTTAGATTGCTATCTGAGAAAGTTAAAATGCTAACGTAACGTTAGTCTATGTGAGCTGGCTACAACATTTTCCAATGTGTAATCGGAAGTCAAAACGGACTGCATATAAACTGCTGATGACTCATAACTTCCTATCACGTTTGAATAATGCTGTAAAGTTAAGTAAAAATGCATTTCAATAGTAATGTATATGAATTCAGAGCTTACCGATGCAGAGCTAAATCCACTGTTGTCAACAGACGAGACGCAATATTTACTTCCTAGTTCCGGAGCTGGAGGAATGTCATTGGGAGAAATCAAGTCACTTTACATTGTAACGCGTTTTGATTGGTTCCGCAGCAACGCCCCTTTTCACAAACGTAGGTCGTTTTTAGCTTATCAACACATTAATTTTCATAAAGATATGACCCAAAAACCATTGCCAACAAACGGAAATGTGTTATTATAGTATATTATGTAGTTCATATTACAATAACATATACTCTCTAAAACCAGATCAATCATTTCACTAACGGAAGCCTCTAGCAACCTTCGGCCCACCGTCTAATATGGGGCAGGGGGGGGGGGGGGTCGCAATCCTTGGAAACTTAAAAACTTGCTATTAAGTGTCATTGCGTATTATTAATTTGATTGAAATTACGTAGTTATGGTTAGATTTATATATTGGGGGGGGGTATATCATATTTTTCATATGATCAAAAAGTGGGGGTGCAAAAGCAGACTTTTGCTCCCCCAAGTTCAATAGTGGTGGCGCACCTGCTTCGAATGCTCTTATGGCCAGGCGCCAGTGCTCATGTGTACTGTTGGGTGCAATGTGAAATAAACCACGCCAAAGGCTAAAGAGAAACCTTGTCGTCATGAACACATTATTGTCGCTCCATAGCTGACTCTGTCAACAGGTTATGGGCCCAGATCACGCAGGGGCGAAATAATAAGCGTAGTTTAGCTGTAGTATAGGCTAGTTTAGCACCGGGAGCACCGCGTGGCTAAAGCTAAGCTAACGGGAGCTAAAGCTACGCCTACCATCAAAAAGGGATGGCGACCAAAGGAAGGAGCAAATGGCCCTCATTCAACGGAAGAGCAGAGGACTATGAGCTTTTGGAAGAGCGAATGTTGTGCTGCATGCACGGTGTGGTACTGAAGACAATGATCTCGACGGCCCCCATGGGAGAAGTAACGGTGGCCGCGCGAGCCCTGGACACCAAGCAAAATGCAGACGCATACTGCGAGTTAGCACCACTGCTAGACGACACAAGCTTGGGGCTGATATTCCGCGACACTAAGGACAAAAGCCGAGGGAGCCTGAAAGTGTTGAGAGAACATTATATCGGACGAGGAAGACCCCGAATCGTATCCCTCTACATAACACTAACCGTGCTGAAGAAGGCGCACACCGAATACGTCATCAGAGCTGAACAGATCATTACGGCGCTTAAGAGTGCAGGAGAAGCACCAAGCGATGGACTAATGATGGCGATGGTTATGAGAGGACTACCGGAGCTGTACAAACCGTTCACACTACTGGTGACACACGGTTCAGCGGACATGTCGCTGGGAGAGTTCAAGGCCAAGTTGCTGAACTTTGAGGCCTCAGAAGACACACACTGAAGGCTGAAGGCCCGGGGCGGCACCGAGAAAGAAGACCAGACCCACGACGGAGCTGGCGTGTTGGCGATGCGGAGAAAAAGGGCACCGCCTGCACAAAGACTGTTTGGTGTAGCTTCTGCAAATCCACAGGGCACACAGACAAAGTGTGCAGAAAGAAACGCGACCAGAGCGCACGGTATGCGCATGGACAAGATGGCGGCTGTGGACAAGATGGCGACGACGGTGGACGTGAGACGAGTCGAGATGATGCCCGGAGAGTAGCGGGACGAGAGGACTTCATCTTCGGGGCGCAGACAGCATACGTCACCCAGCCAACGCAGCAGCAGCAGGCCCAAAGGAAGGGACTGATCGTGGACACAGGTGCGTCGTCCCACATCATCAACGACAGGAATCGATTCAAGAACTTTGACAACACCTTCGAGCCGGAGAGACACAGCATGGAGCTGGCAGACGGGAAGCGCACTTACGGGTTGGCGCAAGGGAGAGGAGACGCACAGGTATGCCTCATAGACAGTGAGGGGCGCCGGTGTACAGTAACGTTAAAGAACGCTCTCTACATACCCTCGTACCCACAAGAACTATTCTCTGTAAAATCTGCTACTGCGAACGGTGCCAAAGTGTTCTTCAATGAAGGTAAATATGTTCTTGTAGAGCCTGACGGTACGTGATTTAACATAGAGGTGTACAAGAGAATGTATTATCTACAAACAGAGTGTAATGACAACGACAAGTGTAATAATAATGATATGTGTAATGTGACTGTCAGTCACGATATTCAGACATGGCATGAGATCATGGGTCATTGTAATTACGAGGATTTACTGAAACTGCAAGCAGTGACAGAAGGCATGCACATTAAAGGTGAAAAGCAGACCTGACAAAGAATGTGAAGTGTGCATAAAGGGGAAGTTCACTCAATCGAGAAACAGAAGTCCCACAGAAAAAGTAAAGGTACCACTTGAGCTAGTTAACACAGAGCTAGCCGGTCCAGTAAGCAACGAGTCCATAGGTGGCTTTAAATATCTACAGTCGTTTACAGATGTGTGTACATGGGCAGTGTTTGCTTACTTTCTCAAAGCAAAGAGTGACACACGGAGACATTTCTTGCAGATGTAGCCCCTTATGGCAACATAAGATGCTTGAGGTCCGACAACGGAACCGAGTTCACAAATAGAGAGTTCCAATCACTGTTGAGAAGGAACTATATAAGTCACGAGACGTCATGTCCGTACTCCCCGCACCAGAACGGGGTGGCAGAGAGGGAAGGACGTACTCTTTTCGAAATGGCTAGGTGTAAGCTAATAGATGGTGACTTACCTAAGAGTCTATGGCATTATGCGGTACAAGAAGCCGCTTACACCAGAAACAGATGTTTTAATAAGCACACAGGCACCACCCCGTATACAGCACTGACAGGAAAGAAGTGTAATCTAGCTAGAATGCACAAATTTGGATCAGTGTGTTATGCTTACGAGCAGGACAGAGGAAAGCTCGAGGCCAGATGTGAAAAAGGACTCTTTGTAGGGCACGACAAAGGAAGCCCCGCTTTTCTAGTCTATTATCCCGGTAAAGGGAAAGTGCAAAAACACAGGCTAGTCAAATTTGTCACAAAGACAACATGTGAGAACGAGACACAGACAGAGGAGCCAGAGCTGGACTCCAAGTCAAGTCAAGTCAAGAGTTTTAATTGTCACGGCATACAGGTATACAATGAAATGCGGGTGGTCTTGCCCGCAACGATGTGCAATACAGTGGTACATATAATAGAATCAAAAGAAGGAAACAACATTGTGCAGTAACAGGTAGCAGGTAACATGGAGTGACATCTCGGTATCTGTACATAGTTATTTACAGAGCATATGGGACATGCTAGTTAGCTTTGGTAGTGCAATACACTGTTCCTGTTATTTCTAATTTAAAGTGTCCTTTCCTTTGGCCATAAGTGTGCGTGTGTGCGACATGAGTGTGTGCCCGCTCATGTTAAAGTGTTAAGTGGCTGCTCGTGTGTGAGCGTGCACAGTGTGCGTGTCGTGTGTGTGTTCATGTGTGCTTGTGTGTGGACAGTTCAATGTTCTGAGCACTCAATGTTCATTGTTCATGGCTCTGATGGCCTGGGGGAAGAAGCTGAGCCTAAGCCGCTCTGTCCTAGTAGCTGGGGTTCGCAGGCGTCTGCCTGACCTCAGCAGCTGAAACAGGCTGTTATTGGGGTGGTGAGGGTCTTTCATTATCCTGCAGGCTCTGGATTTGCACCTCTTGTTGTATAGAACCTGCAGGGGGGGTAGTGCAATACCCGTGGTACGCTCGGCTGAGCGCACCACTCTCTGTAGGGCCTTCTTGTCCTGTGCCGTGCTGTTTCCATACCAGGCAGTGATGTTTCCGGTCAGGATGCTCTCTACAGCTCCTGAGTAGAAGGACTGGAGTATCTTTCCCGATACTCTGAACTTCCTTAACTGTCTCAGGTGGTAGAGACGCTGTTTCGCCTTCTTTACTACTGTGTCTATGTCAGTGGAGGCTGCTGACCAAATTTTTAGGTGAAGCACAAATTATTATATTATATTATATATTAAATAATATTTTTAAAACATCCCCCACTGTGTGTCAGTGGTCAGTGGACACAGATGAAAACATATTAACATTAGGTGACAGCGGACCTGACCAGATGAAAACATATTAGGTGACAGCGCACCTGACCAGATGAAAACATATTAGGTGACAGCGCACCTGACCAGATGAAATCATATTAGGTGACAGCGCACCTGATCAGATCAAAACATTTTAGGTGACAGCGCACCTGACCAGATCAAAACATATTAGGTGAAGGTGACAAGGAAGCCACAGACTCATACCCCCCCGACACTCAACTAACCGCCTCGGACAGTCCTTCATACCAGTGGCCATCAGGCTCCACAACAGTGGGCAGCGACTGCTGCCAGACATCGACCTAGAACTAATAGGAACCCAAGTAGGACAATAACACTACCTTATGCATACTGCACCTTATGTGGATACTGTGATACTGTGAATAATGAATAATGTATATTTCAGTTAGTTAGATAGTAAATTATATTGACCTATTTGTTTACACTGCTTGTGTTGTTTTCACTACCTGTACCCCCCCCCCCCTTCCCCCATGCTGCTATGATGCCTGAATTTCCCCAAGGGGATCAATAAAGGAATATCTTATCTTATCTTAAAAGGAAAGATGAAATTACCTACCTGGGTTCCATCCTATAGAGGCAAATCTTTCCTGTGACAAAATGGGATCCAATGTAATAAAACTAAGTCAACCAACGAACTAGATTCCTGTACCGGATCTCCTCTCTGGTAAACAAGAATACCTTGAAGACTCTAACAGGAGCACTCATTCAAGGGTACTACGACTATGCTTGCACCTCATGGTACCAAAGCACCTCAAAGGCACTAAAAACAAGATTACAAACATCACAAAACAAACTGGTCAGACTACTGCTTGACCTTACTCCTAAAACCCACCTCACCCCTGTCCACTTTGACAACCTAGGATGGCTTAGAGTAGACGACAGAGTACAGCAACTTGCAATGGGCCTGGTCTACAAGATACACTACACCACTAAGATATCCATGTGCATGTCGAAATACTTCCCAAAGGTCAGTGAATACCACGACCACAACACCAGAGGGAGTTCCACAAATCATGTTCAACCCAGATAAAATAATAATAAAAAAGAAAAAAAAGAAAAAAAAACGTTTTTTTTTAATAAAAGAAAATAGTCATAACTTAGAAATTAGATTGCATAGGTCTATGAATCGATATCGCGATTCTGTTTCAATTAATTGCCCAGCCCTACAGTGTGTACAGTAAGTTAGCTTGGTGATTATCATTGTGATGTAGGCTAAGCTGCCTAGCTACTGTTAGCATACAAGCACTGTAGCCTACTTACTTACATCCACAACGTTTTTTCTGATCCAGATGCATAAATCCACTTCTTCATGTTGCTCAGTTGCTGGTTTATACTTCGGTCCTAATGTTGGCGCAAAGTTTAATTTAGCCTGACTTGTTATAGCTGTACAGCTTACTAACTACTAAACAACAACTTTCTCATAGTCTCAACTTTCACATAGTCAAAATGGGTCCAGCTGCATGTGAGGAGGATAGGTTTAGCTCGGGCCAATCTCAAGTTTCTCAAGTTTCTTTATTAGTTGTCATACAGAAGTACAGAATACTTTTATACAAAATGCTTCTTTATGTTACATTTTGTATAAAAGTATTCTGTACTTCTGTATGACAACTAATAAAGAAACTTGAGAAACTTGAGATTGGCCCGAGCTAAACCTATCCTCCTCACATGCAGCTGGACCCATTTTGACTTTGCAATGCAGAAATCTCTGATTGGATTTGCAAGGCTGCCAATCATATTCAACCTCCGTTTATTGGATGTCAAGGGCTGTCAATCAATCAATCCTCCATTCAATGGCAAGAGTTTAACTGCACAGACCGTTCTTAGATGAAGTTAATAGCCTATTTTGATTCGCTGTTATTTATTATTTATTTAACAATGGGTCACACCTGTGAAGTTTTCTTCACGAATAATTACTGCAGGCAATACTGCAGTGCAGGCCTGCTCAGAGCTGTCAATTTTGGCCATTTTTGAAGAAAAAAAATTCACTGACATTTTTTTTACAGAGGAAAACATTTATAATAAAAAAAAATAATAATAATAATTAAAAAAAAAAATATATATATATAGTTTTTTTTTTTTTTTTTTTTTTTTTTTATAGGTATATGTAAATTAATAATAATTATGAATTATGAGTGAATTTGTGTTTCACGTGTTGTCATAGAGAAACCTCCACTGGTCTATGTGTGTTGACCATGTCAGGTCCTCTGAGATGTGGACCCCCAGGTACTTGAAGCTGCTCACCCTGTCCACGGACTCCAGAGTAAGGTGTGAAGAAACAGTGACACCTCAGCCTAGTGTACTTAGCACAGTCGTGCAGAAAGACAGTCAGCAACCCCCAGAGGATGATGACGAGGAGCACCCGAGGGTGACGTCACGTGCCTCATGCAGTGGGAGGTATCCCTCATGGGAACATAAACCCCCAAAGTATCTGAAAGACTATGCCCGGAGAGAAAGTGACGAGGATGACAGTACACTTACCAGGATTGATTACTGCTACAGAGTAGTGAGTGGAGTACCTCAGACCTTTAAAGAGGCGGTGGTGTCCCCTGCATCAAGAAAATGGGAGAGAGCAATGGATGAGGAGATGAGGTCCCTAGAGGACAACCACACCTTTACTCTAACCAAGTTACCAGAGGGCAAACAGACAGTGGGAGTAAAATGGGTGTACTCAATCAAGGAGGGTATTGAAGGCCACGACATGTTTAAATACAGAAGTACAGTATACAAGACAACCATAAGTGGGAGTGTTGAAGTTAGATGTTATGTATGATTGCATGTAACTGTCTAACTGTTTCCACAAGAGGGCGCTATAGGCGTAGCTATTGTAGCTGACACCAGGTGAGAAGTATAAAAGGAGATGTTACCTCCCCCTTCACTCTCTTCCTCCGTCACTCTCACAAGAGAAGGACTCATGTGTACTGTTGGGTGCAATGTGAAATAAACCATGACTCTGTCAACAGTTAGGATTAGGTTAGGGTTAGGATTAGGGGTCGTAATGATTCAGTAATGAATGTTCGGTTATGGCTTTAGAATGTTCAGAGTGAAATAGGATGTTCCCTTAGGGCTTTATAATGTTCAATTATGTTTTTAACATGAAGTAGAATGTTCAGTTACAGCTTTAGAATAAATAATAATACAAATAAAACCTCATCACATCATCACCAGTGTTGGGCAGTAGCTAGCTACAAGTAGCGACGCTACATAGCTTAACTACAATTCTCAGTAGCGTGATGGTAGCGTTGCTACTTTTGAACCAAGTAGCGCTCTATGTAGTGTAGCTATTTTTAGACCCAAGTAGTGAGTAGCGTGAGGAAACGCTAGACGCTACTGTCCGGAGAACTGGACTGCTGAAGAAAGATTTGTGGGGAAAAAACTCCCCGGAGAAAAGCCACTATGATTGGTTGGTTGGTTTAGATATGAGTATGACGACTCACGATTGGGTAATGTTACCAAAACATTACGGGTAGGCCAGTCAGAGGCAGGATAGGGCTGGGCATGCCACTCCAAGGCTCTGCAAAGCAGGAAGTGAAAATCAAAACACAGACCACATGAACCAGTCCGTGCAAAATAGCAGAGGCAGAGGGATTCGATGTTTCCAGGGCTGATGGCATTGATGAAGATGTCAATAACAACAAAAAGCCAGACAGAGGGCTTGTTTCAGTTTTATAATAAACAATCAAACTGAGCATTTTTTTGCCTGCCTATTTGTTTGGTGGAAACTTGATCATGAAGTAAAAAAAAATAAAAAAAAGTAGTGCCGATGTAGCTAGCTATTTTTGCCATGTTCTTGTAGTGTAACTTGCTACATTTTATCTGGGGATAGCTTCCATTGTAGTTCAGCTATATTTAATCGAGAGTAACTAGTAGTGTAGCTTACTACATTTTCCAAGTAGCTTGCCCATCACTGATCATCACGCAGTTCTGTCTCGACTGTCGTTCGACACTGGGTGTACAGAGCAGACAATGCAACATTTGAAAAGTATTAAGTAGCACTTGTCTAGCGTCTTGATCATTTTCTTAAACCCCTCGTTTTGAACGTTGTTGATTGAGTTGATGGATATGACGATGCACTGTATAACGTTTGCATTATTGAGGCTTGTGTGGTCTGACGGCTGGGATTTTGTGATGTGGTTGTCCTTTATTGCTAAATCATATTCAACTTTATGGTGACATTTGAGGTGGTTGTAGAGGTTGGTCGTGTTACCTTGCATTGCTGCGATGGTGCCAAAGCATTGCTTGCAAAGTATGACTCCTCCTTGTACATCATCGTCAGGTTTAATTAAACCCGAAAAAGTTCCATACACTGGAATGTGCTCCTTTTTTGGTATAAGCAGTAGTGGATACAGCACTCTCTCCCTTACCACCGGGATTTTCTTCAGTGTCGCTCATTTCTTTCTTTTTTCCTTTAGCTTGAAAATGTTTTGTCTTGCTCGTTCAACACGTGCCGTGTTGTGTATGACCTCAGTTGTTTACTCAGCTGAGTAGCCTGGGGGGAGGGCCATTGTGGGGAGGGCAGCGGCAGTGAGCGTTGTGAGTGAGGAAGAGAGAATAATAGGAGCGAGTGTTTTTAATGCAATTGATCTCCATTTTGACACAAATGCAAATACATCAGAATCACCGTCATTTAGAAATGAGATCGTATAGGTCTATGAATCGAGATTGCGGTCTTTTTACGATTAATCGTGCAGCCCTACTTGTTACGTTATATGTTATGATGTAAGTATTATGTCTGTGTGTGTACTAGTCATTTGTCCTGTTTACTTGTAATTAGGGATGCTCGATATTGGCTTTTTTACCGATACTGTAACTGAGGGGTACAATTCCCTGACTGTATTAAAGAGTATGGTATATTAAACCACTACTAGTTATGTACTTTAATTACTGGCCATACAGTACATGAATATATATGGTGAACACCCACACAAGAATACGGCAATGACACATAA
The DNA here is from genome assembly GCF_963971535.1 of Notolepis coatsorum. Classification (NCBI taxonomy): domain Eukaryota; kingdom Metazoa; phylum Chordata; class Actinopteri; order Aulopiformes; family Paralepididae; genus Notolepis; species Notolepis coatsorum. The sequence continues at coordinate 202,517,247 of NC_140165.1, forward strand.
AGTACTATTTAGAGGGTATTTATTATTATCAAGCAACGTTAGGTTACAGATTGAGAATTATGCTTGCGCTTGTATGGCGAAGAACACACGTAAAGTAAGTCAAGAGCTGGGGCCCTCCAGAAGACCCAAAGCAACCGACCAACAGGAGTGCTCCACATTGACCAGCATAGCGGGACCCCCCGAGTGCTCATCAAAGTGGTCAGAGTGCTCCTGAGCTACGAGGACAAGGTCCTGGACACTTACGCCGTCCTGCAGCCCAGTTGGGCCTGCGGGGTGCCAAAGGTACCATGACAATACGCACCATCAGAAGGGACCAGAAGACCATAAAAGGTGAGAAGGTCTCCTTCAAGATAGCAGCGGTGGACCAGCCCGAGAAGCAGTATAGTATAACCAACGTCTTCACCAGCCACGACATAGGCCTATCACAGTACACCTACCCCATCCCACAGCTGATGGCGAAGTATGTGCACCTACGTCAACTACCTATACCGCTTATCGACGGTGCCACACCGACCCTGCTCATCGGCTCCGACCACGCGGACCTCATTCTCCCAATTGAGGCGGCCCACATCGGACCCAAAGGATGCCCAGTCGCGGTTCAGACCCGACTGGGGTGGACGCTCCAGGGCCCCCTCTACGGACTTGACAGTCAACCCACGTCTACACGCTGCCTACACACAAAGGCGAGCGACACCGGCCACTCCCTCGTACAGCCCGTTGAGATGCTATTGACATTAAGCGAGAGGCCTGTGAGAGAACCGTGGGCACAATAGGGAGTTCGGAACTCCACCCCCCTCAGCTGTGCTCCAGACGTAGCTGACCTCGAACCTAGCACCCCAAGCGACTCCTTGACGGGGCGGCCGGAACCGGCCCCTCCTCAAACGGGGTACAGAGCAAACAAGAGAAACAGACGGAGGAGGAGGAGGCACAGCCAAGCACAGATCAAAGCAGTCTCAGGCCCGCTTCCTCCTAAGCCCCCCTTCATCCCGTCCAGTCGTCATGATCATAGACCAGTCACTACCCCGAGCTGCGTGGCCGGCCGGCCGTGTAAGCAAAGTGATCACTGGTGCCGACGGAAAGGTCAGAGCGGCAGAAGTGCTCGGCCAGAGGCGGACATACACTCGACCCGTGGCGAGGCTGATCGAGTCGCCAAGGCTCCCCGACTCTCTCGATGACGACCATGACCCCCCGACTTTGTGAACTGCCCTACCCTCACAACGGACATTGAGTAGTGGACAGTGCGGTTAATCTGTCTCTGCTTATCTAATTAGGTGGGACTAATTAGGAGGCGGCTGTTACGAAGGATCAGATTAAACCAAATATATATATTTATTACTTGATATATATTGCATAGTATTTGTATATCGTCTGATATCCCTTGTGTATTCTTTGTACATATACACGGAATATCCCTTTTACCTAGTACAGACCATAATATTTCGTTCTCTTATTGGATAGCGATCCACTAGGCGCCACTGCCATACCCCCAAGGTCTAGTTCAAAGTCACCGCCAAGGCTTGCCTGGACATGCCCGGTTCTGCGCAAGAATACGAGCCAGGAATAAGGCTGGTACTAGATTATTCGCCGTACGTATAAATACGTCGCAGGTGGATACAGCAGCACTTAGCCTAAAGTCAAGTTAACCTAGAAACGCGTTACCCTCAAAACGTAAAGCCTTCATCACGAGTCAACGACCAAGTGAAGTGAGCAACCGTGCGTCTAAATAGAGCACTTATAACCGTGTGCGAATAGGATAGTAAAGTGTCAGAGCTTAGTGGAATAACGTCAAGTTCGACCTAGTTAATGTGAAGTACCGCGCACCGGAGAATCTACACCGGTGAATGCAGAGCCCTTTCCAGCTGGATTATTGCTTTGGTCCTGTGGCTGTTGGAGCGGAGGAGAATCGTCTACACCCACTACTGTGTGGGATTTACCCGTGAGGAACATCACTCGAGCCCGTCTCTGGGAGAGGCTGGCTGGCTTTCACCTATGCTGCACGCATACTTGGATTACAGCTGCTGCTTTCGTCTGCCGATCAAGGGAGTAATGTACCGCCCCCGTAGCTGGAGCTTATTGATTCCCCGTTGATCCAGAGTTTGCATTCGAACATTTCCTCCCCCTGCTGGCCTACAACCGGAGGGACCCTACTAGTATCTCCCGCTGCCTTACTAGTGTACCATAGATATAATTCCTAAGATACAGGTGGTATTCATTATCTCCTGCGTAATATGATAATGGACTTACGTTATTGATTTACTCACGCACATTCTTTCGTCTTATAAGCGCGACCCTACGTAAAGTATTGTTATATACTATCATTGCTGCTAATAAATATTATTATAACCCAGATTTGTTGTGGAACCGTGTCATTGTGGAGGTGTTCATATCATATACCTGTGTACTGTATGGCCAGTAGTAATGTACATAAGACAGTAGTGGTTTAATGATACCATACTTATTAATACAGTCAGGGAATTGTACCCCTCAGTTACAGGTGGTAATGCTGGTCACTGAAGAACGGTAGCCGCACGATACACTATAAATGATAGACTATTACTTCACATTAGAATAAGTCGAACTCAACGGTACTGTGTTAAACTCTGACACTTTAGCAATCTATTCGCACACGGTTCTCAAGGCTCTATTTAGAGGCAAAGTTGCTCACTTCACTGCACGTTGTCTCGTGGTGAAGGCATCAAGGTTTTAGAAGACAAGTTGAACTAAGTGCTGCTGTTTCCACCTGCGCCGTATTTATACGTAAGGTGAATTATCTAGTGCCAACCTCAGTTCTGTCTCGTATTACTGCGCAGACCCTGGACATGTTGAGACATGCCTGGAGTTGCCTTTGAACTTGCCGTTGGGGGCTTGGTCGTTGGCGCCTAGGGGTCGCTGTCCAATAGGAGAGCGAATATTACTATGGTTTGTACGCAGGTAAAGGGATATTCCGTGTATATATACAAATAATATACAAGGGATATCAAACGATATACAAATATTATACAAGGGATATCAAACAATAAATATATATATTCGGTTTAATCTGACCCTTTGTAACAGCCGCCTCCTAATTAGTCCGCACCTAATTAGTTAAAGAGAAGACAGATTAATAGTCCTGTCAACTACTCAATGTCTGTTGTGGGGAGTAGGGCAATTTACAAAGTCAGTGGGTCATGATCGTCATCAAGGGAGTCAGGGAGCCTTGGCAACTCTATCAGCCTCGCCACGGGTCGGGTGTAGCGGTGAGGCAGGTCGGCCCTCCTGGGTATACTGGGCTGTGCTCGCCACTGGTGGTCTGGTCGAGTCCGCTGGAAGTGTCGTACTGCTTCTCTTCCATTCAGTATCCAATAGCGACGTCGGATCTCAGCGAAGACTCTCTCTGCCCCAGCGTGGTGCACATCCTCGTCGTATTTCTTTATGATGAGCTCGGTGACCTTGTGTCGGCTGTTGAGGACTATAGGGAACTTGACGTCATCCGTTAAGTCCGGGGCTCGTCTCAGACGACCACCCACTCTGATGAGGTCATGGGCGTCGCGCTCAGGGGCCAAGTGGAGCAGTCTGCTGTCTGACGGGACTGGCTTTGATCCCTGCAGACAGTCTAGCTCGTCTGGGAACGAGTCTCTTTGGGCTCGCTGTAGCAGAAGGAGTTCTGCTTCTTCGTAGTTAGCTGCATTAATGTCAGTAGTTGAGGGAACCTCAGGGTGGTGCCACAGGAATGTCTTTAACTGCGCACTCTCAAGGGTGGGGCAGTCGTCTATGTTAGGGTCGGTGGGGACTGGTGTGTGCGTCAACCCACAGAACATAGATTTCTTGATCTCTGCCTCCTCTTGACTAGCCTCCCCTGGGGTGGGGTTAGGCCACTCTTCTTCCGGGAGCTTGAGGAATTCGGGACCGTCACTGTAGATATTGTGACGTGTGAGGTCATCTAGGGACATCCCCCGTGTGATGACATCTGCTGGGTTCTGTTTCGTGTCCACGTACCTCCAGCATGCTGATTCTGTTAAGTCTTGGATCTCTGTGATTCTGACTCCCACGAAGACCTTGTATCTACACGAATCGGACTGGATCCATGTGAGTACGGTCATGGAGTCTTACCACAGGATTGTTCTTTGCACCGGGATGGTGAGTTCACGTTGGATTAACGTGGCGAGTTGCCCGCCTACCAGGGCTGCGCAGAGCTCTAGACGCGGGATCGATTGTTGCTTGCGGGGGGCTATCCTTGAGCGAGCCAGGATGAAGGCTGTGTGTATTTCTCCTCCCTCCTCTCAGGCCCACAAGTAAGCCACCGAGCCGTAGGCTACTTCTGAGGCGTCGCTGAAGACGTGCAGGTCCATCTGGCACGTCTCCAGCCGCACTGTGGGTGGGAAGTAGCTGCGGCGTATGTTCACATTTGGGAGCGAGTTGAGTTCTTTCTCCCACTCTCTCCAGGTGGAAGCGAGGTAGTCGGGTATGGGGTCGTCCCAGCCCTGTTCCTTGTCCCACAGCTCTCGTACAATCATTTTCGCTCTAGTGGTGTAAGGTAGGATACATCCCAGCGGGTCATATTGTCTGGCGAGTGTTCTGTATACACTCCGTCTGGTGGTCGGTAGAGAAGTCGACCTTCCCTGCTCCGTGGTCAGGGGTGTGTATCTGTAATGGAGCGAGTCTGTTTTGAAGCGCCAGACTAGTCCTAATGTCATTTCTTGGGCTTCACCTGGGATGGTCGCCATCCAGGTCTTGCTGCTTGCTGCCTTTGTCTCTGGGGAGAGGCTGCGCAGTACTTGAGGGTTGCTGCTGGCCCACTGCCGGAGATCAAAGCCGCCTTTGATCAGGGAGGCGCGGAGCTTGAGTAGGAGGGCTTCGGCTTCTTCTGGCGTCGAGACGCTTTGCAGACAGTTGTCCACGTAGAAACTCCTCTCTACACTTTGTCTGACCTCCTCGTCAGCTGCTGGGTCCTCTGCGACATGTTTTTGCAGTGCGAACGTAGCACAGCATGGGCTGCATGTGGTTCCGAAAGGGAGGACCTCCCATTGGTAGATGGATGGTTGCTCATCCCCGATCCTCTCTCTCCATAAGAACCGCAGCAGGGGCTTGTCCTCTTCCACTAGTCGCACCTGCAGGAACATCCCTTTGATGTCGCCGCTGATGGCCACCTTGTCTTGGCGGAAACGTAGCAACACGCCTAGTAGAGAGGGGCCGAGTGTTGGGCCGGGCAAGAGTTCTTTATTCAGATTCTGTAGTCCGATCTGGTAGCTGCAGTTGAACACAATACGATCCTTGCCGTTGTGGTGGACCTTGTGGTGGGGCACGTACCATGATTCGGTCGTCTGGTCGGCCTCTTGAATGTCAATTTTCTTTATGTGTCCCGCTGTGATTAGCTTGTCAATCTCAGCGCGGTACACAGTGGCTTGAGTGGGGTCTTTTGCTAGACGCCGCTCGGTGTTCAGTAGATATCGCTCAGTCGCTTCTTTTGAGGCGTGGAAGGTGGGCATACCTTCTCGCCTCAAGAGTGGAGTTGCGTATCTCATCACTCCATTGACCTCGACTCTCTTTGTCCTCTGCTCGAGGAGGGTTATGGCTTAAGTGTCTTCCTTTGATCGAACAAGTTTCTTTTCATTCTTAAAGGGCATTGCGTCTAATGTCCATAGCCTCTCGACGTGCTGTAAGAGGGTGGTGTCTTCTTCTTTTATTCTTGAGTGGAGGCAGCGAGTGGCTGCTGGTCGGTTGGGAGACCTGGAGAGGGGGCCTTGTAGTGTCCATCCTAGGCGGGTCTCGACCGCTGCTGGACAGCCTCTGGGCCCGATGTGGACCCGGTCCGTTGGGACGATGAGGTGTGCGTGGTCGGATCCTATGAGCAGGGTCGGGGTGGCGCCGTCGATGAGCGGTATAGGTAGTTGACGTAGGTGCACGTATTTTTCCATCAGCTTGGGGATGGGGTAGGTGTACTGTGACAGGCCTATGTCTTGGCTGGTGAAGGCGTTAGTAATCCTATACTGCTTCTCGGGCTGCCCGACTGCTGCTATCGTGAAGGAGACATTTTCACCCTTTATGGTCTTCAGGTCTCTTCTTATAGTACGGATTGTCATTGTTTCTTCGCTCCCCCGCAGACCCAGCCGGGCTGCGGCAGATGCGAGGAGGAGAGTCTTTTCTGACCCATCGTCCAGGACGGCGTAAGTGTCCATGACCTTGTCCTCGTAGCTTAATATCACTCGGACCACTTTCAAGAGCACTCGGGAGCTCCCGCTGCTGGCGGGGTCGATATACATGACGTTCACTCTCGAGCTACTTGGGGGTGCGAGTTTCTTCTTGTTGCTGTCATGCAAGACATCTAAGTGGGCGCCGTCGCACTTGCTGCATTTCTTCTTTAAACGGCACCCGGCTGCCATATGGCTGCGCGCGCAGCGGAAGCAGCGGCGGTTGGCTTTGATCCACTGACTCACCTCGTCAGCGGTCATCTTCTTGAAAGTGTCACATTGAGACAGCCAGTGTTCCTTTTCACAGTACTGGCATACAATCTTCCACTTCTCTTTCGTCGAGGGGGTGTTGTGGTTCTTGTGCTGCGGTACTGACTCGGCTTGGTGCATAACGGTCACCGACCGGCGGTTATCATTAGATCTCCGAGGTCCATCTCTTGGGCTTGGTCCACTCCATACGAACGTATCAAGTCGTAGGCTGCTGACTTCCCTCGCGAGGAAGGCGGCCAGGTCTAGGAGGGATGGCTCGGGACCGTCGGGATCACGGTGGTCTCTCTGCCGCCGAAAGCGCTCTTGGCGGGCTGGAGGGAGCTTCTCTAGTATTTGTTCCACATTAGAGTTAGCATATAGTTCATGTCTCCCTTTCTCCTTTTGGGACCCCAGCATCCCTACCAGGGATTGTACCTTGATAGAGAGGTCATCCAATGCTCTATTGTCTTTGGCTGGGGGGAGACGGTCAATATTTCTTATTTCTTGTATCACGTAGTGCTACAAGAAATATGCGTCCATAATGCTGGTCGAGGGCCACTAGAGCCGCGGAGTATGGGGTGCTTGAGTTGGAATATGCCAGCGCTATATTATGCGCTCTGGGCACCTTGAGATGCTTGAGGAGGATGGCATATTTGTACGACTCATCAGGGACGTCGGACATCATAGTCTCTAAGCACATCCGTAATTCCGTATACTGTGCTCTGTCCTCGTGCGTAAAGTCGGGGAACGTCGGTGTGCCAAGGTACGATGCCATGGATGGCTGGCACATTGGTGAGCGTAGGGGAAGAGGCCTCCTGGGCGAGTCTCCCCGTACGTGTTGTCGTGGGCTGGTACTTGGTGGGTACCAGAGGCCGGGTACCCAGGTGCTGTTCCTCGGTGCCGACTGTGCGTCAAACTCACCCGTGAGTTGAGTCGGGGGTTTGTAGCGCAGTGACTCGGGGGTGAAGTCTGGGCTGTACTGGGCCTCCTGGTCCTGAGTACGTTGCTGCTGGTGGGCTTGACTTTCCTCCTCTTCCTCTTCTTCTTCTAGGTCCTGAAGTCTTCTATTCAGTCTCTCGGCGGCGTAGGCCGGTTCTTCCCGGTTGCTGGGTCTCGTATGGACCGGTCGGGGAGGGGGTTCGGAGACGTAGATAGGATCCTTCTGTTGGCCGGGTTCCGGGTCACTTGGTCGGGTAGGGGAAGGTGCCCTAGACCCTTTTCGTGATGATGTCCTGGAGCTCCGTGCGGAGAGAGGGGGTGTCGCCCTGGCAATCAATTGTTCTATTATCTGTGCCTGCAGCCGGTCACGCTCTGCTTCGCGCTGGGCGTGGTCGGCGTCGCGCTCTGCTTCGCGCTGGGCATGGGCGGCGTCGCGCTGTGCATTGGCGGTGTCGCGCTGTGCATTGGCGGCGGCGCGCTGTGCATCGGCGCGGCCTCTTTCAATGTTCTCTTCCGTCTGGAGGCGTCTGGTCTCCAGTCTTATGCGGTCGTCTTCACTCCTTTGTTGCGCCTGGAAGCGCTCTCGCTCGGTGGCAGAGTGTTCGCGTTCACTAAGGGCTTGCGCTTGGAGTTGCGCGTGAAGGCGCTCTCGTTGGTCTGCAGATTGTTCGCGCTCGCTCGTCTGTTGAGCCTGAAGGCGCTCTCTTTCCATGGTAGAGTGTTCGCGCTCACTTAGTTGTTGCGCCCGGAGGCGCTCTTGTTCCATGGAAGACTGTTCGCGCTCACTAAGCGTCTGTGCTTGAAGTCGATCGCGTTCACCCTGAAGTCGATCGCGTTCGGTGGAGGCTGCCAGGGTGGCGATGAATGCCTGCGCCAGCATCTGGTCCGCCTCGCTGGGGGATGACACTGACGGAGGTGATCGGCTTCTGACAGTGCTCGTTGGAGATCTGTTCTCTTGGCGCGCCCCGAGGTCCATCTCCTGGGCGCGCTTCTCTTCTGGTCGTGTGTCAGGTTCTGTCCCTGGAGCGCTTTCTTTATCCTGGAGCTCTCCGGGGACTATCCCGTTGACGTTGTCTGGGGGTATAGTCATGTCATGTCCCCCCTGGTCCCCCCCGTGAGCTTGGTCAGTTTCGTTAGAACCCACTGGGGTCTATACTGGCAGGGTCGCCTGGTCGGTAGGATTTGACATGCTTTGACTATCCGCTTTATCCGCATTTAACGTCTGTTTAAAGCTAGGTATTAGACTGACAGCGTATTCCTCCAGATAGGGAGGTGGCTGACATTTGCGCTGCGGGCGTTCTAGCTTGGGAGAGCCGCTTGGGGAGTGTTCACCGCTGGCCATGGTTAATATCAATATTATATTAGATATTACACTGATACCCTCCGGCTCGAAGGACCAATTGTAACTGAGGGGTACAATTCCCTGACTGTATTAAAGAGTATGGTATATTAAACCACTACTAGTTATGTACTTACTTACTGGCCATACAGTACATGAATATATATGGTGAACACCCACACAAGAATACGGCAATGACACATAAAGTACTATTTAGAGGGTATTTATTATTATCAAGCAACGTTAGGTTACAGATTGAGAATTATGCTTGCGCTTGTATGGCGAAGAACACACGTAAAGTAAGTCAAGAGCGTAAGTCAATGAGAATAGTATGAATACTAAGATGGGTCTAAACTGCCGCCACCTGTGGCATAGCAATTACATAGGGCACACTAGTACCAGCTGGAGACACTGGGGGGTTCCCTCCGGGTGTAAGGCCGGCCGGGGTAGAGGAATGTTCGGGTACAAAGTCTGGGTCAACGAGGAATAACGAGGTTCCAGATACAGGAGCCAGTGCAGTACTCCCTTGATCAGTAGACAAAGCAACAGCTATAATCCAGTATGCTCGACAGCATGGAAGACAGCTAGCCAGCCTCTTCCTAGAGGCGGGCTCGAGTGATGATCCTCACGGGGGGTAGATCCCAAATGATAGTGGGGTCGACGGTTCTCTGCTCCAGCAGTCACGGTACCAAAGCAATATAATCCAACCAGAAATGGTTCTGCAGTCGCCGGTGTAGGTTCTCCGGTGTACATATCCAACGGTTCTCGTCTAGGACTCCTCGGGTGGGGGCACGAGTTTAGGCCGCCCAGCCTGGATAAGTGCACTAGCTATATACACGACGAACCGGTGGTAATGCTGGTCACTGAAGAACGGTAGCCGCACGATACACTATAAATGATAGACTATTACTTCACATTAGAATAAGTCGAACTCAACGGTACTGCGTTAAACTCTGACACTTTAGCAATCTATTCGCACGCGGTTCTCAAGGCTCTATTTAGAGGCAAAGTTGCTCACTTCACTGCACGTTGTCTCGTGGTGAAGGCATCAAGGTTTTAGAAGACAAGTTGAACTAAGTGCTGCTGTTTCCATCTGCGCCGTATTTATACATAAGGTGAATTATCTAGTGCCAACCTCAGTTCTGTCTCGTATTACTGCGCAGACCCTGGACATGTTGAGACATGCCTGGAGTTGCCTTTGAACTTGACGTTGGGGGCTTGGTCGTTGGCGCCTAGGGGTCGCTGTCCAATAGGAGAGCGAATATTACTCTGGTTTGTACGCAGGTAAAGGGATATTCCGTGTATATATACAAATAATATACAAGGGATATCAAACGATATACAAATATTATACAAGGGATATCAAACAATAAATATATATATATTCGGTTTAATCTGACCCTTTGTAACAGATACCGATATACCGATATTGTCCAACTCTTATTTTCCGATACCGATATCATCCGATACCGATATATGCAGGGTTTCCTCCCCCAAATTTCTTTATAATTTCAGGTAATTAACATTACATATCTCTTGTTGTTGAATTAACACAACATTATGCATACTTTTGACAATAAATCAAATCAGAATTTGTTCTTACTTGCTTGCCTGGGTAAATAAAGGTTATAGAAATAAAAAATAAATAAAAAATTGAAAACCGATACCGATATTTTCCGATATCACATTTTAATGCCGATATCGGCCGATAATATCGGACATCCCTACTTGTAATGTCATGTTATGATGTAAGTATTATGTTGCACGGTCACAATGTACATTTTTTGTTGGACCCCAGGAAGAATAGCTAGTGCAATGCTGTAGCCAATTGGGGATCCTAATAAAGTAAACTAAACTCTGTAGATTTCGTGTGCACGCAGGCCGGCAGGTCAGAGTTAAGTCACATCGCCTACTAGCCAAATAGCAGCATAGAGGATGAGGAAGAGAGCTAACGCTATGCGTTCAATAGCTGTCCGTTGTAAACTATGTGGGGGGGAGTAAAGAGTTTGTAACCGCAAAAAATACTAATTTGATGAAGGATCTGACACGGAAACATGACAATGTGAAACTTAAAAACATTTAAAAAACGGATGCTAACAGGGTAGCCTCTGCAAGTGCCAGTGATGGATGTACTCAAGCAAAACAACAGCAACTGGATCTAAGATCAGGCCAAACACCACCCGTGAGTGGAGAAGGTTTGAAGAAGATCCTGGGTATATCGTTGAGGAGATGTTACCATTTTCCAGTGTTGACTCATTTACATTTAGTCATTTAGCTGACGCTTTTATCCAAAGCGACTTACAAGTTCTGTACGACAAGTCATCAGGAAGGGCACAACTCTATCAGCTGAGTAACAATGTTCATCAAAGTGTTGAGTGCTACAGTGTAGGTTAGTTTATTAGGACAAGTAAGGTTAGTTAGGGTTAGATTTTTTTATAAAAAAAGAAAAATCAGATAACGGTTGAAGAAGTGCGTCTTTAGTCGGCGGCGAAAGATTGGACTGGTTTCTAACTGGGGTGGCTAGTTCATTCCACCATTGTGGGGCAAGGACTGACAAAAGGCAGGTTCTCCTTGATGACCCTCCCGGAGCTCAGATAGGAGTGGGTCTGAGACGGCCAGAAGATGCAGAGCGTAGGGGTCTTGAGGGTGTGTAGTTAGAGACCATTGACCCGGAGGTAGGCGGTAGCGGTTCCCTTTACCGCACGGTATGCCAGGTTGAGGGCCTTGAAGCGGATTCGTGCAGCAATGGGGAGCCAGTGCAGGTCCCTAAGAAGAGGGGTGACATGGGCCGACTTCGGTAGGTTTGAGATCAGGCGGGCCGCTGCGTTCTGAATGAGTTGAAGAGGCTTGGTGGCAGTGGCCGGGAGGCCAGCAAGCAGTGGGTTGCAGTAGTCGATGCGGGAGATGACTGTTGATTGGACGAGGAGTTGGATGACTTATTTTGTCAGGAAGGGGCGGATCCTTCTGACGTTGCTCAGGAGGAATCTGCAGGTTCTGGTTGTCACTGCAATGTGAGCAGAGAACTGGTCGTCGAGGACAACACCAAGGTTCTTGGCGGTCGGGGACGCGGTCACAGCTGCATTCTCGACTGTGATGGAAAGGTCGGTCAGGGAGAAGGATTTGGCCGGCAGGTGGAGCAATTCTGTTTTGCTTAGGTTCAGTTTGAGGTGGTTGGTCGTCATCCAGGCAGAGATGTCGGACAGACAGGCCGAGATCCGCTCAGAGATGTGGATATCTGAGGGAGGGAAGGAGAGGAAAAGTTGAGTATCATCGGCATAACAATGATACGAGAAGGCATGAGATGTGATAATGTTACCCAATGATTTAGTGTAGAGGGAGAAGAGAAGGGGTCCTAGGACCGAGCCCTGGGGGACACCCGTCCGCAGGGGGCGGGTGGCCGACAGGGTCCCTCTCCATGACACTTGGTAGGAGCGGTCATTGAGGTATGATGTCAGCCATGTCAGCACAGAGCCAGCCACTCCCATTCCTGCGACGGCCCCATTTTGACGCATCATAGAGAAAATACCCACAAAGAACAATGTCAAGCTGCCAACAAAGAAATAGGTTTGCTGGCTACCTCCAGAGAGAATATGCAGTGATGGAAGCTAATTTGAAGCCCACAAAAACAAGGTAGACTTTTTTTCCACCACAGCTGCCATCTGGACAGCTAACAACAGAAGCTAAACAGGTTGTACATAACGTGCTACTGTAAGTGAAAGTAACAAGTAACATAACTAGTAACATAACTAATTACTATGATACAAAGTCATTTTGATTGCTTTTTAAAGGAGTAATAATCTGTAATAAGTAACTAATTACACTCCCTGATTAACTTGCCCAACACTGTCTACTAGACTCTACATTGTGTTATGTACTGTTCTACTAACTAGACTCTACTACATTGAGTTCTTCTCTATTCTACTAAACTGTACTACATTGTATTCTTATTTATTCTAGTAAACTGTACTGCATTGTGGTCACTAATTAACTAAACTCTACTACATTGTGTCTGTCTCTATTCTACTCGACTCTACTACATTGTGTTCCTCTTTATTCTACTAAACTGTACTACACTGTGTTCTGTTCTATTTGACTAAACTTTACTAAAGGATGTTATCTATTCTACTAAACTCTACTACATTATGTTATCTATTCTACTAAACTCTACTAAATTATGTTCTCTATTCTACTAAACTCTACTACATTGTGTTACGTACTATTATACTAGACTACTACATTGTGTTCTTCCCTATTATACTAAATTACTACATTGTGTTCTGTACTATTCTACTAAACTCTACTACATCTTCACCTCATCTCAGGCTTAGTAAACATGTCTGCTTCTCCCACTCCTCCATGTCAAGCAGACCTGGCATCCTCACTATCTCAGCCTGGCATAGAGAGCTCCTGTCAACCTCTGTTCCAACAAGAGGGATCAGCTAATTAGTCTAAAACAGAGGAGACAAACAGATGGTGTTTTCAGCTGCAAGAGTGGGTCTTACTGCCAGTGAGCTGCACATGTGAACTTGATATGTTTTCTTTTAATTTCAAGTCCTTTCTTCTTTTATACTAATGACTTGCGGTCTAACTTGGCCTTGCTTGGTTTGAAGTTGTGTTCACGCCTAGTGTTTGGTTGCTAATGGTCTCTCTGTCTTTCTCTCTGTCTCTCCCGGGATGCTGTGACCTGGGCTGCTCCTGGATCTTTGTCTGTGGATCTTCAAACAGGTGAGAAAAAGAAAGACCTTTTGTATGGCACTGTGGAGTGAGTGAGCAGGGATGTGTCTGCGTGTCTGCGTTGGAGCAGCTTCTCTTGTGGAGTGAGTGAGCAGGGATGTGTGTGTGTGTCTGCGTTGGAGCAGCTTCTCTTGTGGACTGAGTGAGCAGGGATGTGTGTGTGTCTGCGTTGGAGCAGCTTCTCTTGTGGAGTGAGTGAGCAGGGATGTGTGTGTGTCTGCGTTGGAGCAGCTTCTCTTGTGGAGTGAGTGAGCAGGGATGTGTGTGCGTGTCTGCGTCGGAGTAGCTTCTCTTGGGCCTGCAAGAGAGCAATCCTGTGTAGCCATCGCTCACATCTTGCTCAAACATAATACTCAACTTGACATCTGGGAACAGCCATGTTGAATGCTTGAACGTTCGCTGGAATCAATTGGGACTTGGGGTGGGGTGTACAGCATGTCATGATGTGCAGCAGGTTGTTTTGTTTGTCATTTTCTGGCTGGGTGGTGGTAAGAACGAGAAGATACTGATCGTTTGAGTACTTTACATCTCCCTTTTCCTTCCTTTAATTTAATTATTTTGAGAAATAATTGGGTGTTAAACTGATTGATGAATGTGTGGGAATGAGTGTGCTTGTGTAAGCTGGGAGCCGTAACTAATCGCCAATAAAGTTCAACTGGTGTTCCCAGACGGTGCACAGTGTGTAGAGAAAGTGGAATGGCATACAAGGGAGCTAGATGAGCTCTCCACCATTTCCCACGAGACAATAATCTACTCATCGTGAATACCCATAGACTTTATTTATTTAATGGCACTGCCATTCAAAAAAGATTTTATCTTATTTTTCGGGATTGTCTACCACAAAACTGAACGTTATTGGCATACATTAGAAGGCAGTTAATTTATCTACCTTGCTGTGAACGTTTAGCAAAAAAACGAGTTGCAATCCGATTTAAAATGGCGGAGCAGTGTCCATAATTAAAAAGTATTTACAGTAGATTTCATTCATGGTTCATGTGATACTAAATCCAGATTGAACTCTGCCATTGGAAAGAGTAGATTTGGCCCGATACATAGATGTGCAACTTGGCTATAATAAGGTAATTTATAGGCCTGATATTCTATAGTCTATAATAATATTTCAAATTGCATGTGTCCGGATGGCAGAATTCAGTACTGTATCTACAAAACCTTCTGTTTAATCAGCTTCCCTTTATTCATTTTTCATGTCTGGTCATTTTTAGCATGGTGTTATTGTGAAAAATCATAATATACATTCGCCTTTGTTTCATCACAATTTACTCAAGCCTAGTAACAGGCACACTATTTCTGACACTTGGAATACATTCCCTGAAATCCATAGATGTCCCTAGATCCAATAACATGCAAATGGACCTTGTAGAAGTGGAGCAATCTTCCATTTACCTAGGTATGTATTTCTAGGCAGATTTTCAGAAAATAGGGCTACATTTACATTTACATTTAGTCATTTAGCTGACGCTTTTATCCAAAGTGACTTACAAGTTCTGTACGACAAGACAGCAAGAAGGGTACAACTCTATCAGCTGAGTAACAATGTTCATCAAGTGTTGCGTGTTACAGTGTAGGTTAGTTTATTAGGACAAGTGCATGACAGTAAGGTTAGTCAGGGTTAGATTTTTTATTTGTATTTTTTTAATCATTTCAGATAGTGGTTGAAGAAGTGAGTCTTTAGTCGACGGCGAAAGATTGGACAGGATTCGGCTGTCCTAACTGGGATGGGTAGTTCATTCCACCATTGTGGGGCAAGGACTGAGAATAGGCGGCTTCTCTTTGATGACCCTCCGGGAGCTTGGATAGGAGTAGGTCTGAGGCGGCCAGAAGATGCAGAGCGTAGGGGTCTTGAGGGTGTGTAGTTAGAGACCATTGACCGGAGGTAGGCGGGAGCGGTTCCCTTTGCTGCACGGTATGCTAGGTCGAGGGCCTTGAAGCGGATACGTGCAGCAATGGGGAGCCAGTGCAGGTCCCTAAGAAGTGGGGTGACATGTGCCGACTTCGGTAGGTTTGATATCAGGCGGGCCGCTGCGTTTTGAATGAGTTGAAGAGGCTTGGTGGCAGTGGCCGGGAGGCCAGCTAGCAGTGCGTTACAGTAGTCGAGGCGGGAGATGACTGTTGATTGGACGAGGAGTTGGGTGGCTTCTTTTGTCAGGAAGGGGCGTATCCTTCTGACGTTGCTCAGGAGGAATCTGCAGGTTCTGGTTGTCGCTGCGATGTGAGCAGAGAAGTTCAACTGGTCGTCGAGGACAACACCAAGGTTCTTGGCGGTCGGGGACGCGGTCACAGCTGCATTCTCGACTGTGATGGAGAGGTCGGTCAGGGGGGAGGATTTGGCCGGCAGGTGGAGCAATTCTGTTTTGCTTAGGTTCAGTTTGAGGTGGTTGGTCGTCATCCAGGCGGAGATGTCGGACAGACAGGCCGAGATCCGCTCAGAGACGTGGATATCTGAGGGAGGGAAGGAGAGGAAGAGTTGAGTAGCATCGGCATAACAATGATATGAGAAGCCATGAGACGTGATAATGTTACCCAGTGATTTAGTGTAGAGGGAGAAGAGAAGGGGTCCTAGGACCGAGCCCTGGGGGACACCCGTCCGGAGGGGGCGGGTGGCCGACATAGTCCCTCTCCATGACACTTGGTAGGAGCGGTCGTTGAGGTATGATGTCAGCCATGTCAGCGCAGATCCAGCCACTCCCATTCCTGCGAGGGCCGCGAGGAGGATCTGATGGTTGACTGTGTCGAAGGCTGCAGATAGATCTAGGAGAATCAGGACAGAGGAGAGGCCTTTCGCTTTTGCTAAGTGAAGTGCCTCTGTGACCGCAATGAGGGCCGTTTCTGTGGAGTGGCCAGTCCGGAAGCCAGACTGATTGGGGTCTAGGAGGTCATTCTGTAAGAGATAAGCAGTAAGTTGGTTGGATACAGCACGTTCAAGTGTTTTAGAAAGAAAGGAGAGAAGAGAGACAGGACGATAGTTGGCTATGACGGTGGGGTTCAGGGTTGGTTTTTTTTATGAGGGGCGTGACTCTGGCTTGTTTTAGGGAGGTGGGGACCACCCCCGAGTTGAGTGAGGAGTTGATGGTTGCAGTTAGGAATGGGAGGATGTCCGGTGCTATGGTCTGGAGGAGTGGGGAGGGTAGCTGGTCCAGCTGGCATGTAGTCGGACGGTTCGACGTTACCAGTGTCAGGGTCTCGGCTTCTGTAATGGGAGAGAAAGATGACAGAGTGAAGGATGAGGTTCTCGATTCAGCGTTTGGAATGGGTGGGGGTTGGGAGAAGGAGCTGCGGATGTTCTCCACTTTTTCCTCAAAGAAGATCGCAAAGTCTTAGGCAGAAAAAGATGAGGGAGGAGGGGGTGGGGGGGGAGTGAGGAGGGAGGACATGGTAGCATGCAGTTTGCGAAGATTCTTGGCAGAGGCCTCGATCCTATGGTGAAAGAAAGAAGCTTTGGCATTAGTAATGGTTTTGGAGAATGTTAACAAGAGGTTGTGATATGTGTCGATGTCAGCAGTGAGGCGTGATTTTCTATACTTCCTCTCAGCCGCTCTCAGGACCTGTCTTTGTTCTCTCACTGCATCCGTCAGCCATGGACTGGGTGGGGAACGGCGGGCAGGTTTCTCAACGAGGGGACAGAGCTTGTCAAAGGAGGTTGCAAAATGGCTAGTCGGCTAGGGCTTAACAGGTTAAACTAATCGGTTCTACTTTTACCACATTACCTGTGGTTATTGAAGAAAATCCCCTTCTAATCCAAACAACTCAATTGGGCTTGGTAGGCTGATTTCTGGGGCAAGCTGCCATCTTATCATTTTCATCTGATTGTCATCTGGATCACTTATATGGGTTCAGATGTCTGGGTTAGAATAAGGTTGGCCAGTCTTGTGTGAAAAGTTATAATTTCAAGACCATCATGGGAGAAACCTCAATCTGGCTTTCTCTCTCTTCCAGTCTCTATTATAATATTTGAGCAATGTCTCTTTGCAATAGAAGAGAAGGTATCCTTCAAAGAGGGCGACTGGTCTCCGTAGCAACCCATAGCAACCACCTGACTTCTCGATCCTGATACTAGCTTACTCACACATCCATTCTTCAGAACGGATGTGGATGACAGCCTGTGACAGAGGCTAGCAAGAGAGCAATGGGGAGTGAATAAGCAAGCAAGTGAGCTTATAAGAAAGAGGGTGGAGATATTCGGTTGTGTGCGCACATATCCACTAGTTTGTTTCCTTTCATAATTGTATTTGTGGGGGGCAGGGTGTAACAAGCCACCCTATTCTTCAATCCAGAACCACCTGAT
The DNA here is from genome assembly GCF_963971535.1 of Notolepis coatsorum. NCBI lineage: Eukaryota > Metazoa > Chordata > Actinopteri > Aulopiformes > Paralepididae > Notolepis > Notolepis coatsorum. Next base: position 202,534,981 of record NC_140165.1, read on the forward strand.
CTCAGAGGCTCAGAGGCTGACCAAGTGTTCAGAGGCTGACCGAGCTCTCAGAGTCTGAACACATGGTCTGGTAATGCCTTCACCTCTCCAGCCAGGCTTTTACGCAATGCGAAAGATGAAACCACATTGGTGATCCTTTAACCTGTAGAGCTTTTTCCGTAGCTCTTACGACCTCATACGGTCCTTCTCGCCGCGCTCCGTACCACTTGCGTCTGAACACTTTTACATAAACGTAATCTCCTGGTATTATCTGAGGAGTACTCCGCCTATTCTCCTCCTCTTCTGTCTCTCGTTTACTAGAGACATAATCATAGATTGCCCCATGGAGCTTTGACATGTACTTCACGTACTCACGCATCTCGTGGTCCAGGATGTCCAAACTCGGACCTTTACCTGCTGCGCGCAAGCCTGGCACAACCATACATCGGCCAAACAACCATTCGTGCGGTGTTAAACGCAGGCCCCGAATTTCGCTTGAACGGCACGCCATTAATGCTAATGGTAGCGCACTTAGCCAATTTAGACCTGTGTGTTGACAGATCTTAACCAATTTGTTCTTGAGTACTCCGTTCATGCGTTCCACAGCCCCCTGGCTCTGAGGGTGGTAAACGGACCCGAAGCGCTGTTTTATCCCCATCTGTTGGAGTACTAAACGTACAGTCTTATCGACAAACTCTTTGCCATTGTCTGAGCAGATTTTGTCTGGAATTCCATAACGACTTATCAAATCACGGCATAAGAACTTAGCCACTGAGGCAGCATCTTTATGCTTAGTCGCGCAAGCCTCTACCCACCTCGAAAATCGACACACCACGACAAGAATGTACCTCTTTTGGCTAATCGGTTTTATCATGTCTACATAGTCAATCACAAGTTCTCTCATTGGGCCATTTGGTGTGGGGATGTGTCCCGGGGACACAACGATCCCTCTTCGTGCATAATTGTTCAAACAAATCGCACATCTACTTATCACACAATCAATCTGCTGTAGCAGGTGTGGCGCCCAAAAACCATACTCCTTTATTTTCCTACTCTCCGGTGTGCATGACAGAAATCATGCGCAGTTTGGATCAGCAGTCCGACCAGGCCCGTTGGTGCAACCACAAGTCCTTCATGGTTCTGCCACAAACCTGCCCCATCCCTACTAGCCCCTCTTGCTGACCAGAGATTTCTCTCCACCTGACTCGCCTCTTCCTGAAAGGTCAAAACATCTTTGTAAGTAATCTTATCTTCCAACTCCACCTCGTGTGTGATAACCAATACCTTACCTGCTCTGTCCGCACCTGTCACTTGCTTGGCAGCGACATCTGCCATGTTGTTACCTCTGGTCACCTTAGACTCATCAGACTGATGGGCAGCACATTTGATAATCGCAATTCGTTTAGGTTTCATTATTGCTCCTAACAATTCGGTTATCTGACTACAGTGTCGTATGGCGGTACCATCTGCTCTCTTAAATCCTCTCCCTTTCCACACAGCTCCGTAGAGAAAACTGATATTTTGTGCATAGCTGCTCTCTGTATAGATATTAACCGTCTTGCCTTCTGCCATTTTGCACGCTTCAGTCAGAGCGACTAGTTCTGCCAGCTGAGCTGAGCAGGGTTGTGTCAAGGCTTCGGCCTTTTCTACGACAAACCCATCACCTTGTGATTTTACTACAGAGTAACCTGCTTTTAGGTCCTCTCCAACTCTGTAACATGAGCCGTCTGTCCATAGTTCCAAATCAGGACTGCTAAACGGAAAAGCCTCAAGTCAGCTCTAAGTCTGGCGTACCTCTCGGCTTCAGCCACGCAGTCGTGAGGGTCTCCATCCTCAGGCTTAGGAAGGGTCTGCGCTGGGTTCACCGTGGAACACCTAGTCAAAGTAACATCTTCCTGTTCCAAAATCCTGTAATAATTTTTAAGACGGGGTATCGTTAGTGCAGATTTACCAGATTCCAACAAATTTTTGACTGCATGTGCTACCATAATATTAACTGGATACCCCATCATGATACTTGCAGCTTTCTCGTACATCAAGAAGACCCCGGCGCAATCTCGGTAGCATGGAGGCATTCCCATTGCCACCTCTGAATAGGCGATGGAGTAGTATCCTATTGGTTGTGGATGGCTCCCCACTCCGGTGTTTTGGGCCAGCACCGCACATGCATACCTCTGATCTGAAGAGGAAGAGACATATAGTATGAATTGCTTGGTATAATCAGGCAAAGTCAGGGCAGGGGCAGCTAACATACAGGTCTTTATGGTCTCAAATGCCCGCAGGCCCTCCTCAGTCCATGCTAATTTAGCACTCAACTTGTCATTTCCGCACACTTTTATCATGGCTCTTAAGGGCCCCACTAGCTCTGTGTAGTTCTCCACCCAAGTGGAACTATACCCCACGATCCCCAAAAAGGCCATCATCTGACGTACAGTCACTGGTTTGGGAGCTTTCTTAATAGTCACCAAATGTTCCTCTGACATAGCTCGATGGCCCTGTGAAATTGATTGGCCTAGATATGCTACCCTAGGTCGACAGTATTGCAATTTTTTCAAAGACACCTTGTGTCCCTTCTCTGCTAATAGCTGCAATAGTTTGATAGATTCCTTATGACATGTTGTCTGATCGTCGGCACACAAAATAATGTCATCCATATACTGAATGACTCTGGATTTTAATATCAGGTCTAACCCGTCTAGATCTTCTCTTAAGATCTTGTTAAATATATGTGGAGAATGCTTTAATCCCTGGGGGAGCCTAGTGTACTCATAATGCTCATTATTATAGGTAAAACCAAAAAAATGCTGGCACTCCTTGCTCAAGGGTACACTAAAATAAGCACTACACAAATCTATAACCGTAAATACTCAGCTTGCGGCGGGATGAATGTCAGTAGTGTGGGGATCTGGGACATCGGCGGGATAGTCAATTAAAACCTCATTGACTGCCCTCAAGTTGTGTACCAGCCGGTACGAGGTGTCAGGTTTCTCCACTGGAAGCAACGTCGTGTTGCTTTTGGGGTTCTTTGTCTTCCGTAGTACTCCGGCTTTTAGAAGTCCTCTGATCTGTGGCTCGATTCCAGCCACCGCTTTTTCCTTCAGTGGGTACTGACTTTTCCAGGGCAGGGTTGCTCCTGGTCTAAGCTCCACCCTCATTGGTTGAGCAGATTTGATCAGTCCGATGTCGGTGCTATGTTTCGACCACAGCACTTCTGGTACGGCCCCCATCATCTCCTCCTGGAGGCTCAATTTCTGGGGGGTTTCTTCCACTCCTGTGACAGCTGCACCGTCTGGGGACGTCCCATCCCTGTGCCTTGAAACATTATCTTGACGAACCGCTTGTCCGGGCTTATCCATATGAGTCGGTTCTCCTTCGTCTGTTCGAACTCCATTTCTTCTGCCTCTTTCATCATCCCTCCGATGTGTTGTTGATCGCACGAGTCAGTTACCTTTAGCGTCACGTGGGGAACGATGCCTGTGATCTCGTGTTCCTTTTGCAGATAGGTGCTCCGTGCAAGCCGTATTGCTGCTCCTTGGGGTCCCATTATTATGCTGGTGGCGTTGAGCTGCACCTCCTCTGGTTGGACTTCTCAGCCACTCCTTGGCTTGTCTCTGATCCGCATCCCTATAGTACTGTAGAGTGCAATGGTATGGTGTCTCTGGGTTCTTTGCATCTGGCATATTGGCGGTGATGAATGTCTCCCATTCCAACGCTGGTCCGAGCAATTCCTGGCTTAGGTTCCCCAACCAGTATACTTCCGGTGGTCGGGTGTCTGTCCTTTGCATCATTTGATAGTAGTGGTCTTCTGGGACGTCGATCACACAACCATCAGGCGTGCATAAATGTTCATCCCCAGCATATCAAGGCCGTCCCTGCCCAGTAAGCCGATGGGTGCGGTGTCGGAGACCAAGATGGAAACAGTCGCTTCTTTGCCTCTGTACTTCAGGGTGACAGGTTCTGTCACTGGGATCAGCTTTTTGATTCCCTCAAATCCAATTGTCCGTACATATCGACCGGACATGGGCAGGTGTGTGGCATCCTTAAGTTGGACTACAGTGAACACTGCGCCTGTGTCTGCCATCATCCTGACAGATTTATCATTCACCGCTACGTGCACTATTGGCTCCTCCCTTAAGTGTGACAATGACAGCTGACACCCCCCCATTGAATTATCTGGGCCTCGTCAGAACGTCTGCTCCGGCCCCCTGGATGGATTTACTGGGCCCATGTCCTGTTGCTGATTCTGGTCTTGGGTCTGGTATTGGTTTTGGGTCTGGCCTTGGTTCTGGTATTGGCCTTGGTTCGGTCCGTACCACTGATCCTGGAGTCGGCCATATCCTCCTCGGCCACCTCCTCTGTTATTTCCTCGACCCCTGCTGCTGGCTCCTTGGGTTCGCCACCCTTTGTCACATGTTCGAGCGAGATGGCCGATCTCTCCACAATGACAGCACTCAGCCGATGCCGGCTCGCTGTTTTCTTCGGTGACTAGTGGGGAAGAGTAGGTTGGAGCAGACGTTCTTCTTCTTGGTGTCGTCCCCACGGGGACTTGCTTCCTTTCCTCCTCTTTCTCTCGCTCCCTGTCTTTCGGTCCAGTATTTCCCCCATCTCTAAATCTTCCTCTGGTTCTTCCGGGTGTCTGCTGGCGGAGGGGGGGGAGAGACGATGATGGATGGGATCTTTCGTTGACCTCCTCTGGTGGCAGTCTCTCCTGTCGCTGAGGTCTCTGTCATATAGATCTTCTATTCTGTCATCCCAACCCCTCCTCTCGTCCCTTCGGCGTCCCTCTCCTTCCGCCCAGAGAATGTATTTCTGTGCGGTAGTGAGCGGTAAATGCAATACCCTTCGTTGTACCTCTTCGCCTTGACATCTCTCCGCCGCTCTGGTATGAGGAAAAGTGTGGGTTCCTCGCTCCCTCCTTCTCACCTCCTCTGGCTCATCTGTTCCAGGCGTTAGGGTGATTATTGTCACTGCACGTCCCGTCTCTGTCCTATGGCCGCTGTTGTTTGTCATATCATAATGGCTATCCATTTCTATTACAGGCAGGATAGGGTATATTGGTTCCCTACTCCTGCTGGCATATGGTGGGGGTGCTATAGCTAACTCAGTTTTTACCTGTTCTGCTCTCAGTAGGGGTCCTTGGGTGAGCGGGACTACCTCAGCTGTTCTTTGGGAGGTGACTATTGTCCTATTAGGGGCCAGGGGAGTGGTCGTGATTGGGGCTATCTCCTCTGTCGGCAGGGCCTCCTCACTGACAGTCGAACTGCCCTTTTCCTCACTCTTCCTTCTCTCAGCTTCCTGAGCGAAGAGTTCTAACGTGGTTATTTCTTGCATGCGTTTTTCCCCTCTTTTTGTCATTTTTCCCCCTTTTTCCTCCTCCGTCCTATAAGTCCTAATTAGAGCATGCAGATCTGCTATTATAGCCTAATCAAAAGAGCCCTCAATAGGCCAAGGTTTTGCGATGTGTGGCCATCTTTCGTTCCATTTCTTTGATAACCTAGTAATTTTTGCCAAATAATAAGGATTGTCCTGTGTGTAAGGATTATTTTTAGCAATAAATTGTATCGGGTTATCCTCCCTCCAACCAATTAGGGTAGTCGCATCTTTATTTGCCACAGTTTCCATTTTCTTATATGCGTTTCTTCTTCTCATTTACTAGAGTTTTTAATTTCTCTTTTTGTTTTCTAATCTAAGAAATCTTTTTCTCTGGTTCTCTTTTAAAAAAAATGGCAGCAGGCAAGAAAGTGTTTTTTGTATTCCCTGTCTAAATGTAGGTGTCTATTCTTTTGTGACTATCTCCTGCTTGAACAACCGCTAACGGTACTTGTACGCCCTGTCTATTCTCTTCTTTCCCTCTTCACTGGTGATCTGTAGTCTTACCTGACTTGCGGTGCCCTTGTTGCCTGGCAGAACTGCTGAAAAACAGAGCACAAAATACAACAGTTTTCAACTGGAATTTCACTTTACTCCGTCTTTTCAGTATGAATATATTTTCTATCTAAAATTCTTACCACATCTAATTTTTGAGAGATTCTTTTTTTTTGATCCACTTTTTCTCCCATTTTTCTATATTTTCTCCCATCCCAATTTCGTATCATCCAATTCAACCCTCCCCTGTCACGAACGCTGTTTCTTGCCTCCCACAAGCCGGCTGCAATGTGGACTAAGTCATACATAGCACAAGTCCCCTCCGGTACTTGAGGTAACAGCAGTCGCATCTTTTCACCTGCGCAGCTCGATCTCTCAGTGTCGAGGAGTAACTCGTGGGAGGCTCACGCTGCCCCCGACACTTCCTGATTCTACTGCGCAGGCGCACCAACCGACTTGTAGGAGTCGCTTGTTCACAACGTTCGTTCCCCACCCTTCAGTTTTCCCTCCCCGTAATACGGCCAATGTGTATTACTGCGGACGACCAGCTAAACTGAAAACAATGTGGAGAGCTGGATTCGAACACGCAAATCCTAGCGTCTCCACACTGGTGGCGAGTGCCTTGCCCACTACACCACCTAGCCGCCCCAATTTTTGAGAGATTCTTTACCAACAGTATGAATAATTCTTTAACTTAATTCATACAATTTTCAAAAATTTTAGAGATATTGTGACAGTGGTGTTTGCGTCTTCGGTGTCTACTCCCTTATTTCCGCTTTTTTGTTGATTCCTCCTTCGTCGAATCTCGGCTCTCTGATGTTTTCCCGTGGTTTCACTCCAAAATTCTGTTTCACCTCGAAAATCACAAACATTTTAGATTAGTGTCTCAACCCTGATTACACATTTCATTCATTCTTCTGTTTCCATATTTCAATACTACTTCCCCCCAGTGGACATTTGTCTAATTCAGACATGTGTCCACTAACACCGTCCTTAAGCACATCCAGACATTACTCCCTGCACGCCGCGAGGCCCCACCCTCTGTTTTCTGAAGCGTCCATCACAGACTCCCCACAGAGGCCAGGATAACCTCACCACAGGTACAAGGTAGTTAATGCCCAGGCCCCCCGTCTCGTCACCCAGTCTATTAACCCCAGGAAATCCAGTGCCCTGCTAAACGATCATGCATAACCGTACAGACTCAGCACCAGACCCCAGGGACCTAATAACTCATCACATCCTCCTCTTGTGTACCTACTACGGAAACAAAATTCATGCATACATCACAAACATCACTTTTACAATATCCCCAGGCACGTCCCCTATTATCATACCCCTCTGTACACCCCATCTACCACCCATCGACCCAGACTGTCCAGCAGTTCAGATCATAAAATGGTAGCCAGGGCGTACTCCTGGTATCTTGGCACCAACGGAACGCCCACCCCCGCTCGGCTCCCTGCCTCATCCACCTCTACCGCCATCATCTTCGTCATAACAGGCGAAGCAGAGTGACTTCTCCACCGCCGGGCCGGCTGCGCAGAGAGTCCTAATCAGATACCCAAAGCATGCTCTAATCACTGACACACACACCACCAATATCACAAATATCACCACAGCATAAAGTAGGTACTTAATTATCACCCAACCTATAACCCCAATCATCCCACGAACCCTCTCGAGAGTCATGCAGATCCCTCGTAATGTTCCTCAACTGTGCAATCACGTCCGGCATCCCTATTTCATCATTGGCAGGCACATAATTACAGCATTCCTGACCAATCAATGCACATGTACCCCCCAAAGCTGCCAACAAAAAATCCATAGCCGCCCTTGTCTGCATCTCCATCAGCCTCAATGACCGTATCTCCTCATTCTCTAGGCTAAACCCCTTTTCTCGACGTGGCCGCCATGTCCTCAAATATCTTAGCCAAATGATCAATCTCCTTCATATTTGCATATGTCCCATATGAGGGAATCACCACCCTGAAAAAACGATCTGCATGAGTCGCAGCCCGCGCCTTCCTAGCCCCAGGGTGCGTCGGCAAGACATCAGCTACCCTCATTGCCGGCACCAGATATCCCAACACACATCTCCCTTTCCAACCCGCTGGCAACGCTGCATACGCATTTTCGCCACAAATCCAATACGTACCTGGGGGAGCCTGTGCAGCCACGTTTGCAGCCCCTAGGCTCACACCACCTACACAATTCCCCAACGTGCCCACATACTTTCCATTCTCACCATCCTCACACCTCGTAAATCCCTCCGGCCTAACTGCCACCGGAATAGGCCCAACATCCAATGAAGCCTGCCCCGTCTTACCCCCTAGTAACCGCCCCGTTCTACGATACGCCTCCATCCTCTCCTCACTTACTCCCTTACATAGGAAAGGCTAATTATACCCCTTTATCACTGAGTCATGACACTCAGTGACCGGGTGGGCCATAAGCGGTAAACCGGCTGCAGCAGATTCCGGTGCTAGGCTGCACACATAACAATCAGTCCTATTTGCACTCTTCGCCACCTCCCTTGCTATTTTTATAAACACATTTGTGTGAGGTTCCTGCAATGCCCGCTTGTCCACGTCTATATTTATAAGTTCAGGTCTCTGGTCCCAAAAATACAGCATAACTCCCGCCGTACATAACATGAAAGTTGTTACCAGAGCGCACGTCACTAAAGCGCACTCCACATGTCTAGACAAACCAGAGCACATCCTTGGACCGGCCTGCCCTCCTCTGCGTTATCCCTGCTTCCCTCCTTCAGCCGCGTGTTTCCTACTTTCCCTGCAACGCCCCACAAACAACAATTAACAACACCCGTTTTAACAACACGTTCACCAAACAATATACAACAACGTCTCACCCCACCCCTAACAAACCCTCCAACAATACCTAAAAGGAGAGCGGAAGAGAGGGGATGGGAGGGTGTTGCCGGGCCGGGGAGCGGGACACACACGCAAGGAGTGATAGTGAGGGAGGGAATACCTGGGAGGAGCCTGGGAGGGAGGGAGCAAATACGAGTCTCTAGGGGAGAGGAGCTAGGCAAGAAGCTAGGAAAGTCCAGGGAAGACTAGAGTATGCTAGACTAGAAAGGAAGGACAGGAAGGGAGGAACTAAGGAGAACCGACTAGCGAGGGAGTGAATGCCTAGGGAGGGAGTGACTAGGGAAGAATGACTAGGGAGGGAGTGACTAGGGAAGAATGACTAGGGAGGGAGTGACTAAGGAAGAATGACTAGGGAGGGAGTGACTAAAAGGAAAGGAGGAAAGGGAAGGAGCTAAGGTACTAAAAGGAAAGGAGGAAAGGGAAGGAAGCTAGGAAAGGAGGGGAGGGAGTGAATGCTAAGGTACTAAAAGGAAAGAAGGAAAGGGAAGGAAGCTAGGAAAGTAGGGGAGGGAAGGAAGCTAGGAAGGGAGCTAGGGTAGGCTAGGGAGAGAGAACAGGAAGGGCCTAGGGAGGGAGGGATGTTTCTAGGAAAGGAGCTAGGAAAGGAGGGGAGGGAGGGAGGAAAAGAGACTTAGACGAGGGGGGGGGGCTGAAACCACAACAATACCATACATACAACAACAAGAAAACATAGCTCATCTCTAACGGGAGGTAGGCGGCGTCCCCTAACCCTCCGACTTTGGTGGAGACCGCCAGCCAAATCTGTCATGGTTTTCCACCAGGGTCTCAAAGGCAGCCTCCGCCTCCTTTTGGCTGAAAGATACCTCATTTGCCTCTTCCACACTCCTAACAATGCGACTCTGTCCCATCACTAGGCTAGCGGCAAACTGCCTCACGACAGCCTCCATGGTATACACGCTAGACCAACCACGTGGTGTCAACAGCTCCATACATATGACCCCACCCTCACTCACGTAACCATTCTCTAATCGCGGAGCGAGTACCCGCATGAAAGGTGGAGAGAATGGGAAATTTTCAGGGAAAGAGACACTCAGCAAAATGAACTCCGTCCCCGTCTCCTTCATGTCCTGCCATAATGGAGAGTCCACGTCTACTATGAATAACCTAATCTCCCAGTTAAAGAGATTTTCCTCGACCAACTCCACCGTAATAAAACCTCCGCCCAGTCGTTTGATCTCCTGAAGCTCCCTCATAAGCCTCCTAGTCCGGACCTGGGTACCACGAGTTGCTGGTGATGATGCAGATGGTGCATTGGTTCCCCTCAATCTGGCGACTGCCCGCGCGAACCAGCCCTGTGCTGCAGACCGCTGTTCCACCGTCTGGCCTTTCACCATCTTTCACTGGTTAGATTAGTCATGCATTAGTTCAAATAATCTATATGTCCAATATTATCACCTGTTAGTGGTCCAGCCCATGACCACAATGCCCCTGACCATAGCACGGATCGATCAGAGAGGGAACGAATAATAGGGAAGGAAAGCAAGGGCAAAGCGAGAGAGAGAGAGCACCTTTAAGGAAAAAGTGGGGGCGGGGGGCATTCAAGGAAGGAGGCAAGGTACACTATGAGAGAGATGTGGAGGGAAGGTAAATCCCACTAAGGTACCCAACCAGGCGGGAAGGAGACTATAATGGGGAGGGGGGGGCACACTATGGTAGAGTGGGGGAAGGAGATGGAGTGGAGAGGGGCACACACTATGATAAGGAGATGGAGTGGGGAGGGGGGGGCACACACTATGATAGTGCAGGATGGCACACACTATGATAGTGAAGGAGATGGAGTGGGGAGGGGGGGGGCACACACTATAGCAGAGAGGGAAGGAGAGGGAAGGAGATGTTCTACAGTGGGGAGGGGGGGGGGGCACACACTATAGCAGAGAGGGAAGGAGATGTTCTACAGTGGGGAGGGGGGGGGGCACACACTATAGCAGAGAGGGAAGGAGAGGGAAGGAGATGTTCTACAGTGGAAAGGAAGGAGGGAGGGAAGGAGAGGAGGGGAGAGAGAGAGGGAGGTGAGGGAGGGGCGAGGGAGGGAGAGCAAACACAAGCGAGGGGACAACGGAAAAGAAGAGGTGTATTAACTTAAAGACAACACCGCCCCCTGCTGTATTTGTACGCACATCACCTCTATTGCACTACAGTACTCACAACGTCCTGCAGGAGGCGCCCTCATCCTCCTAATACAAATGCGTCATCACGCAGCCACTCACCACATGACGTCAACCGACGTGCTTACTCAACCTGAACCCCAATTCCCAGAATTCTCTGTAATGACTCGTAGTCCGCCATTAAAGATGGCTTCCCGCGAGACGTCGCCACAAGAGTTACGTCATGTTTACAAACCCGAGGTCTCGTTGTCAGCCAGAGTAGCTTCACGTGAGGCTTCGTTACAGGATTTACATTTTTGTTTACAAAAATATCCATTTTCACCATTTATTCCTAACCACTAATTCAATCCATTTACACACATTATCTCACATTACCACAGTTACTTTCATACTTTCATCCAGCAACATTATCATTATTAGCACTGGTTAGCCTTGTGTAGCATGTAGCATCGTTCGGTAGCCATTAGCCACCAGAGATGATGCTACAAGCTCCGCCATTCAAAACAACAGTCATAGCAACCATATTAGCTCCCAGCATTGCCCGTTAGCTTGCAGGTTAGCTTAGCATGTATTAGCCTTGCCCAGCATAGCATTAGCTCACGGGTTCAAACGGCAATCTATTCCGTTCACCGCAGCAATATAGCAACCCGCGACGTTAGCGTTATGACGACGCAACCCCTTGATTTTAGCTTTGATTCAATGTATGTGCCACCCTACATTATTTAAACAACATATCGCTGCTGTCGGGACAAAACCTCATAACTCCATTTTCATTTTTTTTTATTATATAAATCAACTCCGTAGATCATCCTCCATATGTGTGTGTGGGTTTTACAAAGTTTAAACAATGGAAAAGCATTAAACCGATCATCTGTCTAAACCTCCTAACTCTATTCACCCTCAAATCTGTGTTAGTTTTTTTCATCTGCTGAAAAGTTGGGTTTTTGGAGTTATGAGGTTTTGTCCCGACAGCAGCGATATATACATTATTATAGGCCTCATGTTGCTCCTGACGTCAAGAAGCTATCTTGAACCCTACAGTCAACTGTTAGCTCCGGCGTCAGCTGTTAAACATTACCCTAGCTCGGCCATTTAGCCTCGCTACTAAACAGTACTTTAAATACATATCCTAACCGCTTCTAAGTGCATTTCTTCAATCTAAACATCACCGTACAACGCACCTTGTCCTTACGATAGTGCAAGTCTTCTATTTTATTCTCAAAAAGTGCTTTATATTCCAAGATCTTGTATTTTCACCCCGCTATACCCCACCACTTCTCTCCATCTTCATAACATCGCTCTGTGGAGAGTCTATGCAGGCCATTTGTCGGCATTAAATGGAGGTCTGTTTTCCAAATCGTGCTCACCGTTCTGACCACAAACCCCACTTCATACGATTCTCTCTCCTCCACGAGCCGTTACCTTCTTAGATTCAGACAAAAGGCGAATCTTAAGCAGATGATGTCGGATCACGTCTAGACAAATTTGCGTGGAACGTCTTCCATCGTTTGTTTGCCCTGCGTGCCGAGTCTAAGAGAGTAGCTTCGCTAAGCGGACTGGCATGAAAACATCACCTGGTCGGCATAATCTGAACTTATGCAAACCAGTTTAATAGACTTTTCAATTGTTTATAGCGTTTAGTAGCTTATAAAATCGCCGCCCTTCGTCCTATATTTGTATTTGTTCAATCTGATCGCGCCTCTTCTCTTTTACCCTCAAGCATCTAACAATATTGCCCGATCGAGACCAGTCCAATCTTGTGAGAATTGGAACCCGATCTCTGTCGTTACAACATCGTCAGTACACACTATCCCAACCCTGTTCGATTGCTGCCCGATCCCAACCCATTTTAGACACATCTTCCCAGTCAACTCAACGTCAAAACTCTGCTGGCTGTTGCTTAGCTGAGGATGGTGATGAACCCGTCGTTGCTCTGCTTGAGAGTTTCGAAGACCAGTAGAAGTGTCCTTGTTCTGGGTAGGTTCGGATGATCAGCCCGGTAGTCACGGCGCCAGAATAACATGTATTTTCAATATTCTATGTAGCTATAAGTCTTCAGTGTATAGTGGATAGCTACCTTTACTCTGCTGTGGTACTCACACGTTTGTAAAAAAGTTAATTCAAATGATTGGTCGAAATCAAATGGAGACGGAGGCAGAGCTACGGGTGAAAACAGACTGTCCGTTGTTTTATTGAAAAACAACAGCTTAAATGATCGGGTTCACAGCTTCTATTCTAATCAGTCGTCAGGGGTTGCGTCTCGGTTTGATGTCTCCAGGTTTCTCCGTCTCAGGTTGTCAGTCTCGTCCTGCTGTGTCCTGTTTCGTCTGAGCGCGCTTCTTCTCCTTTTCTCCGCGCCTGCTTAAAAGGAAAAAACTTCCCGAGCCCCCGGGGACGTCTGTGACGTCACCCCCGGGCTCGGGCTTCTCCTATTGGCTAAAGCTCTTTTCTGCTGCTTGACACGTCATCCTAAATCTGAGAACTAGCTCCATTTAAGGTAGTAATCTTTTGGTTTAGAGACTAAGTTTGGCCGTCCCATGGATATAGAGACTTACTCAATAGTTTTGTCTATTCTAATATTTATCCATTCAATATTTTCTTGTTGGTTTACTTTATTTTACTTGTTTGCATGCATAGATTTTACTGTTTAATATAACTTAGCCTTTTACAAGTTGTTTAACACAATTTATGAAGGATTAACCCAGTTCTCTATATAAGTTTACTGGTACTATTATATGTCTTTTTAACTTGGTAATTCTAATTAGTTTTATCCCAAATAGCCAATTTTCCTAATGTAATTATGTTTAACAGTTTTACTTTTTGGTCTAGTACGCTAATATTAATTCTATTATGTAATTAATTGCATTTAGCTTTTCCAGTGACCAATTTGTGTCATTATTGGTACTAAATTGTTTAATTACATCTACTTGCTTCTAGTCTAATCTTTAATCGATAACTATTTTACTTTGTTGTTTAGCTTTTAATAGTTTTAAGCCTAATCTCTCTCTGACCATCTGCTTACCTCCAGCACTTAAGGGCCAACATTGGGTCAGGCCAGGTCAAACTAAGGTATTTTCCCGGCTCTAAATCCTGTTTGGTATCAGTTCTCAAAGCTAATCATTCACTTTATATGGCCTCCAGAGGGTGGTTTCGACAGGGGGAGAACAGTGATCAGTTGATTCTTTTACCAAAAATAAACAAGACTCGTTTCCTGCTTCCCTCAAGATAGACTGGAGGCATCAGTGATGACCTCGAGTCAGTCAAATGGTGGGGTGAGGGAAGATTTGTCATCTAACCACCAAATGGTCTATTTTCTACCGGCTGACAACTGCTGAGGGAGACACTAGTTGATCTAAAATCTCTTTTTATACCTGTACCGTGCATTTTGATTCAATAAATATACGACAAGTGCTATTCCCAAACCAGGAGGTGATGTTGCCAGTCAGGATGCTCTCTATTGTACATGAGTAGAAGTTCTTAAGGATCTTCTGACTGACTTGGAACTTCACACCATATGCCTGTGATGCTCCTGTTAAGATGCTTTTCATACAGATGTGTTGGGTAGGAGAAATGGATCTTCAATTCAACAAACAAACATCTAGCAAGAACAAGTCTAATATAAGTAAGATGTTATATGTTTAATCCAGTTGTTGATGCTGCTTTGATATGTGTTTTACCACCCTGGAGACACAGAAGCTTTTCATGTTTGGTATCTGAGGGATGGTGTGTGTAATAGCAGCCTTATCAAAGGACTACATCAACACACCACACACACACACACACACACACACACACACACACACACACACACACACACACACACACACACACACCCTCACACACCTTACACTGAAACATTTTATTTTTTCTCTGTTCTTCCTCTTTCTGTCGTGAAACACCACACCTGCACACCACTGTAATGTAATGCAAAGACACTGTGTTCCTTATTTCTCATACAACCTACCCTCTGTGGACCCATGTCTCTGGCTCTTTCCACATGCTGCCACATGCAGCCTCCTGTGTGACCTCTCCCTGCTGGTGTTACTGTAATGAACACAGTGAGTTACAGAGCCACAGACCACACAGGTTAGAATATGCATATATGGACATACAGTATACATATGTATACATTGTGACGAGCCTGGTGGGGTTCAGACTCGCCACGGTTCAAATACAAACAAATTTGAATGTCCACACAAGAGCAATATCAATCAATAAGAATATGTATTGAATAAGGGCAGAATCCAGTTTGATAGGCAAGAGAATGGTCGTAATACAGTCTGATGGTCAAAAATACAAAACAGGCTCTCGTACAGAAAAAGGGATTGTTCCATACTCAGGGTAGTCGTCCAGTCCAGGGTCAGTACACAAGGGGGTTTCTCAGCCAGTCTAGGGTCCAGTACACAATGAACACCTTCTCGCCTTCACCTCTCCTCTCACTACCTCTCACCTTACACAACTCCGAATATCTCAATCTCTCTCTCTATGTCACAACTCCAACCTCAACTCCGCTCAACTTACTTTGTAGTGTGTGTGTCTGGGGTGTGTGCATGTGAGATGCGGGTAAACTAATGATGCACAGGTGTGTTCTATCAGTACTAATGAGCTACCTAATTGTCTTTACTCCTTCCGTGGCAATAATATCTCCCATCCTTCACATATCCATGAGAGGGGGGGGGGGGGGGGATATTTGCCACAACATATATACATAGCGTTACATAATTGGAGACATTACTGATATATATATATTAGAGATGATCAAGATACTGATCCAGATTATAATCAGCATGATGATATTTATTGTGTGAAAAGAGAAAATGATTGTGACACTTTAAAAATGCATAATTTATTCATTGCAATATATAACATATTAATATTGCCCCCACACACACATCCCAGTGGGGGTCCCTGGGAGCCTCAACATAATTTGAATATTGAAGAGTACTACAATATAGTGTAGTGCATAACAATATGTCATATTCCGCCTGCCCCTCCAATGGCCCGATCCAGATCCACTGACTTGACTTTTGGCTTCAATTCTTCCTCAAAACCATATGTCCAAAATATGTATGTTCTGTATCTGTCTATCTTAGTGAGCTTTGATACAGAGTAGATCACCAGGCACTCTCCATGGAACTGAATTGTAGCCCTTTCTCTCTCTCTCTATCTCTCCATCTCTCTCTATCCCTCTCTCTCTCTCTCTGTGCCATGCCTGAATACAATGTTGCACCAAAAAAGAATAGTATAAACCCGTATTTTGTCACATGTGGCCAAATAGACAATCTGCACTGCTAGCTGGTTTACCGGCGGCTACCGCCACCAAGCCACTTCAACTCATACACAATGCAACAGCCCGCCTGATCTCCAGTCTACCAAAGTCAGCCCACATTACCCCACTTCTCAGAGAGAAGCCCTGGCTTCCCATTGCCAAGGTCAAGGTCCTTGACCTGGCATACCGTGCAGCGAGGGTAACGGCCCTCCTACCTCCGGCCAATGGTCTCTAACTACACACCCTAAAGACCTCTGCACTCTGCATCTTCTGGCCGCCTCAGACCCACTCCTATCCAAGCTCCGGGAGGGTCATCAAAGCAAAGCAGGCTATTCTCAGTCCTCGCTCCACAATGGTGGAACGAACTTGCCACCAGAGTCAGCTGAAACCTGGCCAAATTTCTGCGGTCAACTAAAAACACACCTCTTCAAACAATATCTGAAATAATTTTTTTTTAAGAATTTAAAAACTCAAGTTTGATACCATTTGATCAACAATGCCACTGACCCTTAGCTACCAGGTGACGTGTTGCTCACAATCTGTAAGTCGCTTTGGATAAAAGCGTCAGCTAAATTACTAAATTATGAATTGTAAATTGATCTGCCACACAATAGTGAGACTGGCGTAGCACCAGAATATGAATCACTGACTATAAAAGTGACAGAAAAAGGCACACCAAAGGTCAAACTGTATAAGCACGGTAAACCTTAAGAGTTAATTCTAAATTAAATAACTCTTTGGGTTTTTCAAGTTCAGTTGATGCATTTAGATCAGTGGAAATACCTCGCTGTTTGATTATTTGTACATTTGTGTAATTAGCATATTTTAATCATATTAATCCTCATTGTGTATTTTCTCATCAGTATTTCCATTCTTTATTTTCATTCATTCTCTCTTTGTATGAAGCATCTGAGATAGAATGGCTTTTTTAGCAGAGGCCTGCTCAGCTACGATAACAGAAACTGAGAATTGTGCTTTTAATAATAATATTAATAATAATACATCTATCTTATATAGAGCTTTTCCAGGTGCTCAAAGACACTTTACATGGGCAGGAGAGACAAACTATGGCAAAACAAAAAAACAGAACCAAAACAGAACAAAAATAATACATGACAAAATAAAATAAAACCGACAGAATTAGCGGTCAAAAGCAAGATTGAAAAGGTGGGTTTTGAGGGCTGATTGTCAGGGTGTTTGCATCACGGATATGGCTGGGGAGGGCATTCCAGAGGGAGGGGGCAGCAGAGCAAAGGCCTTGTTTTAGAGATAATGATCATTCCATGAATTTGCACTTGAGACGAGCACCTTGGTGTGTGTGTGTGTGTGTGTGTGTGTGTGTGTGTGTGTGTGTGTGTGTGTTTGTGTGTGTGTGTGTGTGTGCGTGCGTGCGTGCGTGCGTGCGTGCGTGCGTGCGTGCGTGCGTGCGTGCGTGCATGCGTGCGTGCGTGCGGGCGTGCGTGTGTGTGTGTGCGTGCATGCGTGCGTGTGTGTGTGTGCGTGTGTGCGTGCACAGGACTGGTTCTGGACTCCCTGGGGCCCTAAGCAACATTCGGCCAGGTGGCCCTCCTACCTGACCCATGTAAGCCATTTGCCTCACAGACACACCTGGCACACCAGGGCTCCCACTACAACTCCCCCTGCTTTAATACAGTTAGCTCCTCTCAGTCTGTAAGCTGGCTGTACTGGGTCTGTGTTAGTAGTACTGACTGAAGCTGGCTGTACTGCGTCTGTGTTAGTAGTACGGACTGAAGCTGGCTGTACTGCGTCTGTGTTAGTAGTACTGACTGAAGCTGGCTGTAGTGGGTCTGTGTTAGTAGTACTGACTGAAGCTGGCTGTAGTGGGTCTGTGTTAGTAGTACTGACTGAAGCTGGATGTACTGGGTCTGTGTTAGTACTGGGTGAAGCTGGCTGTACTGGGTCTGTGTTAGTAGTACTGACTAAAGCTGGATGTACTCAGTGGCGTCGCGTGGGTAAAATAACAGGGGAAGCCAAAAAAAAAGTATTAAAAAAAAAATTATTCAATATTTTTATTAATATTTTTTATTTTTTATTTTTTTTTTTTTTTTTAGTCAAGCAGTCACCATGTACACTACAGTATGGCTCGGCGGCCAGTCAAACGTTATTTTTATTTATTTAACAGATTGCAGAATGGGTACAATACAGTACGGCTCAATACACATTTACGATGAATTGAAAATGGGGGACCCTGATGTAAACAAGACGAAAGTCTTTCTCTGGTCTGCATCCCCTTAACAATTGTATGTATTGAGCTGTACTGTACTGTACCCATTCTGCAATCTGTTAATAAAGTTTTCATTCATTCACACACAATTGTATAAGGGGATGCAGACCAGAGAAAGACGTTTGTCTTGTTTACATCAGGGTCATTAATACTGCTGGAGCATTGGTTAATTTTTGGTCCGATTTTTCCTTGCGCGATTTTGCGCGCCGCGTGGGAGCAAATTCGAGACACATATTCGGTTGCAAAAAGGTGTCCCACGGTCTCCTCTATGGCCGTGAATATTTTCACGCGGATCGGAATCACGGCGCGCCCGTGGGACACTTTTCCGTTTCGGCGAGTTTATTCCACGCTTTCTGTTTTCCTTTTCTAAGCATTTTAGGGGCTACATGTGAATCAGTAAAAGTTGCGGGACGCCCAGATGTTTCCACGATAGAAAGCTCGCGTGGATCCCATAATAGGCTCACTTAATACAGCGTTTTTAAAATCACGCGATTTTCAGGGTCGCGAGCCGACCTTTTCCCCTCGTTCTCGATGATGGAAGTGATTTAGGAAAAGCTTCGGCACACCGAGAGGTCCCCGTGGATTTAATCTCGCGAGGATCGGGGCAATATTCGGCCCGTGGGAACAGTTACGGGTTAATACAATGTTCAGAGTGCAGAGGGGAAAATATGGCACCTGCCCCGCCTCCAGGTGGAATATTATGCTGAACGTCTTCCTCCCAGCTCCGTTTTAAACTTTTAGGGTGTGGCCAGTGGCAGTCAGCTCGAATCTGATTGGCTAGGATCGGATTTGGAGTTTGGACTCACTCTATAATGCTGGAAGCCTGGAGAAAGAGACCTACCCACTGCTTCTCTCCTATACTAGCTGCAGTAGTGAGCACAGTCTGACAGTGTGTTAGAGGGAGTGAGAAGGAGAAGAGGGAGACATAAAAAAAAAAAAAAAAAAAAAAAAACACAGATGCACAGATGAAAATGAATGTAAACTATATTAAAAAAAAATTATATTTTAATTTTTTTTTTTTTTCATATTTCATATTTCATAATTTGATATGAAATTTATAGGGAGGCATGGCTTCCGTTGGCTTCCACAAGGATTCGCCACTGGATGTACTGGGTCTGTGTTAGTACTGGGTGAAGCTGGCTATACTAGGTTTGTGTTACTAGTACTGGCTGGAGCTGTGGATCAATTGTATCTGTGTTTATACTGGCTGATGATCCATAATCTCCTCTATACTGACAGCACCTGTAAAACTGTCTTGGCTAACTACTTCTTTCCTTACAGATTTGCATCCATGTTGCCCATTGCGCTCACCTAATCAACAGTACAATGCTTATCCATCATGGATTGTGTCCAGAGTTGTAATAGATACATCTTGAACGAGAGAGACAAATAGTCTGGATAATCATAGAAACAAATATGAGTGGTATCGCACCCAGTGACGTTGCGCAATATGTCGGGGCCCCCCTGCAGGTCAGACCATGAGGCCCTGCCCACTCCCCTAAATCAATAATAAAGTGAGAACATTTTGTCCGGTAGATTTCAATCTACCGGACAAATGGGATAAATTCCGGTCAGAGTTTATTGAGCTTAAAAACAATTGATAGGCAGGCTATATAAAGAATGACATCCTCAAGACATGTATATTTATAATATTTTAACTTAAAACTAGGCTACTTTTGCGTATATACAGTCATTAATATATTCCAAATAAAATAAGTCCCTCGAGACTTCGTGCTGCTGCCGACTTGAGGTGTCGGTGGGCAGTCTGCCCGACATTAATAAACAGCAGTCAGTTATAATCACATTTTTATGAGCTAACAAATTCCGTTATATTGGACATTTGTATTAATTATATCAAGCGAAGAACTGAGAAATTTGGCAGAGAGAGACGGCAACATTATCGTGGGTTTGCGTGATGACTATCTCCACCTCCCAACGACTTGGTGCTGGATTTGCGAGAGCATGCAGCTGCAGAGCCGCAGAGCCAGCTGTGTTTTCAGGTCCGGTCTGGGGACCGCTCAGCAGCGCCCCCCACCCAACAGCTGAATTGCCAATGGCTGAATTGGAGTATTGCACTGTGCAGGCACAGCTCTGTGGGCTCTGCGGCTCTGCAGCTGCATGCTCTCACAAATCCAGCACCAAGCTCCGGCTGACAACATCGTTGTCATTATTGGTGAAGCAACAATGAAACAAATGTAATGATTGTTTCGTTCATCGCATAGGCTATTTAATTTTAGCCTATTTTAATACAATTCGAATAATCAAATTGTGCTTAGAGGGAATTATTTTCACCAGACATTATGACCGGAGA